>NC_038046.1:3437861-3745346 GCF_002211085.1 Panicum hallii | reverse complement strand
ATAATTATTAGTGCCTCCGTCTTAAATATATGATGACATCATCGACTTTTCTCATCTGTTTGACTTTTCATCTTTTATATAAATATTTATGCAAATAAATAAATGTACATGTCAAACCTAAACGACATCTGATGATAATTGAGCAAGTAAATATTGTTGGTGAAAAATAAGCAAAAAAAGTTAATGTTGCCATATATTTAAGAACGGTGGTGTATAGCTTCCTTCCTCGTGTGAGAAATCAATACGAAATTCAGTGAGGCTGCAAATTACCCTCATGAAGAGCTTCCAGGCCGGGCTAATGGTCCCGCTCCTTGGCGATACTAGATCATCGTCGTCGTCGCCGTCGTCTGTCGATGAGTACCCGACGTCGTTGCCGCTCATCATCATGTTGAGGAGCATCGCGTCACCCATGGCCGTACAGCGGTGGTCGGAGTCCGCTCGAGTACGGGAGGGAGTAAAAACGGCTGGGATATTGATCGGGAGTAATTCAGAGTATGGGTATGCATATTCAGGTCAGGCATGGCTGATGCGATACCGGCTCGGATTCAGAACACGACCACCAATCAAACAAACTGGGCTCGGCTCGGGCCTAGCGTGCGATACGCAGCGGAAGGAGACGGGGCCAACCAAAGCTATCACCTGGAGTAGTACTAGCAACTCTGTCTGCAACCTTTTTAATTCATCCTGCTTACCGATCGAGGTGGTACTGGTAGCCAATGCAGCAATCGAGTAATTTTGTTTGGTGTCCTCAGTCCGATTTCTCCTCGAGCCAGAAACGAATGGCATGTATGTAAGCAGTTCGTTGATAGTGCGTGATTAGGAAGAGAAATCATCGCCAGCAGTTGGCTGAAAATAGCTCCGCTCGTTACTTCATAGCATTAGCATTTCCACCGATACACCAGGATCGCTACAGCATTAGCATGTTCAGTGTGACTTCAACTGTCGCTACAGCATTGGCAATAGGTCGAACCCTCGCTCCTCCTCCTTTCCTTTTTCTTTTTCATGTTATTTTTACAATATGAAATTAGATCTTGTTTGCTTGAACAGATCTGTCATTTAGTAGTAGATAGGTTTGTTGAGGACATAATCTCCCGGCCTTATTCATGCATGATAAAGGTAGCCTTTCATAGTCCAAAGCCTTTGTGTGCTTTTGTTTAAGTGAGCTGAACTTTTCGGTGGTTCACGATTTTTTTTTCTCTCTATATAACTAGATAACCGGGCAATCCTATAAGGCAAAAACATATAGTCATGTAAAGTTTACTACAAATGTTTGTGCAAGTTTTCTCTATATATAACTGGATAACTAGGAAGGAGACGGAAAGCGAATCTAAGGATCACATAAAAAGCAAATAATACAATGATCATGCAAAGTTTTCGATAGAAACATGCAAGGGGGATATATGCAAAACTACTTGAAAAATAATATTTCAATGGCATAAAAACTGTGTAAATGTGGGAAATTTACATAGAAAGAATATTGGAATTCCATATAACTTTTAGATTACATACATTTTTTTAGTTTCACATATTGTACATGAACACATATATGCTAATCTTATAGCGAGGGAGTAACTGAGAATAAAAAATACACACTTTTTGTAAGTTAAGTGGTAGGAGCAATTGTCTCACACTCATCAGCAGATGTCTCTATCCCTACTTGTGAATACATTGAACCAGAGTCGTCAAGATGGTAAACAAGGCATAAGAAACGAAACATGTGAATACACCCATTAATCACTTAAATGATATCTAGAAAAGATCTGGTCAAGTCATGTGATGTTATCTCAATCACTTTTAAAAGAACCTTAATTGCTCAACTTTTACCTGCACGGCATCACATAAAAATCTTACCACACCATCGCTGACAGTGATCCAGACGATGGCGGTGGTACCTCCTATCTATAGAGCATACTCAGCGGGGAAGATTTTGGTGGCTAATGCGGAGATAAGCACGACACTGGCGCCATAAGGGCGATCCCGAATAGAACCTGGCGCTTGTCAATGAGCATTTTCTGCAGAAAGTGATGTCCATCCATATGAATTGTGATCGATTCAAACAAATGCAGTAAAGAACTTGAACAAACTGCTTACCTGGCACTCCGACGGGCTCTGGTGATTGGCTCCGGGCCTGAGATGGCTACCCATAACCTCTCCAGCCAAGAGGCCCAACATCCGGCGTGGCGGAGTCCAATCCGACGGTACTCCGAGCAATCTTCAGACAATCTTACGGCTGTAGCGATCAGCTCGAACTTAGACTCTCGAGGTAGCAATGCACAAAATGTTTCCGGCTTTGCATAATTATGAATGGATGATCTCAGTTTTCTTATCTTTCACGGAGACGAAGTTATGAACAACCTTAGAGAAGGCGACAGCGGCTTCGGCCATTGATGTGCCAGCTGCGCACTCCGCCAATATGCGCGTCTGATCACGTTACAGTGTGAGTGCAGGCCTCGTGACCTCACCAGCTTCTTGTCTCCACGCCCAAAGCAAAAGAGTGCAATCTCGAAGCAACCGGATGCCCGAGAATGGCAAAACGAGAGGATGGTATCGACATCTTGAAGGAGAGCAGATACAGTGACACATTGAGGGGTACTCACCACCGCGGCGGCCAGATCGCCAGAGCAGCTTCTACCAGGGTCAACTGCATTTCTCTAAAATGCCTGAAACTTGCAATGGCTGACTACCGCGACAGTAAGCTTGGCATAGTCTCTAAACATTATGCAACCGATTAGACAGTGTGCTTCTGCACATGTATGCTAACTTAGTTGCAGAGCTCACGGTTCTTCTGATCCTGCAGACACCGCCATCGGAATTTGGAAGGAAGCTTCTACTCTTCTAGAAAAGCAGGATGTGAAAGCAACATCAGAAACTGAATTTCTGAAAAATTGTTCAGAACCTAAGATTACACCAGGGAAGTTATCGGACACTTGCTTGTGCTGCAAATCTCGACGTGGCCGCGGACTGAATTGATCGCCTACAGGGACAATATGCACAGATGAGGGACACACTGCCTAGCAGCAGAACTCATGGAGGTTTCACAAATTGGAGCGATAGAATGGCATAAGAAATTTCTGTGAGACCAAGGGAACAAGCCTCGCTTGTGTGTTCTTGCCTGGGCCGCCTTGAAATGAGCCGTAGACCTTACAGTACCCACTGTGGACCATAGCTGTCTTGCTGGGCCTGGCTGTATGGCAGTGGGCTCACGCATCTCGTTGCACTTCGCCGCGGGAGCCCATCAATATACCACCCTTAGAATGTTTGATCCAAGTGCTAATATCCTAAAGTGCTAAAATTTAGCATATTGCATCTAAACGGGAGTGCTAATAGAATGGGTTCAACTTTAACCAAAACTTAAAAACTTTAGCAAAAATAGTGTTAGTATGTGCTAAAATTTAGCGTTCAACTTTAGCTCCCTTCAAACGGCCCCTTGCACGCTTGCACCTAGCTAGGCCTCGTTGCAACAACACTGCTGACTGACGAGTAGAAGTCCGATTGCCTGAGCACAATCAATGTTCCTGCTCCTAATCAAACACGGACACGACACCATACATACAAACAACAAGCGTACAGATATAATCTTGAACTCGGACGAGGGCTTTCCCAACTCCCCCGCGTCGCCTCCTCCAGGGATTTTGCCCTCGCCGTCGCCGATCTTAGGTTAATTTCACCGTCGATCTGTGCGCCGGCCGGCCGGCCCACGGGCTCCATGTCGGCCGCGTGCGCCGGCGGCATCCACATGATGCTCCACAACGCCAGACGATCGCAGCAGCGGCACCAGGCGGCAGCGTTGTCGGCCGGGGACCTCGCCTACCGCAAGATGGAGGAAGGAGGGCACGTCGTCGAGGACATGAGCGACGCCGCCTGGAACTTCATGAACATCGCCTTCAGTGTATCAGCTAGCTCCTTAATCTCACTTCACCGTCCCTCGATCCCATGCATCTAAACTCTCTAAATCCCATGGAATATGGATGGATGTTCAATTCTCGGGCCACACTTTCCTTGTGCTCACACCGTTTCTTTTGCTCCTGCATGCAGTGTTTCGCGATCGACTGTCCTGGGCATCGCCATGCTGGCATATGTTTTGCTGTCGCGGTTCGTCTACCACGACCCTAATATGCAACACCCCTGCCAAACGCTAGTGCTTGCTGCTTTGGCCCTTGGTGCGATAGCAACAGGATACTTGTCGACTCTAGCCAAATTCTGTGATGAGACGTAGAGCTGGATGCCTGACCTCTCTAATCGAATGTTTTGAGGAAATGTTGATCATATCAGCAATGCTCTGGGGATTCTTATATGCATGTCGTTTCGGATGATTTCGTTCCCTTGCCTAGCTCTGAGTCTGAGCGGTAGCGAGCGAGATGCCGGTCGGAAGCTTCTGCCACGGCCGGCTGCATCTCTCCGAATGCCTGAAACTTGTTACTCTTGCAATGCCAACTACCGCGACAGTAAGCTTGGCATGGTCTCTGAACATTATGCGGTCGATTAGACGATGTGCTTCTGCATATATACCGCAGGCTGAACACCTGATCCCTGCAGGCACCGCCATCGTAAGGGATCTTCTTACTCTTGTGGAAACACAGGCTGTGAAAGCAACATGGAAACTCGATTTCTTAAAGCGGCAGGCACTTGCCGGTGCTGCAAATCTCGACGTGGGTCTGAATTGAATCGATCGCTTACGGGTGCAGTGTGCAGAGATGAGTGACCACCGCCTAGCGGCCGGCAGAGCTCATGGAGAGGTTTGAGAGATTCGAGCCATAAGTTGCCATCCAAAATTTATCTCTGTTGCACCGTACCTGAGCATGTTTTTTCATTAACAGGGATGCCTAGGAAGTCCGGTTCGCGAGTTCTTGCCTGGGCCGCCTTTTCTGCTTTTATTGGGCCCAAGGGCCTTACAGGGCCAGTAGCTGTGTTCTTGGGCCAGACTGTCTTGTCGGTCGGTCTATCTGCGGGCTCCCATCCCAGGCTCTCCGGCAGGCCGGCCGGCCACCACGCGCGACGCGTTCGATGCCCAACGCTCCCGCCGCCGGGACCATGCATCAGTGTGTGCAGAATGTCATGGCCTAAACTGATTGGGGTTAGTGGTTGCTAATTTATAGCAGTGTTCTGCAGGTGTAGGTCGATCTGCTGTCTGCACCCTGCGGGTCTGCAGTCACGCTTGAAACGGGTTAGTTCGTTCATAGTCCTAAGCACGTACGACACGACACCACAAGCCTGACCTACCTGAGCTTCTTTTTTTTTTCTTTTGTTTTGTTTCAGAGTTGGACACGGCAGGACAAACGTACATATACTTATTACTCTCTAACACGGACGGCCTTCTTCGATCGAACTCCCCCGCGTCACCTTCACCTCCTCGGTAAACTTTTAGGGTCCGCCCCCCCCCCCCCCCCCCCGGTCGATATCCCGTGCGCCGGCTCACAGGCTCATCATGTCGGCCGCGTGCTCCGGATGCGTCGTCTTGATGCTCAACAAGGAAGGCCAGGCGATCGCAGCAGCGGCATGGCAACCCTCACCAGCCATTGCTCGCCGCCGCGTCGGCCGGGGACGACCTCGCCTGCCGCAAGATGGAGGAAGGAGCGGGCGTCCCTCCGCCCCTCACGGACACGCGCCGCTACCACCCCCTGGATATCGCATTCAGGGTTCCAAAGCTAGCTAGCCCCTTTCCCTTTACCGTCCCTCAATTTTGAACACCTCCTCTGTGCTCACTAGCTTGTTTCTTATGCTCCTGCAGTGTTTCACGACCGTCCTGGGCATCGGACTGCTAGTCTATTTGTTTGTGTCGCGCTTTGTGTACCACGACCCTAACATAAAAGATCTCTGCCAATTTTTAGTGCTTGTTGCTTTAGCTCTTATTGTGATAGGAATTGGATACTTCCCAGGTCTAGGAGACCAGAACATACCAGTAATGCTCAGGGAGGAAACGAGCCTGAGGAGGGAGAAGGGGGTTATTTTCCCGAGCCAATGCACATTGTGTGGATGTTTGGTTTGGTCTATAGTGAAAGACGATGTATTAATTTCCTTTGCTGAAACATTGCTTACCACTGGAGCACAATCTTTGTTCCTATCGCTCAACATAATAATGCTTCTTCCTCATTGTCTTATATAAACTGTCAAATAGTTTCTGATATGCTGTCCAAAGGAACACATTCCTATGGTTGGTGGACTTACAGTCATAATAATGGTTCCTCCTCATTGTCTTATATAAAGCTTCTATTGTTACATGTACAATCTGTAGGGCTGGACTTAGTCATGAACTCATGCCATGCATATACTTATTTAAAGTCTAAAATATTCCTAAAGTTCAGACGATGGGCATGTCAGTCCTTAAATGGCTGCCTTGCATAACTATTTTTTTAGCTCATCCAAGATCTGGTTGTGTTTTGTGCTATATGATTTGTCCTGCAGACTTAATAAACTTTTTTTCTGGTTGTGCAGAAAACCGTTTTGTATAATGTCTAAACCGTTAAACAGTGAACACAATGGTTATATGCTTGCAGATAAACATCACACTGGATGGCATCCTTTGGTTATTATGCGCTACTTTCTTTAGGTCGTTGTGCCTTCTGGATAATACCACCTATGCAGGCACTTGGGTGCAGTTTTTTTCTTGCAAGAAATAAAACCACCAGCCTACAAATTTATGCACTTATACATCCTATTTTGGATGGACACATGCTTAGCTTTGTCGTTTGGTGCTTAAAAACGACTTCACATAGCTGGATCCATACAACCTTTCAACTCTAGATACCTTTGGAGTTTCGAGAGTGCAGGTTGGATCGAAAGTACCTGATTCTCCTTGGAATTGCAATGCACCAAAGATCCTGACAGAAGACAACTATATAAACAGGGGATGGGAACATGAGGCAGTGTCTTGCTTATGCGATCAAGATCAGGAAGCACCAACGGACCTTCTTATACAATGCAACTTTGCAAAGGCAGTTCTGAGCAGGGTTTGTACAAGGTTAAATATGTCTTGGGAAATAAAATGGTTTGACTAGTTCATTCCTGTTCAGTGCTTCAGACGATTGTACAACTATTTGGAAAAAATGATCCGGAAAGTTTCTGAATACCAGTCTCATGATTTTGTAGAACTACTGACAGATTAATACTAGTGCTATTTGTGAACTGCAATGCTTAGTCCTGCTCTGTCCAAATGTTTCCTTATTTTTTTCTGAGAGGGGGAAATGATTTATTAAGTTTAACCAGGTAACATTACCATCCGTAAGGCGTAAGCACAGCAAGCTGGATACAAGATTAACCTGCTGACATAAGATTGTAAATTAATGCTCATGCTAGTGTTCTGTGCAAACACAAATAGAGCTGCAGGTGTGCTTGGACATTCCCCAAGCTGTCTCCTTCCTTAACCTGCTGTTCTTCCTCTCTTATTTCAATCCAATTCTGCATCAATTGAAGGTTCAGCCTAACAAAGACAATGGAGTACATTGTCTGTTTCTCCCTGGCTTAAAGCCTAAAATGGTATGAAGTCTCTCTTACATGTTATTATACACTACACAATAGAGTGCAAAACTCAAGCAAACAGGGGTGCCGTTCTCCATTGCCTAGGAATCCTAGGCTCACTGACGAGAGCAAAGAATAATAGGAGTCCATGAGTACCAAAATGGCAGAAGCACATCGCGACCATCATATGTTCATACAAATTTAACCGTTCTGAAATTACAGACAGTATTCCACAAATTTGCTGCAAGTGCTTGTATTACTACTCTGCCCTTCCGGCTTAAGGTCATCAACTGCGTTGCAATCGGTTAGTTGTTTGTACAGCTTCTTTCGTGCAAAATCTATTTGCTCAGATCACCTCGGCAAAGAGCCTGCATTGCAAATTCCAACGATTGTAACTATGAACACAAGGCCAGATAAAAAACATTTGCCTGTGTAATTGCATGATTCAAGAGGCGTACCAGCAAAAAAGAGCCAAAGTGGACCAATGAGGCAACACACAGCAAAAATAGAGGCAAGATTTGTTGTGGATTCCCAAAGCCAAGTACACGAAGACTATGGTTAATCCATTCACGCCTGCAAGAACGACATAGAGGATCCTCAAAATGACCTACACCGAGAGATAGTGCTGAATTGGAATGCATGGCCAAGCAAATAGGAACCGTACCTAGCATGCCGAGCCGGCAGATGATCTGTGCACATCGAAGCTCTAGAAGAGATCGTTCGTAGGCACTAAAGGGCACGCCGGCGGCTTGCAATGTCCACCATAAGCAGAAGCCAATGTGAAAATAGGCTTGGTAGCATGGCGGTAGAATCTTCACCCTCTCCGCAACAGTCTCCGGTCCCAGGTACGTGATCAACGTCAACGATCCGCACAGCGCGAGGCCGACCATATCTGACCTCCTGTCCTCCCTCTGCAGCATGCGATTGGTAAGGCCGTAAGAGGAACACTAATCACAATTCACACCTCTGCGCACAGGGCCACAGGCCACCCTTGAACACGCAATCGGGCAAAGAGAACCAGGCATACCTGACCATGATGGCACAGGTAACCACAAAGGCCTGCAAAAGAAGAGAAGTGGTATATGAATAAGCGTGACAACTACTATTGGGGTTCAGAAAACCTTCCCGCGCCCTAGGGATAAAAGGTACAGATTTGCAGGAGTTTTCTAGAGCCAAGATTCTCCGCCAAAAGAATAAACCATCCCCGAGCACTCCGGTTACCTGTTTTCTGCGCGAACTTCCGAGCTTCACCGGCGAACGCCTTGGCAGCATCGGCCAACTCAGTATCCCGCACCTCGCCAGCAAGAACTGCGGCAGCCTGGGCAAGCGATTTGGCATTGAGTGGTCTGCCTTGCAATGTCCTTGACTTCATCATCTTCTTGTCTTCTTGTCTTGCCTTCAAGTTTGAAGAGCAACACAGATGGTGCCGATCTGGAAGAACTCGAGTTGATCCGTGAAGAACTTCATTAAGCTTATCGGTGATCTTCGGCTTCGTTTCAGCGACAAGCTTGTTCAAGATGTAGAGCGCGTCAGCCAGATCAGTTGCCGCTTTCGGATCGTCCCTGGAGTCGGCGTACGCGGCAGCAGTACTGGCGACCATCTTGGTGGAGACGAGCAGGTCGTTGCGGCTGCCGCTGATACGCAGCTCCTCCATGAATGCGCGCGCCGCGGCGGCCAAATCCTTGGCATGGGACGCCTCCTCTGTGTCGGCAATACTGGACGGTTCTTGGCTTGTCCTCTGACCCGATCGCGCCCCGCCTCTCCGCGCTGATTCTCCCCGTCGGCAGCGGTCGCCGCGATGACGGCCGACTCCCCCTCGTCGTGGGGGTGGGGCTGGAGGAGAGGCGTCCCCGACATTGTTTCTTGGGTTTTGGGGGTTCCAAAGAACTGGTTGTCTGGTTATTTCGGTGGGGATTGGAATGATTCAGTGCTGACGCAGAGGGGAGGGGAGCCGGGGAGGGGAAGGGAAGGGAGGGGAGGGGAGCCGGGGAGGGGAGGCTAGGAGGATTCGGTGCCGACTGCGGAGGGAGAGGGGAGGGGAGCCGGGGAGGAGAATGGAGGGGAGGGAAGCGCTAGGAGGATAAATTGATATTTGGAAATTTGAGGAGGTGGCCGGGATTCACCGCGGGAGTTTCCGCTATGATTCGGTTAAGGAAGGGACGGGAAGGCAAGGGGGTGGGCGGGTGGCGGTTGGATGGGGGGGAGGAGGAGGAGGAGACCTGCGGCGGCGATCGGTAGCGGTGCGACGGCGGATGCAGTCTCGGTGCCACCGGCGTGGGTGGCCGTGTGCTTGTGCTGCGCATCTTGTGCCCATGGCGAGGCCAAACTTGCAGGTGTGGCGGCATGGTGGCGCTTCGATGGGCCGCCGGTGCGTGGGTGTGTGTGCTGGTGCAGGCGAGGATGGAACCGTGGGCGTGCGTCCGGGGACCCTCCGGCGGCGCGCCCCTGCGACCATCGATTTTGCTGTCCGAGGGGAGCAGGCCGCCGTCGAGGTCGCAGCGGCGTGGCGTCCGGAGCCATGCCATACGCGGCGGCGGCGCGGTCGGAGCCATGCCATCCGCGAGCTCCTCGGGCATGAGTGCTGGTGGTGTGCATGTGAGAGCCAGCGGCAAACCGGCAAACAGCTCTTGCACATTCATTTCATCGAACAGCTACTGAGCAGTGAGCACGAGCACGAAGACCACATAAAGCCTTGCCTCACAGGATCACCCACGAGCCGCCGCCGATCCCATGGACCCGGAGTACGTGAACTAGTGTAACGGTCCACGGTAGACCAGGGCCGCACCGCCACACAGCACCCCGCCGTGGCAGACACCAAGGGGCATGCATCTGACAAAGTGGGGCCCATGGACTGACATGTGCCGATAGGAGACGCGCGCGCCACTGCGTGCAAGACGAAAGCAAGCTAAGGATTTGTTTCGAATTCGAATACAACAGAGGTTTGGGCCGTCCGCACACATTTCTATTGGGCCTTGGCTGACTTCAACTCGTCGTGGCCCGCCGGTTCCTTTTCGGCGGCTCCTTCCTTTTCGGGCCGACCACAACTCTTGCCGGCCCAGTCTCAGCGGTTGGCTCAGTTGCTTTTTTTTTTTGAACTAGGTTGGCTCAGTTGCTGACTCGCTGAACTCTGCTGCTTTCGGCTTTTCAGAGTCTAAAGCAGGAGACCGTTGATGCATATCAATTTTTCTCGAACGTAATATTCTCCCTCCCTTCTGAGTAAGTGTACTTGGAACCTGAATGCTCGTTGCTCAAACTCAACTTTGACAGCCAGTGTGATAATTGACAACTATGAAAAGAAAAGGACTCTGTCATAGGTTAAGGCCTCGTTCGTTTAGGCCGGATCGGCTTGTTCCCGGCCTCGTTCCACCCGGATTGAATCGGCCCGTTTTGAAATAATGGTCGTTCGTTTCGACCAGACCGGGAAATGAAACGGGCCCGGAATGGGCTTCCCTCCTTTCCACGGCCCGGAACGAAACCCTACCTCAAACCCTACGGATCGATTGCTGCCCACTCGCGGTCACGCGGAGCCGGTGGCGCGGGCGGTGGACGGCGCGGCACATCCCCGACGGGGACGGCGACCACCTCCCATCCTTCGTCCGCAGTCTCCACCGCCTTTTCTCGCCAGTAAGCCGACGCCTTCTCCTCTTCTCTCCCTCTCGCGTTTCTTGGTTCCGGTGGCCGGTGGGCCACGGCGCAGCCCGGGTACGCGCCATGGCGGCGGGCGTCGATGGCCTCCCTGGCCGCGGTGCTCTTTCTCATCCTGCACTATTGCGCCGCGTGGGACGTCGCTGGCGCCGTTGCCGCGCTCCGTGCGCTGCTGAGCTTCGGATTCCATCCAATGTGAACTGATTCCATCCGTGCGCTGCTGAGCTTCGGCGTTCCGCGTTCCGTGCGGTGCTGAGCTGTGCTGTTGATTTGCTTGGCGCGAAGACGATGAGTGAATTGATTTTGCGATGATTCGAGCGCATCGTTGGTGGTTGGTTTTGGTTAATTGCATGCAAAGATAATAGATTGTTCTGCGTAGGTGAGAATTAACTCTAATTGGAGATAAAACGAGGTGTGAAGTGATGCGTTTGAGCAATATTAGAAGAAAAAAGCAAAAATGGGCAGCGCACCTCTGTTAATATTTTTAATGTTTGTATAAGAGGGTTTTTGATGAGGATTAGTTGTGTTCTCATAGAAATTATTCTTTCTTCCCTGATTGCACTTAGGACTGTCGATGCTAGTAAAAACTTATCAGTTCTACAATTGCAAAGAATTTCTTACCATGGAAGCAATGTTGTTTCATTAGTGATTGAGGATGCTAATTCCGATTAGACTAGTGGTGTCTTACTATTTTGTTTGATAAAATGAAACTTCTGCAACTTGCTGTCAATCACATTTAAAGATGCTATTGTGGTGAGAAGTTCAGGTCTACAACTATGAATTTTACTGTTTTGTTTTCTTACCATGGCTCATTGGATTTCAGTTGGCTGGGAGGGTGGACCATGTTTTCCTAGACTACTTCGACAACAATCCCCATCAAATCTGTCGGGAATAGGTTGTTAATTAATAACGGTGAAATTTAAATTTCTCATCTCATCGATAACAATGTGTGCTTGGAAAGTGATTTCAGATAATCTGACTTTTTGATAAAGTTCAGGCTTCTGACTGCTTGCAATGTTTTAAATAGAAACGACCCCCTCCAAGCGCACCCAGAAGACTTTGTGAAGGAGCAGAGGACATACTTCGCAGACGTCGGCGCCTTTGAGCTGCCTGAGGAAGAGGTCTCTGACTCTGAGCTGGAGCGAGAACTGAAGCTGATCCCCGAATATATGACTTTTCTTTCTTTTTCCTGTATAGAAGTAGTTTAGTAGAATCACGCAGATCCACAGTAAGAGTGATATGGTAGTCGAAGCAAACGCTGCTGGCAGGATGATGGTTGCTGGCATCAGAATTCAGAACTGATGTTCCTTCTTGTCTTTGTTTGCTTTGCTTCAGCCAGGAATGGTTCCTATCCACACGAATATATTTATGAAATGGTTCCTAAATAGGATTTGAAGCAGACCAGGGTCGAGTGAAGGAAGAGGATTCACTCGATCCTGGCACTGAACCGTTCCTGGACAGGAACGGATCCAAAATAAATGAACCAGGCCTAAAGAGTACGTACGTGCCTTTGCTCAGGCGAGATCGAGAAACACACAAAAATTTCGAAAAGAATGTAGTATTTCTTTCTCTATGACAAGGACAATATCCACGCACGGCGGCACTGCAAATGTACATCCTCAACATCCCATCAGTCAGTTTATCCACACCTATGTTGCGCTAGCAACACTGATTACATCAATTCTCATATTTCGTGCCACTGACATCTCAACACATGGACCCAAAAAGTGCATCAGAGTGGCAAGTCTTGGCCGGACATCCCCGCCGCATCTCTGTCACTCCCTGAGACATCATCTCCTCGGATGCAGCTCTGCAACGGTAGTAGCATGGCATTCGGAAACAGAACATGTGTGAGCAGTCAGATGGAAAAGGCAGAGGCAGAGACACATGTGACCTGTGGTGCATTGAAAAAACACGCACGGACAATAAGAAGAGCTTACACAGATCCATAGCAAACCGTTGGCGACAGCAGCGATGCCGAGGAGAATCCACAACGCCCACAAGGCCGAAGGGAAAAAGGCGCGGTACGCGAAGAAGCAGAAAAGCACCACAGCGCCCAGCACACCTAGCCGGCCTAGATGCCAGGCGGCCAGCCGCTCACTGTCCAACACAGCGTACTGGTTGAGGACCATGCCGGTGGCTGCAAAGATCCACACGCTTACGCTTGCGCCGGCAACCCAGGCCCAAGCACCATGGAAGGTGTCCAAACCCGCCGCCGAGGTGAGAATGGCGACAGGCGCGCCGAGCGCCAGCCCGTAGAGCACAGCGCGCTTATCAATCCGTTTCTTCTGCAGTTTTCATAAAGAGAACAAAAAAATGGAGTATAAGCCTCGGGATTGGTTAGATTAGATGATCTATGTTTTCATCGCATATTAAAAAGAACAACCGTAGAACCCTTATATCAGTGAACAGCATCACCAGTTGCAGAGCTGGCGAATCCGCAAGCCTAGGAGTTCTTATAACAACAGGGATATAATTTGGCTAGGGATATAATGCCCAACGCATTGTGCAAGCTCACATTCAGATAATTTTGAGTTGGCAAGGAAAAGGAAAAGCTCAAATCTGATACTTTCACATTCAGCAGAGTTGCTAATCTACTATGAACTGCAACATGCAGATTTCAATTAATCCGATGATAGAATAGCACTAAACATAAATTGATATTTGGTTAGGGATGTTGTTGAACACACCATGCAAGCTCACATTCAGATAATTTCATTTGGCAGGCAAAAGAGGAATTGATCAAGAGATCTGATACTTCTCGCATTTAGCAGAATGACAGTAACTGAAAGAAGTTTGAGCAGCATCTCTTTTTTAAAAGTAAATTGAGCAGCATCTCTAGACCTCTAGTCCTAGCTTTTAGTTCAAACATTCAGTAACTGAACTACCGGCATGTTTCACAAACATCTTGTCGATCAATGAGCATTTCGAGTTCTAGTGGGCAAACTTACCTACCAGCACGGCACCCTAACAATTTTCGTAATCTACCATATCGCATTACCCAATTTAATTCGCAGGTCACATGTGCATGCTGTCCAATTAGAAAGCAGACAACATTTAAATAAAAGTTTAAAACAAATGTTACCTCGTCCTCAGCATGGATCGGTAGCAAGGGCTCCGGGGCCGAGATAGCCGCCCGGAGGCGCTGCTTGAATGACGGTCGCGTCACAGCCTCCTGGACAGAGATGGACGACGCTCGCCGCCACCAGCGGCGGGGTTCGCTGTCAGAGACGGAGAGCAGCGCCATCTGAGCATGGTATGTCAGTTCTGTGGCGACAGCAGCGAGGCCGACCTCCGAAGAAGGCGCACTCTGAGCAACCGAAAACAAAGCCATCGCGGATTTGCTCAACTCCGTCTCTGTTGCTCTCTTCTTTCTGTCCATTCCGCCAGCGAAGTGTCCCGCAGCGCGGCAGAAGGCGTCGGCTGCGGCGGCCATCGAAGAGCCGGCCGCGGATTTGGCAAATGCCCCAGCCTGCTCTGCCAGTTCTTGGTTTCCCAGCGGAACCAGCGCTTCCTCCGGTTTCTTGACATCAGAAGCACCGGTGTTCTTGTCTCTGATACTCAGATTATTTCCTATTTGTTGCCGGACCGTCGCCGCCGCCTCCGATATCTCGCCCTTCTTGTCGTCGAGTTTGTTGCCGGTCTTCTTGCCGTCGCGATGGATCTTGTTGTCGTCGGATTTGTTGCAGTCAGGATAGGATTTCTTCACACCGGAAGTGCTCGCCTCGCCAGTGAACACCGCCGCCTCCAGGTTCTTCGGTTTCTTCACAGCAGCAGAAGGGCTGGCCTCGGCGTTGAGCGCCGCCAGCTGCAGATCCTCAAGTTTCTTCGCACCGGAAGAGCTCGCCGTAGCGCCCGGGTCGCTGCCGTGCAGCTTGCCGGCAAGGGGGGCGGCCGTGGTGGCTCCCTCTTGCGCTTGGTGATCCCGGAGCAGAGGCTTCTTGAACTCCATCGGTTTCTAGAATAGGGGGTGAAGGATGGGGAAGAGAGGAGAGAGGGATTTATATGATGCCAGGGGGAGGGATGGAGGGGAGGGGAGCCAGGAACTCAGGATTGAGGTCGACCGCCGGTGCGGTTGGGGAGAATAACCGTCGACGGCCGCGTGGGAATTTGGGGTGGGAGAACGGGCATTGGCCTGGCGTCGCGGGCCCAGGCCTAGCACGGACGGGTACGAGGGCGGGAGGTGGCTGGCGGCGGTGACGGCCGACCAGCGAGTGTTCTGTTGCTGCTCCTGGCGTCGGACTTGCGCCTTGCACCTGGTGGGTGCCTAGGACTTGCTGGCGGCCGCAACATCGCCACAAGCCCACGGTGGGAGTGGGAGTGCTCCTTGTTCGCCTGCACGCCGCGAGCGAGCGAGCCGGCCAAGCCGGAGCACCGCGGCTGCTCGCCGCTGCCCCGCGCCGGCACAGCCTACACTCGCACGCGCCGCGGACACGTCGCGCCGAGCTGCCGCGAGATGCAATCATGCAACCGCTGAACCGCATGTCCACGCACGCGTTCGGGCCGGGCAGCGGCCGTCACGCGACGCGCTCCTCTCGCCCAGACGACGGGCGCACGTCCCCGTGTCTTGGTGGCCTACTCGCGCAGGAGGCCAGGACGGTCGGAACCATGGCAGCGACGTGGGGTTCTCCGGCCGCCGTAGCTCCCCCCGAGCCTTCGCGCCGGCGTCGCTGCCCGCCAAATCGACTGCACACACGCGACGCCGCGCCCAAGCCACGGCCTGGCTTGCCCTGCCCGTTAGTTAGGCAAATGCCTGTGAGGCATTCTGTCGAACATCTGTGGTGCACCCATAAGCTCGACGCGCACAGGACCATATCCATACCTGCACACACACATACACTGGATCCAAAAGCTACCGCAGCCGACCCCGTGGACTAGGTCTATGAACCACGGAGCCGGACTACGGTGAACAAAGTCCACACCTCTCCGCAGACCTGCACAGCGGCAGCCGAGACACGCAGGGTGACTTGTGGGATCAGGAGCTGACAGGTGGGTCCATAAGAACTGGACCTGCGGTTGACCCACGTTGACTTGTTCAATGTTCACGTGACTAGAGTCCACGTGACCAAATAGAGTACATAGAAGTTTATATACGTCGAGATATTGCACCTACTACTAAAATGCCTATTAAAAAAAGGCTAGGTCTAGCAGCTTGTGGTGGATAATTACACCATAGATTCATCTGGAATCGCGATCCGCCGTTGAAACCTATACACAACCGCATCTGCTGTGACCACAAATAAACACCACACGGAACATATTATTATGACAACGCCTGCTATCTTCGCACCGGTCGGGCCTTCTGAAAGAGTAATAATTCCGATAGCTAACATGATGGCGCAGGTAGTGGCAAAACCCTGGACAGAGAAGATGTCTAAGTTAGCGCAAAAATTATTGGAACATATATATAAACAAGCTAGACAAGCATAGCGGAATGGTCACGAACAAGTTGTACACCTATATATGATGCAATATGTGAAATAAAATTAAACGAGGTAGTGGATTGTAACATGTCAACCATACATGTTTCCAGTTTAATATATGACAGGTGTTTTTTTTTTACAAAACACAATATAGATCATGGCGAAACTAGCCGAGGTCGGCTCCGTGGAGGCAGTGGGATCAAATACACAGATGAACAGGGGTGTACACGGGATTTTAGCAGATTTCGTCGGGTCCGGCAACTTAAGTATACACGATGATAATTATTTTTGAGAAAAACACTAAGATCTTGTAGACGCCGTAATCCACACATATTAGGAGGGATCAATCTAGATGGAAATTCAACTTATTTTTCGCTCCAATCTATCAAAACTAAGCGAGTGTTTGGTTTGGAGGGGGTTACTATAACCCCCACGAATAAATCCCTAATAGTCTCTTTTTATCCAAACATGAAGGTTTATAGGTGAGATTTATGCTCATAAGCCTCGTAAGCCCACAAGCCCCTCCAAGAGATGCTTATGGAACTTATTTTCTGTAAATCCCACCAAAATATCACAATTTTCCTCCCACTACCCTTGTCTCCCTCAGCTACAGAGCATTAACGAGGGGTAGAAAGGTCATTACCAACTACAAGAGTTTTTTATAAGCCGCTACAACCAAACTCCACTTTAGGGCTCATAATAAACTTCTCCATGTAAGAGGTTTACGAGCTTGTAATAAATTTCTGCAGACCAAACACCCCTAGCATCTGGAGGAGTAAAAATAGCAGCCATATATAGCTATATATTGTTGAGGGAAAGTGGGCACATGAATGTAGTCCCTTACCCGGATGGCCCACCGGTAGGCCGGCTTAATGGTTATCATCCTGGGCACCAGTAATTCTTCATAGTCGTCCTCGTAGTGGCCTCTGGATGAATTCGCGGCGGTCATGGCATTGAAGAGGTCTAGCACCATCGTGTTTGACATGGCGTCCTTGCACGGGGTGGTCGTGTGGAAGCTCTGCTCTAGGCGGCGGAACCGCTGGTGCTCACCGGCCGAAGCGACGTAGACAATGGATGAACTCGATCGATCAGATCTAACACGACGTGTGCGCCCCTTGCCCTTGGCCTTTATGCTCGCAGGCACGGTTCGGCTCGCCCTCGATCTCGCTCGCGTGCCCACGATGGCACAGAGTGCAAGACGGAAAAAAGCTCTGATTCGGTTCGAGTTCGAATACAACAGAGGTTTGGGCCGTCCGCACACATTGCTCCTGGGCCTTGGCTGACTTCAACTCGTCGTGGCCCGCCGGTTTCTTTTTGGCGGTCCTTGCTTTTCAGGCCGACCGCAACTCTTGCCGGCCCAGTCTCAGCGGTTGCTCAGTTGATGAGTTAGGTCTCGTGACATCAAAGACATAATCTTGTCATAATCTGTTTACTTGGATGCTAATTCGTGCGTCTAAATAATTGTTAATTAGACACAGTGATGCTATAGTAAATATTTATTAATTATGAATTAATTACCCTTATTAGATTCATCTCGCGAATTAGTACCAGTTTATAAAAAATTTATAATCAAACTTTATTTAATATTTCTAAATAGCAACATTCTCTTTAATATGATAGGACTAAAATTTATTCGTAGAACCAAAGACCCCATTGGCGACTTCCGGTCAGCACGAAGCCCAGACCCAGGGCGAAGCAGCGAACACCTCGGTCGGCTGACGTGGCGTCCTGTTACTGGCTACGTAGGTGGTCTACTAAGCCGCGATTGGCTGATGTGGAATTATTTCCGGCATGGATAGAAAGTTGATAGTCACACTCGCACACTGCCCAGTTCTTCTACGTAGACGCGCTTTGCGGGCAGTCCCCCCGCCATAGGCCCCACCCAGGTAGGGACACGTCCGAAGCAGCGACGTTGACTTTGACAAGTCGCGGCCACACCACCGGCCGGCCACCGGGGCGGGGAGGCTGGCAGGCTGCTAGCCTGCTACTGGTCTGGTCTGCTGCTCCGCTCTCCTGTCTCCAGTCTCCGCACTCGCACTCGGTCCTCCCGTGGTCCCCATGAAATGCCCCCGAGTCCCTATTAAACCACCAAAATGCCACCCACCAATCCGCGGTTTGTGTGGCTTGAGCAAAGCCAGAGTGCCATTTTTGTGAATAAAACCAACATCCAGGGTCATTTCAACCCCGCGCGCACTACAAATATTCCCTTTGGTCCAACAGCTCAGCACGCTCGCCGCTGCAGCAGAGAAGCTCCCCCTCTCCCCGCTTCGTCTCCGGCGATGGGTCCTAGCCGCGGCGGCGGCCTGCGCGGCCGCCTCCTCGTCCTCTCGTCGCTGCTCCTCCTCGCGTCCGGCGAGGTCTTCTTCGAGGAGCGCTTCGAAGGTATTGCATACATGACTCGCTGACTGCTACGCTCCTCCCCGCTTCGGCGCTTCCCGACGATTAGCCCCAGCTTGCCCCCGTGCTATCTATCTACGGTAGGTAGATGCTTCTATTTCTGGCTTCCGATTCGAGTTGCCGAATTGGTAGCGGCAGCCTAATGGATTGGGATGATGGATGGGCTGCTGCCTGCTGAGTGTTGACGGACGATTGATCCGGCGTGCGCTACTTTTCCTTGTCACCCCCTGTGCTTTGCGAGTATTATCTCAGTGCCCCTGCGGTTGCTGCCCTTGGCAAACTATGCTTCCGTTTTTGCTAAGGCCGTCGAGGTTTTGACCGTTTGGAGGTGAGCTGAACTGATGTACTCAAGGATTCTAACTGAAATTATTATCAGTAGTACCCGAAGGGCTCTAGGATTTGGGTGCAGCGCTTTAGCAGCTTAGCTTGTGCTGAGCTTGGCATGGAGTGAAAAACGGATGACATGAGCTTGGTTTTGCAATTGTAATTTAAAAGGTTCCTCGTCATTCTAATTTAAGGTGTTTTACCATGTTGGCACTAATTTGTTCTGTTTCGGTTCGAATGTTCAGATGGCTGGGAGTCCCGGTGGGTGGAATCTGATTGGAAAAGGAGTGAAGGGAAAGCTGGAAGGTTCAAGCACACGGCCGGAAGATACTCTGGAGATCCTGATGACAAAGGTTTATTTTTCGTCCCTGGCACACTTCTGTTTCAGTTGACTATATATGTTGATCATGATCACTTGATCAAAAAACATGACATGCTTGCTCAGCGGCTTAGTTCCAGGAAGTTTGTTGATCCATGTGCTTTATTTTTTGTGTATACCGTATCAGGAATACAAACAACAATGGATGCTAGGCATTTTGCTATCTCAGCCAAGTTCCCACAATTCAGTAACAAGAACAGGACACTGGTGGTCCAGTACTCCATTAAGTTTGAGCAGGATATCGAGTGTGGTGGTGGATATATTAAGCTTATGTCCGGCTATGTCAACCAGAAAAAATTTAGCGGGGACACTCCATACAGGTAAATTTCTTTATGGCTTTTGCCCGCCATGGAATTTCCATTCTTTCAAACCCGCGTTCATTCCTATGCTTGATGTGTGATTAGCATGTTCAAATTGTTGATGGATGACGAATGCCACTCTCACACATAATTTAGTTCTGTTTTAGGAGTCGATACAGACTTCACAGCTTGCAAATTAATAATCCTATCATTGCTTCTGAATGTAGTGTCTGAATATGAATTGCAGCCTCTATTATCTTGTTGGCCTGCTGAGTGGTGCCTGCTAACTTTCATAACCGTCTCTTGTGCAGCTTGATGTTTGGGCCAGATATATGTGGTACTGAAACAAAGAAGCTCCATCTTATACTTTCTTACCAAGGGCAGAATTACCCAATCAAGAAAGATCTAGAATGTGAGACGGACAAGTTAACACATATGTATACTTTCATTCTTAGGCCTGACGCATCTTATAGCCTACTTGTTGATAACCGTGAAAGAGAATCTGGGAGCATGTACACTGACTGGGACATCCTCCCTCCTCGTAAAATCAAGGATGTTCATGCCAAAAGGGTTGGCTATTATTTTTATAATTAGAGCTATATTTTGCCCGGAATTTACAGCATGATAAACTGATTTTGTCTAATGTATACATCTTCACTGCAGCCTAAGGATTGGGATGACAGAGAATATATTGATGATCCTGATGATGTTAAGCCAGAGGTTTGTGATTCCACAACTCTTTTCCGAATATGCATTGTCGCACATGTTGCTTAACGTTCCATTGATGATGGCCAGGGCTATGATTCTATCCCAAAACAGATTCCTGATCCAAAGGACAAAAAGGTATGCAAGTTCTAACATTATTCAAGTATTAGCCATGGAATCACATATGTAAGGAACACCCAAATTTGTAGTAAGTAGACACAACACAATATGGAAAATATGAGACTTTTTTCCTTCTATAAACCAGCCTGACACATGGGATGACGATGATGATGGCATATGGAGGCCCAGAATGGTATCAAATCCAGCATACAAGGGACCATGGAAACGCAAGGTACGGTATCTTGTTTGGCAATCAGTCCTTGGAAAGGTTCAGCACTCCGGTATCATCTATCTATACAGTTCACATTTTCACATGCTCCTGCTTGCAGAGAATTAAGAATCCTAACTACAAGGGTAAATGGAAGACCCCATGGATTGATAATCCAGGTAACCAAATAAAGATAATGGTTTTATATGTATACGTCATTAAGTATTTAATGATACAGTGCACATTCAGCCACTGTCCAATATTCCATTCAACAGCTTATTTTGAATTATACCCCACTTTAAGCTTTAAAGGTCAGGTTTGACGCTATAAGTGTATTAATTTGCAGAGTTTGAGGATGATCCAGATCTTTATGTGCTGAAACCTTTGAAGTATGTTGGAATTGAAGTTTGGCAGGTAGCATATACAGTGTTTTTTTTATAAAAAAATCTTATGTTAAAATTCTATCTTCCTGCTGCCTTTTGATTTCTTAAGTGATGTAGCATGATGTAGACTTATATCCCAAATATACGCAGGTAAAAGCTGGTTCAGTTTTTGACAACATTCTGATTTGCGATGACCCTGAATATGCAAGAAAGGTTGTTGAGGAAACTGTGGGTGCGAATAGGGAGGTAACCACAAATAAAACTTGACCAAATTGATCCTGCTATCTCCTGGGAACACTATCTCAGTTTTCTGTATTTTTGCAGGCTGAAAAGGAGGCTTTTGAAGAAGCTGAAAAGGAGAGGAAAGCTAGAGAAGATAGGGTTAGAATGAAGCACTGTGATTTATGAATTATCTACCTTCAGTTGGACTTTGTTACTTCTATGTTGACCATCATTCAATGTCGTCGAATCAACGAATAACTAAAAGCTGTTAAAGAGGCTAAATTTTCTGCTAAACTGTTTGTGCACAGGAAGCTCAACAAGGAAAGGATGAAGGAGGCCGGCGCCGAAGAGACAAGAAGGACAGATACAAAAGAGTATATTTTCTTCATCCTGTCACATAGCTCACGTAGCTTTTTTTTTTCTTTTCTCAAATTATCACCATATCATCAAAAGGGGCCATATTAGAGAAATAAAACATAAATAGTCGGAATGCTGTGTTGATGTGTTTTGCATTTGCAGTGCTTGCTAGAGGCTTGCATTTATGTATTGTGAATTGTGCTGTGCTCATGTGCTAGACGCACAGATCATTGCCTAAAATTCAGTGCAGTATATGCATACATGGTGCACTAACTCTCCTTCCTTGCTTTTACAGCGTTACAGGGATCACTGGGATGACTACCATGTAAGTCAAAATGTTTTCTTATGGAAGAAATGCATCTTGTACTATTTATTATGAACTTCCTAACTCGATTATGACAAGAAGCTTATGTAGTATGCTGGTTCCTTGTTCAGGATGAGCTGTGAAGCCACCATGGACATGACGTGATGTTTTCATCAATAATTGAATCACCAGGCCAAAACAACCTGAAGTGTTCTGTGCTATGTGCCAAAAAATATTAAATTCCAGGATTGAGATGGCATGGACAAAACCGAATATCATTCCTGCTTCCTGCGCAACAGCAGGACATTCCAGTGAAAACTTGGCTTTGACACAGAAATAGTGGGATGAGTCTGTTATGCATGTAATTTACACGGCGCTGGCAATGTGCTAGCTTTGTAATGTCAAAACATTGTCCTTGCCAATATGAATAATGTAAATTGACCATACGAAACTGTGATGATCCCAAATTTTTACCATGTACCAAGTCAGTCATACAAAGTGCTGTTGTTGTGGACACTTGATATTTATTTATATCATTTATGCTCAGAAGGATACTGATGAGCTTGATTTATCTGCACGGATGCATAAATGTACAAGTATGTTTCAGGCTTTCAGGTCAGATCATGGAAGAAAGGCGTGAACCTACAAGAAGCTCTCAGAGTTTTGTTTTATGCACTACAATTTTTGTTACAGCACCCTGCCGATGAGTAACTGGTTATGCTTCCTGTTGTAAGACCTATTTATGTTTGGAATAATTGATTGGTTGATGCGATGGAACAGCATCAGAGTTCCAAAATACAGTCAGACAGCAGTGTAAAGGAATCATGGACTTGCACGATGACCCGCAAAACAATGATGTGCTGTCAAAAATATTTCTCCAATGGTTCTGCACTTCTGCGTAGCAGATGGAATGAACATATCAGTTCTTAATGCAAGCTACAGTGTATATAAACAGCAAGGTAAGAACAGCACTGAAGAAATTCAGTTGCAAAACCTCACTTCACATGGTAACTAGCACCAAAGAATTCCTTTCTTTTCAAAGTGAACATGAAGCATCTGGAAGTCCAGATGAAGAATTCCTTTATACCAGGGATGACCAAAGACATCCGTGACACCAAAATTTCAAAACTGAATACATTTCATGGTGTCAACATGATAGAATTTTCATAACAAGAACAGGATTTGTCAAACATTTCTGCATATTATACAATGTCTGCAACTCTTCTTGCAGGCAGCACATCCATCTGCAGAGTTCTACCATTTCTGGTGGCAACCACACCAACAGAAGGCAGTGACGGGTCTGTCACTGGTTCGATCTCAATAAAACTCAACTCCATAGAACCTGTACGCTTCAAGCTCAAGACAAATACAAGCGCAATCCAGCCGAGCATGGTGATTGCCCAGTAGTTATTCATCCCATGAATCAGACCCCAGGCAATTGAGTACCCGACAATGATCCCCGACAAGTGGCCAATGAAGCTAGCCTGCGGTACCATGATTGATGTGAATATCAGCGACTCGAATGGCGCAAAGCTGATCGGCAGCGACAGAACCCCGAAGATGTTCAGCTTCGATGATGGCTGCTTGGCAGCCAGAATTGTCATCCAGCCAAACACAACGCAGGAGTACCCAACAGCAGTCACCCTCCTGAAGTACTCCACCTTGAACCTCTGAATCATCATGTGGTAGAAGCCGAGGACCAGCAACCCGGACAGCACGACGAGCACGAGCGTGTAGTGCAGGTAGTACTCGACGCCGAGCCCGATCTGCCCCAGCTGCTCGACGACGCCGAGGCTCCACAGCGCGCTCATGTTGAACACCAGGTGCACCACGCTGATGTGCGAGAAGGCGGAGGTGATGATCCGCCAGTACTGCCCGCCGTCCACGGCGGCCTCGTAGCTCAGGCCGACGTCCCCGTACCCGATGCCCCGCTTCTGGATGAACCACCAGATCAGGGAGCAGATGCCGATGACGCTGCTGCTCGCCGGCTTCTCCAATATCTCGTAGATCAGCGGCTTCCCCATTTCCCCAACAGGAAGCTCCCTGAGATTTCGGCCCTAGGACCCTGGCTCGGAGATTGGGGAATCGCGGAGGAAATGATCCAGCAATTTGGTGCGCACGAATTGGTGGCGGGAGGCGGGGGTTTGGCGATTTGAATTGTGAAATTTGATGGGTTTTGTGATGGATCAGTGGCTCTCACCTCGGAATTTTGGAGGGGATTCGAGCAGCTTCTCGGCCGGGCGCGTCCGATGCCCTAGGCTGTTCGAGTCGGGAAATTTTCGTCTTGGGTCGCTTTGCTTAGGGAGGAAGGATGGTGCTGTGAGTGTTCCCATTAGTTCAGGACTAAGCTGCAAAACGGTCTAGTTTACTGAATGCATTTGTAGGGAGAACCCTATGTTTGTTGTAAATTTTGTTTAGTTTCCGCTGGCAGTCCAAAACCCGTTTCCAGTGCCGGGCCGGACCGGACCGTGTTTCTAGGCCCATTGGATAAGATGAAAGGAGAAAAATATACGATAACGTATATTTCAGTATTCGAGTGCTTCTTTTTTTAAAAACTGTATTTGAGTGCTTCTTTCACGCCAAATTTGCCTTCTTTTGCAGTTTTTGTTTAAAGTCATGACTGGTTTTGCCGAAAAGAAAAGCATGGAAAATATCGTGGTTGCTCAAATGGAAGGGAGTATTGATACCATCGTTTTTCCCCTTTGTTTTGAGTTTTGTGTATCTGTTCAGTTGTCGATGGATTGCCCACTGCAGGCACACGGCGTGTCTAGCGAGGCACTGCAGGAACAAGATGCGAATTACTGCATTGCAGCATCCATCACAGGCAGAGATGGCAGTGGTAGAGCTAAATGTTTGGCAGGCCACACAAGGACCGTTGGCTTGTACATGGAGAGGTAGGCAGCCTGCATCCCACTGTACGTACCGCACAAGGGTCCAAGATGAAGCCACCAAGCTCGACATCTTACAGACGGTAGAAATCAAAATCAACTCTCATATAAACCATGCCAACGGACTACGGGGCTGTTTGGTAAGTAGTCTAGGCCGCCACCGCCTAAGGTTAGGCAACCGCCACAAGTGCGGCGTGCCTAAGCAGCCATGCTTAGACATGTGTTTGGTGTACTGCCGCGCCTAAGGTTAGGCGTGCTGAAGAAAAGTATGGTAAGTGTTTGATGTCCTGCCACGCCTAATGTTAGGCACGTGTGGCATCTGTTTGGTAACACGCCTAACTTATGCATGAGTTTTCTTGAACATCAAGCTCAAAATAGCTTTAGGAACAAAAAAAAAAGAGTGCTGAAGCCACCAAATTCTGAACATAGCAGAAATATTACTTGAACATCATAATTTTTGAACATAGCAGCAATAATAGAGTATTAGCAAAATGCTCTATGATCAGCCTAGAAGAAATGCTCTACAAACAGCCCATATAAGCAGTTATCAATAGTTTTCACCAGCTTCATATTATCAGGTTTACAATGGTGCTGATTATCAAAATAGTAGAGCACTAGCAGTTAACAAAAGTTTCTATGGTCAGCCTCCATTCACAGCGGTCAGCCTCCATTCGCATCACCCATCTTGAGTACTCCGATGAATCTATTACAAGTGTAAAATAAATCAGCTAAACCAAATGCAAATAGTAATTGTAATGACAGCCAGAATACAACATATGTGTAATACCTGAGCACTTCAACAAAATAGCAGCACCCACACCAAGCCAATTCACAGCCCCGCATCGCTAAGGAACTTGAGTACCCATGACTGAAATGTTACCTCAGCTGAAGCCGATAAGAAACCACGCATACCTTTTTGGTCTTTGGCTGCTAGATATGTTCCAACCATCAACTTTTGGTCAGTAGTTAATGTCATCTGTTCAAGCCTTTCCCATAATATATCATCAGAGCTACGCATAGCTGGTGGAGGGGGCGGTGGCTTCTTCATTTCCTTTTGAAGTTCCACCAAAGTAGCTGCAATTGTATCTCCAACCCTTGATATACGGCTCTTTAGCCTCACATCTCTCTTAGGTGGCTGACCCTCACTTCTTGGGCGCTTTATTCCAGAGCTAGATGAGCTTAGATCAGCCACCTGTGAAGCCATAACAGGCTGACCACTTATAGGAGAAGGTAAAGTGTCAGAATCATCGCCTAGATCATCCTCACGCTGAGCATAGTTGGAGAAGTCATTGCAAATATCATCATCATAATCATTATCCTCGTCATCTTAGGTGTCATTCATGCAAGTGTTGGCATCCATAGCAAGCGAACCATCCGCACTGCTGTTCTGAAAGAGTTCTTGCATCTCAATGAAAAATTTTATAGGCTTGGTGAGGAGTCTTCTTACCCTATCCTGCACAAAGTTGCAAAATGTTAGTAATGTACATTTATAAATTAGCCAATGATAACAAAAATTGATTGAGAAAAATAGCATACACTTAGTTTAGCCTTATCTGACTCGGACATGGTCAGCATGGTCAGCATGGACATCAGTTTATGTATGTATAGTGACCTACAATTGAATTTAACTAACATTAGCTACTAATTTCAAGAGCCAAAATATGGTATACTAATTACTCCACTGATACCTTCTGGAATTTTTAATCCTGAGGGGCGTGACAAAGCATCTTGGAGCACAAAGGAATCATGAGCTGATCCTTCCCATCCAGCCAATACATATACGAACCTAAGATCGAAATCCACAGCAGCTAACACATTTTGTGTTGGATAGTGCTTTCTACCTCTGAACCTATCTTGCATATATATAGGAACTGATGCTGGTATATGCGTGCCATCCAGTGCTCCTACACATTTCTAAATCAAAAAGAAAAAAATTATTCTATTAGTGTACGGAATTATTAGAAGATGAATTTCAATTATATGTGTGTATATTACCTCAAAATAAGGATGAAATCGTCCCGGGCTACTTGTTATCTTTGTATGTGTTTCTGTGGTTCTCATGGTAATGATGTCACGAGAAAGGACACATAAAGCATCTAAAACAATATTAAAATACCTACTAACTGTCTCTCCGGACCGCAAGAATTCAAAGGCAACTGATCTATTTGTCCATCTATGGCCAACAAATTTCAAGAATATGGCGACTTGTTCTTCAATAGATACATTGATACTGTCCTCTAACAATCCACGGGACCTTAAATGATCACATAACCTGTGAAACACATCTTTACGCATGCGCAGCTCACTAATACAGTCAGCATCAGTTCCATTATAAAGACGGTTAAGCCTTCTCTCTCTTTCCAAATCTCTTTCTAAAAAAGAACCGTATTTAAGACATCTCTTGACCAATCTATTTTGGTGCAACTTGTACCACAATATACAAAGACAAATGGCCATGCAAATAAATATCCTTCTTCTTCTGGTATAATGATCATAGTAATAACAATACTCAAGATATTGCTTCATTGCACCCATCTATATAGATTATACAAACATTAATAGAATGCACGCAACATATACGACAATTACCAACAACAAGATAGCTATACCTTCGGAGCAGAGCTTGCAGCCGGTACCTCACGGACACCTAAAACAAAATGGAAACAAATCATGAGATTCCAGTGGTAATTAGTTAATTTTCGGCGAAGAAGCAGAGCCAGATCAATTTTCTAGGAAGGAGGGGGGCAACGGGGGGGGGGGGGGGGGGGGGGGGCTTCCGCGGAGCAGCAGGGGCTCCAGGAGCATCCGCATCCGCGGGGGGGGGGGGGGCCTCCGCGGAGCAGCAGGGGCTCCAGGAGCATCCGCATCCGCGGGGGGGGGGGGGGGGGGGGCCTCTGCGGAGCAGCAGGGGCTCCAGGAGCATCCATCCGCGGGGGGGGGAGGGGGGCGGAGCAGCCGGGCCCTCCGCGGGCAGGAGCATCCGCGGGGGGGGGGGGGGGGCGGCCTCAGGACGGGGGCCTCAGGGCGGCGGCCATGGCGGGGAGGTCTGCCGGCGCGAGGAAAGGAGGGAGCAGGAGGGTGCGCGACGCGGCGAGTACCTGGAAATCGGCGGCGGCAGGAGCTCGAGCTCCTCGGCGGCGGCGGGACCACGGGTGGGGAGGTGGGGAGGGGAGGCGACGCGCCTGGTGAAAAAGTGTGGCGCGATAGGACGCGGCGGCCAAATCGGACGCCTCACCCGCGGCGAGAATTTCTGTGGCTCGTTTGTGGAATCTTGCCTAAGATTGTGTGGCGGCCTATGCTTAGGAAGTTACCAAACAGCTACCTACCATACTGTGGCGTGCCTAGGCTTAGGCTGTGGCAGCTTAGGCTGCTTACCAAACAGCCCCTACCTCTAGCATTTGAAGCATAAGGTTGCTCTGAACCTGAACATGTTGAAAATGAAAATTTTATCAAAAGCTCAACTCACAAATATATAAAAAAGGGCTAAAACGGTGAAAAATAACCACAACACCACTTGTTTTTTATTCCCTATCTTTCCCCGGCTGACAAAAATGAAACTTACAGCTCCAACAAATCACAGATATTCTGCAAATGGACCATTGTAAAGCACAAAGGAAACTATGCAAGTACCCCAACATGGCTAAGCCATAGAATCTGTCCCTCCTCCAAACACCTTGCATGCAGCAATATTCACAAGCCAAAATATTTCTTGCGGATGTTCTGCTTGCCCCTCTCCCAAATCATCAACTTTTATCCCATAAACAAATGAAGGTTATGAAGCAATGGAAGGACTATATTAAATCAACAATGTATATCTCGACGAAAACAAATCATCTACGCTCATACAACAAGCACCTACAAGGTATAGTAATGCAGACGACGAGAGGCTACACTCGCGTAACATAACGGTGTACATGAATCTCCGAAGTCGAATGGTCGTCGATCGCCGGATCAAGCGGCGGACCTCCAGAGCCTGACCTCGAGAACAACCGAGGCGAGGACCCAGACCGCGAGGGAGACGCCGTAGAAGGCGCCAGCGGCGGAGGCCTCGTGCGCGACGGACAGCCCGACGAAGACGTTGGCGACGGCGCACGCCACGGCGGCGCGGCCGACGTAGTGGTGGTACCAGTTCCAGTACCGCCGCACCTTGGACCCCTTGCCCGGCCGCGCCAGGAACGCCAGCACCTGCAGGCAGCCGAAGACGAGGACGGCGACGCCGAGCGCCTGGTGGCTGTCGGCGCCGGGGACGTCGTCGTCGTTCAGCCTGAACCCGGCCACGACCCCCGCCGCGCCTAGCACGAACCCGACCCCCTGCACGGAGATGTGCGCGTAGAACCAGAACGGGTCGTGCCGCTTGAAGTAGCGCGCCAGTGCGACGCCCACCGGCATGAGCACGCCCCACCCGAGCCCGGCCATCGCGCCGTGCCACTTCCTCGCGTCGAACGACGACGCGCCGCCGCCCGCGCTGGACGCCACGCCGGTGGCGTAGTCGACGGCGGCGGAGCCGTAGCTGCGGTGCCGCACGAGGTAGTTGTTGGAGAGCTGGGCCCCCGAGGGGCCGACGGCGTAGATGAGGAACGGCGCCGGGCGCGCGGCGGTGAACTGGAAGGCGAGGTGGAGGCGGGATGACTGAGCAGCCAGGAGCGTGGAGCCGGGGAGCAGCGCCAGGCTGCCCTGGTCCGGCGGGCAGCTCCCCGGGCTCGTCCCGCCCAGCCGGTACTGCTTCGCCACCCCGACGCCGCCGCCGGTCGTCCACCCGGCCACAGCGCTGCTCCCCACCATGGCGCCGTTGGACGAGAACCCCACCGACACGTACCCGTCCGCGTCCGGCGCCGACAGTACGAAGCTCCACGTGTCCTGCCCGCTCTTCCCGTACTGCACGCGCTGACAACGATCAGTGCTCTGGCCGGCCGTGGACATGGGGGGTGAAAACGTCACGCGTATGATAGTACATGGGGGATGTGAATTGTGATTGACGTACGCGCACGATGAAACCTTGGGAGGGCCAGGCGTCGAAGCAGGTGAGGTTGGAGGTGTCGAAGGGGATGAGGCGGCTGACGGCGGCGAGGCTGGAACCGGAGCCGCACGAGTCGGCCGTCTGGGACCTCGCGACGGAGCTGCAGAGGCAGCATAGCAGCAGCACGAGCAGCGCGCTGCTGATGCTGGAAGAACAAGACCTGGGCTTCATGTTTCCGTCTGCGAATCTGATCTGCAGGCTCTGCCTGCTATTGCTTGTGGTGACGGGTGAGGTTAGCTGTGGGCTGCAGAGGCCTGCAGATCGATGAAGTGCCCCGGGCTGCGGTTTCCTGACCAAAACGGGAGGTGCAGATATATACCAATCCGTTTGATTCCAAATGTAAGCTTGCTTCGACGAAAATGCATAGTACACAACGCTTGGCAGTTGAGCATGTACCTATAGGCGTCTCATAGTCTACGGACACCATTTCTTTATGAAATGGTGAATAAAAAATAAGAATATTTGTGACGAGTCAGACTCGGATCTAGTGGATAGTTTCCACAAAAAAATCTAGCACCTAGTTCACAATCGAGCTGGTAGAAAGTTTAGTCACACTTGATCTTTTAGATGAATATGTGAGTAGAATGTTTATAAAACTGCCCTGCAGATAAACAACAAGCATGGAGCAACTATGGTCCGCGGATTGTACTCATCTGCTGATGGTTTTACGAGCAAATCAGGGACAAGATGCAATGTTCAATATGCACATTCACCTAGCAAAACTTCTCCGTGACTGCTACTCTGCTACTGAAGATTTGCACATCCGGTTTATACCCTCGAACTATCGTAAAAGTTTGATTTTCGATCTTTAACTATAAAATCAGGTAATGTAGGCCATCCAACTATCGAAACCATGCAAATTTGGCCCTTTGGGTGGTCTCGAAGATGCTTTTGTATTTTTTAAAAAATAAAAAAATTCTAATTAGATCTAAAAATAATTAAAACTAATCCATTTAAATCAAAAAATATGAAACTAGTATCAAAATTTTTCTAAAAATATAACATATCTATTATTGCTATATTTGAAACTTATTTATTCAAAAAGGCATAACTACAAACAACCAAATACTATGAATATAAAAAATTGGATCCGAATAACTGACAAGTAGAGTGTCAATAGATAAGTTACATGTTAAAAAACTTTTGATACCCATTTCATATTTTTTTATTTAAAATAAATTACTTATGAATTTTTTAGTTTAAAATTGTATATTTTTATTTTTACAAAATGAAAAACCATCTTTAAAACCACCTAAAGGACTAAATTTGCACGGTTTTGATAGTTGGATGGTCTATGTTATCCAGTTTTATAATTGAAAGTTGAAATTGGACTTTTGTGATAGTTCGAGGATGTAAACCGAATTTTTCCCTTTTTTAAATTTGTAGAAGAGAGATGCAGGGAGATTGTCGGTACATACGGACAGGGGTACGTCCTACTAGGGTGTCCAACCAGATGGCCACAAGGTTATCCGAGACCTCGCTCTTGTCCTATGGGTGACGGGGCGTACGGCCCGGGCCTGACAGCTGGGATCATGGTCTCCGGACCACCCCCGTGTTCATATAGGTCCGGCGCCTCCACGTGCCCACGAGGACAGAGCGCTCGGGTATAACCTTCGCAGGGCCGGACCCCCCGGCGGGGTCCGGCGCCGCAACGTGTGAGGGCTAGACCCCTATCTGGGCTTGTCCATCCGGACCGGCCTCGGGGGCCCGGACCTCCCATTCCCCCGGGAAGGGGTTCGGCGCCGCCACGTGCCGCCTCAAACTGCTAGGGAGGCGGCTGCAGGGTCAACCCTGCCACATGCCCGTGGCAGAAGGCCTCCCGTGGGGCGCCGGCCCAACTACCGCATTAAATGCGGGTAGGTGGGCTGCGCGTGCCCAAGACAGGGCATGGCCTGCCCGCTGACACACTGGGTAGGTATGCTGACACCAGGGTAAGCCCGCCTGTTTCCAAGGCGGCGCGTCGTATCACCGCGTACTGTGCGCAAGCGGTGTATAGTCAACTCACGGCGCCACGCGCATGGGTAATGATGGTCTGCTGCCGGAGAGCCGAGGCATGCGCTGCTACAGTGTGCGCGGAGGCGACGGCGCGGCGGGTCAGCGCAGCTCCTTCGCCTGTCAGAGGGGTCTAGCCCAACAGTGACAGCGCGTCCTCCCATGTGCGTAGTCACTGACAGCAGGTACTGTGCCGGTAAGGCGGCACACGACTGAACCCTGACTGTAGATACGCACATCAACTTCCCGATCGAGAGGACTACAGAGAGGAGCTGGAGAGGAAGTTCTCCATATCTGTAGCACTTAAGGCTCCAATGCGTACACTATTTAATATGTTGCCGGGTCCACCTGTCAGGACCTCGCTCAGTGTACGCACTCCCCTTGAGCCTATAAAAGGGACAGTGTACGCACTCCCCTTGAGCCTATAAAAAGGAGAGCGCGCACGTTAAAACACAAGTCTTATGGACAACCAAGCTACGCACAAGCTTTCCATAAACTCTCAAGCAATACAACACGAAAGTGGACGTAGGGTCCGGCGGCCCGAACCACTCTAAATCCTCGTGTCCTTCCCATGTTCATCTGCCCTTTGATCAAGCACTCCTAGATCTCCTCCAAACTCATTCTAAACTAGAATTAAGCGGGTGCATTCTGCCATCCGGCCGGGGATTTTCTCCCATAGAGATCAAATGGTAATATTTGCAGGTTGCTTTGCCTGCATGGTCGTCAGTTAGACGAGCCGAGGCCAAGGCCAACGCTTGAGTGCGTGCGTGGTAGCCACACAGTACAGTCAGACAAGCGCACAAGATAGCGTGTTATGTAACATTCCCTGATTTGATAATAAACTTGAGCACTAGAAGGTTCCAGCCCATTCAATATTTGAACCCTCGTTTATCATTTGATTAGTGGTAGCCTCTTTATGAAGCATATATTTTTCGGTGGGGCAAGTGCAGGTGCATGTGTGCAAGGTGCTATATTATGCTTTTGATCTGCCTGAAACACTGAACCTGCCCGTGGATTCAGAAAGGTCCACCGTCCACGACGACCAAGACTACCATGGCACCGGCTCGTCGTCTCCAGGAAGAAGCATGGATTCCTGTGGCTTGCACGGATTCTCCACTCCCCCCGACGTCCGCCTCCCTTTGAAAATCGCATCGGCGTGTGGCCGCCACGCGCCTCGCCGTTGGCCTAGGCCACGTTTAGATTGCAAATTTGTATAACATTTGGAACTTTTTTGCTACTATAGCGTTTTCGTTTGTATTTGACAAATTTTATCTAATCATGGTCTAACTAGGCTTAAAAGATTCGTCTCGTGATGTACAATTAAACTGTGCAATTAGTTATTTTTTTACATACATTTACTGCTTCATGCATGTGTCCCAAAATTGATGTGATGGAGAGAGAGTGTAAAAATTATAACATTTGGAAGCGATCTAAACGGGGCCCTAGACGACCGTCGACTTCTCGATCTGAGCACCAGACATTCTACCAGAAAGTGGAGCCTTGCAATGAACTGCACGAGGCAGGTGAACTCGAGTGACAGCTGCATGAAGAAGGCGATCGAGATCATAACAGTCCTTCTGAAAATTCTCAAGTGGACCCTCTGCAGCCTAGCACAGCACAAGGCGTGTTAGTTCTGAAGTTCTTCAATTTGCAGTGGCCACGCGTTAAGTTCAGATGTGATCATGTCTTGTTTCAGGCCAAATCAACACAGTTACACAGCTACGTCGGTTTCACACCGAAAGGTTGAGCCTGCACGGTTGAGCTGAGCACTAAATCAAACCTGATCTTACTTTGCTGACTTTGCTGGAAAGCAGCGGCAGACGCGTTGTAGGCTTGTATAGCTTGAGCATTCACAGATAGAGCTGGTCTCAGCTAATTCCCATGAACTGCCCGCGGTTTTCACCCACTTGCTACTGGTATAGCATTATTGCCGCAGCCCGCAAGTCACAGGCTCTCAGCTACAGCCTACAGGTCGTCAGTTCAGCCTTAGCTCCGTGGAACATGCATGGTGAACTGAAGTTCGTCCCGACCACGGACCATCATTTGTTCACTAGATCAGTTATAGCGGGATTTATTTTCATTAGACATGGTGTCATGTCAAGATTTTTTATGAGATGGCAAAGAAATAATAAAGGGAGATAAGAAAGTGATTTCAACAGGATAAAAACTATCTGAAATTCAAGTACTCCAGGAATTCTAAAGTGATCAGGAAAGTCATTGCATAAAGAAGGTTTTCTTGACACAGAATTAGTGGTACTCTATTAAATGTTTCATGCAAGATGAAATTACAATTACTTGGCCTATTTGGATCTGAGTGACTAAACTTTAGTCCTATCATGTCGGATGTTTGGACATCAATTAGGAGTATTAAATATAACTAATTGCATAAAAAGAGACTAATTCACAATAATAAGCCTAATTAATCCATCATTAGCACATAAACTGTAGCATAACGTTGCCAAATTATGGACATTAATCCATTAAGCTTAATGGATTCGTCTCGCGAATTAGTCTCTATTTATGCAATTGATTTTGTAATTACTCTATATTTAATAATTTTAATTAGTGTCCAAACATTTAACATGACATGTACTAAAGTTTAGTCCGGGGTATCCAAACACCCATTTAGTTAGGAATCAATTCTTAGTCTCTGCGGACTTTTTTCTGAGGGACTGATCAATCAATGTATCCATCCGCTCCTCTCGAGTGGCACGGGCAGTTCCCAGCAGCACCGCCTCTCGCCTCGTCCTCCGCCTCTTCACCACCTGAGCAGCATGCCAGAAGTCTGGTAGCGGCAAGGACGGCGGCGACGGGGCTCCATCTCTAGTTCCTCACATCTCTAGCTTCCCTCATCAGGATCTGGTGCGAGTCGGCTCGATGCGGAACGCCACAACTGCGTGCGGCAGCCCGGCCACATGTGGCGGTGAGAGCTAGGGCCATGGGCCGGCGCACCCTTCCCTCTCCCGCTCTTCCGCGAGCTCCCGTCACTTGGGTCGGCGGCGGCGGCCGCCGGGCGTTGGCCCCAGTGCAGCCAGATCCGCCGTTTCATGTCCCATATCTGCCGAGGACGCATGGGCTACTTCCCCATGGAGACGGCCACACGGTGCTCGTGTGGTGGCGGCAACATCGCGGGGGACAACCCCGACCTGCTGCTCTCCGTGTTGCGTCCGTGCGAGCCATCATCTGCAGGCCGCCGCCGCTTGCGCGCTTCCTCGATGTCAGAAACGGCGGCCGCCGATGCCTCCCCTAGTTCCTCGTTTCGTGGTGGTCATGGGAGAGGCCAGTGGTCTAATCCACCCGACTCGGATTGGTTTTGTGGGACTGCGGTGGCCATCGGTGGCTTGCTTACCCACGGTGGCGATGATATTATCTTGGAGGAGCTTCAGGCGAAAGTTCTACTCGACTGTTGTGTCGGGCCAACACTGGCGGCGCTCTTTGAACGTCGTTTTCCTCCCTTGAGGCGCTATTATGATGCTTTTTTGCAAATGTCAGTAGTTCTCCGGGTGAAATCCTAATTCCGGCTCGTCGGATGGGCGACAATGGCGTCTTCAACGTCGGGTTCTCCTTGGAGGCGTCGCCATGGAGGTTCTGTGCACCTAAATTCATTGCCTATTTATGTGGCTTCTACGTGAAAGGATTTGGCAAGCAACAAATAATTCAAACATCAAGTTTCTAAGCAAACAAGAGATGTGTTGGATTGGTGTTGCATAAAGATATTGCAAGACTGAAACGTGAACGAAGAATAAGACTAAAACAAGAGATATGTTGGATTAGTGCTGCATAAAGATATTGCAAGACTGAAACGTGAACGAAGAATAAGACTAAAATGTAGTCTTCTAGTTTTTCTTTCTTCATTTTAGAGTTTTTTCTTGTATTTGTAACCTATCTAAGAGCTCTTGCAATTCTTAGCTGTATATATCCACTACGTGAATATAAACGGCTATTTTTTAACCTTAATCTAAAAAACACGGAACATGATTAACAAACCAAAACGAGAGAGAGAGACCGCGCGCCATTGGGGCTGAAATGAGAATGTAAATTATTTAGGGGTGTGACTCTAAATTGTACCATGTGGACCAGGACCAGCTTGATGTGCAGGATCTCCTATAGGGGGTTATCTATAAATTGTACATCCGAACTGATCCAATCCGTCTATAACTGATCCAGTGGCTGTGATTGCCCGGTAACACTGGTGTGTTCACCCTTTCTTCCTCCCCAATCCAACCCCAACTCTTCTGCTGCTCCAGCTCCATCTCGGATCCAAAAACAAAAGAAAAGGGGAGACAGAGTTACAGAGATAGAGAAGCGAACAGGAAGAAGCCTCGCCGCTCGCCGCTCTCGCATCGTCCCCGAACTCAGATCAGGTGCGAGCGCGGCCGGAACTCCACCGTGTTCCCCCTCCAGTTTATCCACACCGCAAATCGGGGCCGGGGCGCAGGGATATCTAGGGTTTCCTTCACCTGCGATTTGTTCTTTTTTCCCTTTTTTTCCCCTCGCGAAGAGCGGCATCTGCGGCTCGTCGATCCCTCCCTGCCGCTTCCATCTTTAGCGCGCGGCCCACTTGATTGGGAGGAGGAGGGGGGAAGCGAAGCCGAGTGAGATTGAGGTGGACGGATAGGTTAGGGGTTTAGGGCTAATTGGTTGACGACCTGTACCGATTTGCCGTGATCTTGATCTGTGGTGGTGCCGTTGCGCTGCAGGATGACGGGCTCCATGGATCTCCCAGCGAAGGGCGGGTTCAGCTTCGACCTATGCCGGCGGAACGACTTTCTGGAGAAAAAGGGGCTCAAAGTCCCCGGCTTCAGGAAGACCGGGACCACCATCGTCGGCCTCGTCTTCCAGGTGCAGCTCGCGTTCACTTGTTGCTACTTTTATTCTGGGATTATTAGTGTGTCTTCTGCTGGTTCGAGTTACCCGTGCTTGCGAATTTGATAGGCATGAACGTGAACCTAGTACTGTCATTTCTTTGTGTTAGTAGGTTTTGTAAACTTATTTGTGGTGCGCTGATCAGCACAATTGATCTTTAGAAAATCTGTCTGACATGTCATGTTAACCTCCTTATGCGCATACCCATATTGTGGTACGCGTTAAAGATACGAGTTGGGAAAAGTTCAGTGTAAACAATAGTGGAACTGCGAGAAAACCTATCTCTTTTGTAATGTCTGTTTGTTAGCCTTCTAGTTGTATTAGCTCAGGGGGGAAGGTATACATACACAAAAAATACTAATACTCATGATACTTGATTTGTGGCAAATGATGCTCTGGCAATACCTAATTGAATCTTGATTTGTGGCAACTTGTGATTGAATGAATCTAATGGATGGTAGTTTTACCTTAACACTTCTAATTTCAAGCAAGTTTTTAGTATGTGTACCCATTGCTCTTAGTCCAGCGCAAATGGATGAAAGACGTCGCATTCATGTGACCTGTTTGAACAGACATTGTTTCATATTGCTCTACTGAGGTTAACATTAGACTACACTATATTTTGGTATCTAGGATGGGGTTGTTCTTGGGGCAGACACAAGGGCAACTGAGGGGCCTATAGTTGCTGACAAGAATTGTGAGAAAATCCACTTTATGGCGCCAAACATATATTGCTGTGGAGCAGGAACAGCTGCTGACACAGAGGCTGTTACAGGTAAATGACTAAAAGAATGGCATTCTAGCCTTTACAACTCCTTCCCATGAATTCGTTCTGACATTTTGCTTCTTTTACTTTAGATATGGTGAGCTCCCAGCTACAGCTTCACCGATATGCAACTGGCCGTGAATCAAGAGTTGTGACTGCACTTACACTGCTGAAGTCACACCTTTTCAAGTGAGCTCCTATCTCACAGGCATATTTACAACTTCCTATTGTTCTGTGACACCTGACCTACTTAAGCCATTATGTGTAGGTATCAAGGTCATGTCAGTGCCGCCCTTGTTCTTGGTGGAGTGGATTGTACTGGACCACACCTACACACTGTGAGTAACTGAGTATAACTGTTTGTTGCTTGTTGTAATTAAAAGTTAGGGTAGTTAAATTAACTTTGGAAAGTGCAGGTTTATCCACATGGCTCCACAGATACTCTTCCTTTTGCCACGATGGGTTCTGGATCGCTTGCTGCAATGTCGGTGTTTGAATCGAAGTACAAAGAAGGGCTTACGGTAAGTGAACCAGTTCAACAGTTCCTATATTTAACTATGCTGGCAATATACTATTGTCTTCTGTGGCAACTGAAGTTGCATTTGTTGGTTTTTGTTTTAATTTGCAAAAGTTTGTTAATAATATACAATGCCTTTTGTTATGTTTGCATCAACTAATTCCTTTTTATCTTCTAGAGGGAAGAGGGAATACAACTTGTGGCCGATGCAATCCGTGCTGGTATCTTCAATGACTTGGGTAGTGGTAGTAACGTGGATGTCTGCGTGATAACCAAGGTATGCATTGCATTTTCTGTGTCATGACTGAAATTGACAAAAACACTGCAAAGTTTGAAAAATACATCAAAGCAACTTATTAGTGAATGAACTTTGAAACTATCTTTCAGAATTGTAGTTGTCAACTTTGATTTGATACTCCATTTGAAATTAGTTATCATTATAGCATTGTATTTGTGTAGTTTAACAACATGCAGATTTTATATTATGAGAGGATTTCTCATGGTAAATCGAGAAACATGAATCTTATGATATTTAACTGTATAAATTATAGAAACTGATGGTCAAAGATAGAAACGCTTAACAAAGCTAGAATGGCAACTAAAAAGGAGGGAGTATATCGCTTGCACATTGTTTGGTTACTTCTGATCATCAATTTCCAATAATGCTCATTTGAGTAAATTATAACGCTGCATTTTCAATTTACCATGGATACCTTTTTAGCAAATCAAAGAACATGAAATATGTTCTTAAAAACCATTCAAAGTGCTTTGCTGACCAAAAGCCATTTTGAAATTACCAGGGGAAGACAGAATACTTGAGAAACCACGAGTTACCGAATCCAAGAACTTACGTTAGCTCGAAGGGATACAGCTTCACCAAGGGGCAGACTGGTGAGTTCCTTGCTAATGAATGGTACAAAATATGACATATTGAACAGTAGAGTCATGCATGATTCTGTTCTTGTTGCAGAGGTACTTTCCACAAAGATCACACAGCTGAAGCAGAAGGTTGAGGTCGCTGAGGGTGGCGATGCAATGGAGGAGTGATCATGCGTACTAGGGTCATATTCAGAATTTACGTAATTTTCTTAGTGGGGCTGCTAGAACAAGAACAGAATGGATGCCTTTGTTGTACTTTCTGGACCGAATCCAGACTTTCGCTAAAGATGTTTCAGATGTTGACATATTTTCAAGTGATTGTTGGTTTCGAATGTGGAATTGTTTAAAAATGTTATGGTATGGTATTTTCTTTGCGTTGTTACCTCTGCATTGATTGTTAGCAGGCATATTTGGCCCTTTGACTAGATGAAGGGCGCTGCAAAAAACCATGACTGGTGCAGTAGATTTCATCTATATCTGGACTTATTAGTACAGGGTTGTGACCATGCAAAATCTCAGTTGTTGGTCAGGGTATGTATGTTCAGTTCTGTTAAAACGTTCGTGATAGATTGCCTAACCCCATGAAAATAATGTGGTAGCATGTCAGCTAAATAATCTTATTGCACTGTGTTAACACATCAATAAATCCTGAGATTCATTCAGTTGTCCGGATAAGTTTGTATCTAACATCAGCATTGCGTGGCACAGTTGAGAATTGCATCAGTAGTTGCTGTGGGGATTTGGAATGCATAGACCCACATTCAGTAAGAGCACTTGTGTTGTGCTAGTCGAATTAAGGCACTGTTGCAGGTTGCTTTGCCTGGCATGATCATCACAAAGACGAGACCAGGCCACTTGTTCAGCTTCCACACAACGCCAACGCGTCCGTTGGATACCTGGTGGAGTATGTATGATCGATTACAGACAGACAAGCGCACACGATAGTACTCCTTTCCTGTTGGATATAGTATTCCCTGGTTTGATAAACTTGAGCCCTAGAAGGTTCCAGGCTTCCAGCCCGTGCAATATTTAAACCCTTGTTTGTCATTTGATTAGTGCTGCCTGCTGGCCTCTTTCTGAAGCTCACTCTGTCCCCTTGACGGCATGCCTTCGGGTGGTGCAAGTGCAAGGTGCTTTCTGCTTTTTATCTGCCTCAAACACTGAACCTGCCCGTGAATTCAGAAAGGTCCACGACGACCGAGACTTACCATGGCACCGGCTCGTCGTCACGAGGAAGAAGCGAATCGCGTCGGCGTGTGGCGTCCACGCCCCTCGCCGCCGGTCACGGTCAGAAAGACCCCGATTCTGGACGGCCCGAAACGACCGGCTGGCTAGACATTCTACCGGAGACTGGTGTCCTGCACTGCACTGCATGTTGAGCTTAGAAGCAGGGATTCGCGGCAGCATGAAGCAGAAACAGGCGAGCGAGATCATTAACGGTCTTCTGAAAATTCTCAGGTGGTCGCTGCGGCCTACCGCAGCACAAGCGATAGGTTCAGGTGTGATCATGTATTGTTTCAAATGTGAAAAACCGCTTCAAAAAATAGTATGTACATGTCAATGAAACGAATGTCACATATCAATTGTACTTGTACAACATGCTCAGTAAACAACGAATAATGTCACGATAAGAAACAATACACGTCAATGCTCATCACACAAACGGCCTGGCATGGCAGCCATGAGAAACGGATCGGATGGAAGCAGGCAAGCAAGCAGTCTACCGCGGGACGGATCAGTGCCTGCGCCTCCACTCCTCGAGCACGAGGAAGACGACGGCGAAGATCCCGACGAAAACGCCATAGACGTAGCTCCACTCCTGCCTCTCGCTCGCCAGCGAGAGGCCGTAGAAGATGTTGGCGACGCCGAGAGCAACGGCGGCCCTGCCCACGTTGTGGTGGTACCAGTTCCAGTACCTCCTCGCCTTCGTCTCCTTCGTCGGCCTCGCCAGCAGCGCCATCGCCTGCAGGGCGGCGCCGACCACGACGACGACGCCGATGGCCTTGTGGGCGGCGACGGGGCCCTCGTCGTCGTCGAGCCTGAACCCCGCGACGACGGCCAGCACGCCGACCACGGACCCGAGGCCCTGCGCGGCGACGTGCGCGTAGAACCAGAACGGGTCGAGGCGCTTGAAGAAGCGCGCGAGCGCCACGCCCGCGGGGACCAGCACGCCCCAGCCGACGACCGCGAGCACGCCGTGCCGACGCTTCGTGCTCAGGAAGGCGCCGCCGCCGCTGGCGCCAGAGCTGGATGCTGAAGCCGGAGACGTGCGCCTCTCTCCCTTCCCCTCGTCGTCATCGTCACCGCTGTCCTCTCCTGCGCGCTTACTCTTCTTACCCTTCCCTTCGCCGCCCTCTTCGCCATCGTCGTCGCCGTCGCCGTCACCTGCGTATGTGATCCAACCACACGGATTGATCAGAGTGCCACTCAAGCAACAGACCGGCGCGTGAAATAAATCAATCCTTTTGGCGTACCGCCGCCGGTAGCAGGGCTCCCCCCGCCGCTGGAACCGCCGGAGAGGCTGATGGTGCCGGACGCCATGCCCTGGTGCTGCGGCAGCAGCCCGTTGGACCCCGGCAAGCTTCCGCTGGGGCCCACGGCGTAGACGACGTCCGTGAGCGGCTGCCCGGCAAGCTGGAACGCGAGGTAGAGCCGGGACCCCTTGGACACGATGGTCGGCGCCGCGGCGCCGCGCGCGAGCGCCAGCTTGCCCTGGTCCGGCGGGCACGACCTGGAGCTCGTCCCGCCGAGGTAGTACTGCCTCGCGGAGCCCGCGCCGGCGGCCGTCACCCACCCGGCCACGGCGCTGCTCCCCACCATCCGGCCCGTCGGCGAGAAGCCGACGGAGATGTACCCGCCGTTGTCCGGCGCCGACAGCACGAAGCTCCACAAGTTGCTCCCCGACGCCGCCTTGCCGAACTGCGCGCAAGAAACGCATTAGCGCTACGTGAAAGTTTGAGACTAATCAATCAATCCACTAACGACTAACGCTAAGCTTACTCTTAATATGAAATCTTGTGAGGGCCATGCTTGGAAGCAGGTGAGGCCGGTGGTGTTGAAGGGGACGAGGCTGCCGAGGCTTAGGCCGTTGCTGCACGAGTCCGCCGCGCTCTGCGAGCTCACCGGCGAGGGCAGGTACGAACTGACGAGGCAGAGAGCCACGAGGACCGGGAGAGGGCGTGGCGTGCATTGGTGGGTCAAGTGTCTAGCTGCTCTCGTGATCCTGGCCATGGCTGAGATGGTGAGGTACTGAGATCTAGCGATCGAGTGGAGTCAGGGGCGCCGTGGCGTGCACAGCGAGCGCCTGGAATGATTTGTGAGATGATGGCGGGATAAAATAAGCGGATGGCGTGTGTTCCGCCTTTGATAGAACATTGTTTATGCGAAGATTAGGAATGGGTAGGTGCGCATGGTGTGCGCTAGAATATGCTGGCTTCTAGTTCTCTTCTGGAAATTAAATTAAATATGTTAGCTTCTGGTTAGTTTATTTCTTGTAATTTCATTAATTCTCTTTAACATTTTTTGAGGGAAAAATAATTTCAAATTTGGTTTTGAATTTATTTTCAGACTAGGTTTTTTAGAAAAAGTTGCAAAGATAAGTTAGTTTACTAATTGCAAAATCCATTGGCAAGTTAACAAATTGCAAAATCCATGGGCTGATTTAGTTCTGGGATAAAAAAGCTTTGGGGATATAAAAGGGTCAGTTGGACCCAAAAACCTTATGCAGTTGGGCTGCATCAAATCGACCCAAACCTTGTCTATATATTATTGGGCTTCTCCACAAATTTTACTTGAGCCATTTGGGCCGGTAATAAGCTTCCACGGTCCACCGTCTCCGGAAACCATTCGACCCGACCCGAGATCTCATTCTCTTGCCATCGCTTCTCTTCTCCACACGAACTCTACCCTCGGAGATAGAGCGAATCGAAACACCAAGCAGAAAAAGAAAGGAGGAAAAAAAATCATTCCCCGTTTCATTCTCGGCTAGACCCCCGCCCGAATCGATGGAGATTAGGGCTCCGCCGACGAGCCTGAGGCTCGCGCCGCCGGCGGCCTCCGCCAGCTTCCACCGGACCGCCCTCAAGACCTCCTTCCTCAACGGCAGCGGTGCGTTCCCCGAATTCGTGTCGTATCCCACTTCCCCGTCTTATCTGTGCTCGCCGGAGAGGTTGCTCCATGATTTTTTTTTTGTTGCAAATTCGATTAGCGCGCTCCAATGTTCATTTGGTGGTTTGGGGCATGCTTGGTCGATAGCTACACTTCGCAGTGGCAAACTTGAGAATTTGTAGCTCGCGATGCTGTTATTGATTCAGTGCCAACATAGACTCTGGATGTCACTGGCCCTTGCTGTCCCGTATTGTGTACTCACGTCATCTTCCATGATGGTGTGAAGTAGCTTGTTGCTACGAACAATTATGTGGTAGTTGTTAAGGTTGCAATGTTAGGTCTGTAAAGCCCAACTTTTTTGCACCATTATGAGAAAAAATGAGCCTAAAACCATAATTTCAGTTTCAATCGGTTATGTTTAAACTTTAAGACACATCATTTCTTGATAAAATGGTATCCTGTTGTCTCTATCGGCAGAACTAAATCAGTCCTGGTGATTTGTAGATTACCCTGGTTACAGATGCAAAGTGAAGTACCTATTGTCGAGTTAAAGGTTTTGGGGGAATGTTGATTCTACATCTAATTGTGTTTATCAATGCTATAGTCTTTTTTATCTACAGTTCCCCTGAAAAATGCTATCCCACAAACTTAAAAAGCATAAATGGCCTTCGATTATCTTTCATTATGTGGGATGGTTGCTTGGTGAAACCATTTTGACGATTATGGGAACACCTTAGAATTTCAGAAAATATGCTTTTCATTCTTCTAGTCAATGTTCTCAATGCACATGCTAATACAGATATTTGGATGGCATGTTGTTTCATTACTGTCAGCAATACCAGTCATTATGCTTCATTAGGGAGCATAGTAAAAAATGCTAGAGTATAATAATATGGCAATGAGCTACAAGCCATGTTGACAACTTAATTTACCTATTTCTTGCTTTGCAGTTTCACTTAGAGTTGTGCGCATACGACAATCAAATGTCAACAGATTTAAGTGCAATGCCAACCTCTTTGATAGACTATCTAGGGTTGTCAAGGTGAGTGATATTGTTCCTTCACTATGTCATCAATATATTTTTTCTTTTGTTTATGATTATCTAAAGCACTTGGCTCTCTGGTTTGTCTAGTCCTATGCAAATGCTGTTTTAAGTACATTTGAAGACCCCGAAAAGATCCTAGATCAGGCGGTTCTCGAGATGAATGATGATTTAACAAAGATGCGTCAGGCCACTGCTCAGGTTTGTTGTGATTATAGTCAATAATAAATTTCATCATTGACAGACCCATGCTCTTAATTCCCATTAGTGCCATAAGGCTGTCTTTTCAACTACTTTCTGTTCTATTGTCATCCCCATTCCTGTTCCCTCACATTTTATCAGTTAGCTGCCTCTTATATTTGTTGGACACTCACTGCATTCACAAAATGAAACTCTGGTTCTATCATCCTTGCTCCATTGCATTCTCCTGCTGACATGGATTGTGATTTTGGAAGGTCTTGGCATCTCAAAAGCGGCTTGAGAACAAATACAAAGCTGCTGAACAAGCTTCTGGTGATTGGTAATATTATGTTTACTTGCAAGCAAACATTGGGTTCTGCCATCTGGTTGCTTTACTGTAAATGATCTACATTTTTCTGAAAGTGTAGGTATCGGAGGGCTCAGCTCGCTCTTCAAAAGGGAGATGAGGATCTTGCCCGTGAAGCCCTTAAGCGCCGTAAATCGTATGCTGTATGTATCATCTAAATCTAGATTTTTGGGTCAATGTCGGCCATTATCGCACTGTTTGTCTGCAACTTAGTTTTTACTTTTTAATTGGCTCACATGTATGCTGTGCAGTACAAAGTGTTCTGCTGGCTTTTTATCGCTCTGTTTAGCAATAACATGTCTGTAATATATAGTCTTATATTACAAGTACAATGGTTAACTTAACATATCGAATTCCTGATACACTTTTATTATTGTTGTTATTATTTGCTTAGGATAATGCGAGCTCCTTAAAGGCCCAACTTGATCAGCAGAAGAGTGTTGTTGAAAATTTGATTTCAAATACCAAGGTGAGATTATTATATTAGCCTATACTGAAATATTTATTATGTGCCACTACTATTTGTCTATTTGATTGGATCCATATGGCACAAATGGTGAAAGGTGCTTATTTCACATTTTTTTAATCACTAGCTTATCTGTACTGACCTGTAGAGTATGCCATTCTGCAGCTTCTTGAGAGCAAGATAGCAGAGGCCAAGCAGAAAAAGGATACCCTAAAAGCCCGTGCTCAATCAGCCAAGTATGCATTTATTTGTTGCTAATTACTGTTTTGTTCCTGTGTATTATGGATGCACTGAGATTTTTTCCCACCTTCAGGACGGCAACAAAAGTGAGTGAAATGTTGGGTAATGTAAATACAAGTAGTGCCCTTTCAGCATTTGAGAAAATGGAGGAAAAAGGTATTATCTCCTTGGCTATTATTATTACTTATCCAACCTATTTGCGCTGTGGGTGTGCTGGCCTAGTTCCTGTTGAGGCCAGAGACATGCTATGTGTCAAATGTAGATTAAAACTGCAAGAGGTCAAGTAGTTAACATCCAATACCCTGTCATGATTTCGGCTAGAGCATATCCAATGGACGTCTTCCATAACTTAAGCAGCAAAAAAATGTTGCCATAATATTATCCAATAGCCAACTTCTGTCCCTGATGAGTGTCGCCTGCGCCCTCCACCACCACCACACACTCATGCACTATTATTGTCAATCTGTTAGCTGCCAAACATTCAAAGTACACCATATCAGCTAAATTTAAGGAAATGGTGTAAATTGTTGGCAGTTACACTGTCAAAGTTCACCAAGATGACACATACATATGTAATGTTTTTTGGACTCTTGTACAATTGCTGATGCTTTTTGAACATATTCGCATTTTCGATAGCAATATTTTGATTGGTATATTCCAGGATCTGTCACTATTTATAATGTTGGCAAAGTACAACTATCTCATCTTCTTACATTGCATGTGTTGGCTTCTTAAGGTTACATGCCTTCTCTAAGTTGAGGAATGACATCCACCACTGCCTTTTCTTCCTGGCCGAGTTAATTTGCAACAAGTGATACTTCATGAGAAATCATTTGAATCTTTGGTTCACGAAAATAATTGCACATTTGGTGTTGTCAGTTATGGCGATGGAGTCCGAAGCAGAGGCACTTGGTCAGTTAGCAACTGATGATTTAGAAGGGAAGGTAAAATTGGATGCCACGAACTGGTCATTGTTGACTCTGTTGTTGTAACCACATCTGCTTATCACTATTTTTTTGTACACAGTTTGCATTGCTGGAGACTTCATCTGTTGATGATGATCTTGCACAAATGAAAAAAGAACTATCTGGAAGTTCATTGGTACGCATTGTTATTGGATGCTCAGACTATCTTCAGTAACAAAATTTCAAACTAACGATCTATTTTCTATTGATTTTTATCTATTTTCTCGTGCACAAGATAACAAAATGTGATCTACTTTGATGTATATGAGACATAGAAGTTATAAAAGTTGTTGTTCAGCTGTCTATAAAACTTTTGGGGCCCTCTAAAAAATATTGATGTTTCCTAATTTCATATTCTATAATCTCAATTAATTTTTTATTAAGTGTGGTCGAGCTCTGCATTGTGAACTTCAGGTTTAAAAGTTGTTTGTATGGTGTTTGTCATACTGACATAAATCTGTACCTGGTATAGCATACAATATTGCTGAACAAAACCTGCACCCTGATATTATGTCCATTGCTTTTCTTTTCATTATCGGAACAAGCCAAGTGAATAATTTATAACCATGTAGCTCAAATTTCATTCTGTGTGTTTTTGGTATTCCTTCTTACAAACATTTCTTTATGTCAACTACAGAAAGGGGAGCTTCCTCCGGGTAGAACAGCAGTGAACAACTCAGGTGCAGCACGCCCTTTCCCGGACCTCGAGATTGAGAGTGAGCTAAATGAGCTGCGGAGGAAGGCCAAGGATTATTAGATTGCACCGTTCCTGTCGATTCAGCAAGCCTGACAAAATCTCGTCCCCCGGAAGATAGTACAGCCGCAGATTTCTCCATTGCGCCTTTGAAACTCCAGTGCGCCCTGTTTGTTAAAGAGTACGGAATCGTGCAAACTTGTCGGCATTCTCCCCTGCGAGTGACATTTGTACAGTTAGCTATAAATTGATGTAGATCACTACTCGCCCCGGGCCCTTTTTGCATACAATATATATTCGAAAGTCTGGAGTTTCCACCCTCATGGTTTTGACTCCCTCTGCTGGTGTCGTTACATGTGTTGAGACTCGGAGAAGTCTTCAGGTCGATCGAAGCTGCCTTGCAGTGGCTGTCCGCGAGTCCAAGTCAGTGCTCGTGTGCGACTGGTACGCCCTTTGTGTTAAGAGAGAGTTTCAGTGGTCAGCGCCATCTCTGATGGTTCGGTCTCATGACCGGAAGTTGGTCAGAAAGTGCTCGTTTTGTCTTTAATTAGAGTCTGGATTCGTACATCGCCAGGACAAATGCTGCATCATGTGGACTTTGAACCGTGCATCCGTGCATGTTTTGTTCCTGCGCCCTTGCTTACACGCATTCTTGCCCTTTCATCAGAGAGCTCCTCGATATTTTTTTAAAAAAAGAAAACTTGAGCTCTAATGTCAAACTAGGGCTTCATGAGCGGTGACGTTTTGGTGACGAACAGTGCCTTTCCGTTGCACAGTTGGCATCGTGTCACGACTGGAAACTGGAAAAAAGATGGGCAGGGGTCGGTACGCTCAACGCTGGCGTGTCAACCCGTCAGAGCTCCGGCTGCCTGTGAATTCAACCGCCTTGACTTTCCAACGCTGCCCGCCCGCCCGTGCCGCGGCCCGCGTTGGAACCGGAAGCGTGCGTGCGTGCGTGTTGGACTTTGAGCCGCCGCGGTCTCGGCTCCCCAACCCCAACCGTCTCCACTGCACGCACCGGCTTCGCTCCGGGTTCCCATCAGGAGGCTGGCTGGAGGCGGTGGCCGGCCGGCCGGTGCACCGGCCTGAAACCCCCGTGCCGCCCGTGAGAGGATCACCGAAAATTCGGGCGGCCTTCGTGGCAGCAAGCGTGGCGAACCCTTGACCGTTTCTCTGGTCCAATCCGACGCACGCATCAGTGTGCTGGCCGTGGGGAGAAAAGAAGAGGAAGAGAGGGAAAAATCCGTTCTCATCGTGGAGGTTGATTTCTTGACCTGTTCGTGATTCCCGGCAGCCAGCAGCAGCGACGGCGTTTAAAACGGGTCAGCATTCCTGCACGAAGAATTCAACCTAGTTGGCTGCAAAGCCGAGACGTGGTGTAGTGCAGGGTGAGAAAAAAAGAAAAGGGCCCGGCCGGCGACCCGGCACACACCACGTACGTGCCCCAGGGCGGCGCGCTCTATAAAAGCGTGGAGCCGCCTCCTCCGGTGTGTGTGTGTGTCCACAGCCGAGCAGAGCGCGACACACACTTTGTTCTTCGTCGTGAAGGAGACTGAGACACGAACACAGCGAGGCAGCAAGAGCTGAGCCTGGCGATCATGGGCCACCGCGCGTTGCCGCTCGTCGCCGTCGTGGTGCTCGCGGCGGTGGTGGCGCTGGGCCTGGCGGCGCGGTGCGCGGACGCGGCGAGGCCCGTGCCGCCGAGCCCGGCGGCGGGGGCGGGGTCGGCGGCGTACGAGGCGGTGGTGTCGGCGCTGATGGAGATGCTGCCCCAGGGGCCCAGCGGGGGAGGCGCGGGCCACTGAGTTGAGCCGCCGCCGGCGGGGTTTCACGAAAGGGTGGAGCCCTTCCTGCAGCTGCTCTGTAGTTAGGGGACTAGACTGTGTAGCCGGCCTGTGGTTTCCACAGAGAAGTGAAAAGGCTTTTAGAGATTCTTCAAGTTCTTTGGTTTCCTTTTTTTCTTCACAACACCATTTTTTGCTTCCTTTCTTTGAACCTCCTCTGGTCGGTTCTGAAGAGATGTGTGTGTGTGTGTGTGTATAATATACAGAAAAGGTTGCTTCCTGTTAATGGTTCAGTTTTGTTCTACTATATGCCTGGATGCTCTTGTGTATGGTTTCAACTCTCTTCTTTTTTTCCTGGCTTGGTCTCAGCAGTCAGCAGGCGTGCATATGATGGATGACAATTGTGGTATTAGGTATGATTGGACTTTGGCGACGAATTGTAGTGGTGTTCCTGGCCAGCTCATGACACTGAATTCAGGCTTTTCCTCCTCTGCAGCAGGATTACTGAATAAATCATGACCAAACCCATTCCTCAACGACCAAATCAGGCGCATGGTTCTGTTTAGCCGAACTTGGCGTTAGGATCGGCAGTGGTAGATGGATCGGCACCGGTCTTTCTTTTTGACTTGTATCCGTGCAAGGCGTGGTGTCTGTCGCCAACCAAACTAAGATGATGCCGATGGGCATGAAAAAAGCAAACGCTAAGCGCAACAAGTCAAAGGCCACCTGGTCCGAACAAGTCGCAGCTAAAGCCTCTGGCGTGCAGGGGCTGAAGAGTGAAGAGTCAGGTGAGGTGCTGGCTTATCCGGTCGTTGACTCGAGCTGCCTGTGGAATAACGATGGTTGAAGAACAAGCTCTGCGTGTGCTCCGAATTTCTAGGCACGAGTTCACGGCCACGACTCGCACGAACGGTGCTTGGAAAACTCCGGGGCAGCAAGGAAAAATCTGAAGCGCCTCTGCTCTCCAAAGCCAAAGGAAAAGGCCAATGCCCTTGCGATGTCTGTCAGGCGCGGGAAGCTGAAATGAGCTACGGGCTACGGCCCAGCAAATCAGTTACTCATTCGACTGACGCGTGCGTCCAAGGCCCATTTCAAGCACAAATGCGGCCCAAATTCGAACGCACAAAGGGAGCCACCTGCACCAGCAAAGTTCAGTGTTCCCTTCAGGAAAAAAAAAGACAAAGTTCAGTGCTACCAGTTTCAGACTTCAGAGAGGAGCCGGGGGTAGCTCACTAGCTTGCGTGCCGGCCATGGACCTGTTGCCTCCAGCTGACGCAGCGAAAGGCCGGCGGCTATTCATGGCGTCCCCCCGAGCTCCGGTCACTTCATGTGCGTGCTGTGCACACGCCACATGGGGATCCTGGTTCCTGAGCTCGCATCCCTGCCAAGCCTGCGTGCGACGTTCAGTCGCTCACCTCGATCGGCCCAGCCTGGCGCGCACAAGACCCGCAGTTTCTTCAATACAGTAGTACTTTCACTACTGTTGGAACGCTGCAATTGGGATTCTGAAGTCTGATAACCCTAGCTGCTCTGCTCACCGACTGCTCTTAGAATAAAGTTTGAAGATGGAGAGGCAGGTTCAGTCGATCGACCACCTGAATCCGCACGCAATCCCTTTAAACCTCGACGTTAGGTGTGATAAAACTTACCAGACGAGCTAGCTTGAATCGCAGCATGAACTGTACCTGACGGGACTGAAATTTAAAATAGCTGCTTCAGCTTCCCAGTGCTTCAGATAAAACTGAAAATCAATTATTTGCATGTGGCATGTCGGTTATCATTTTTCTTTTCAAAAAAAGTACTTGGTCAATTAAAGAAGATCACACTCGAATTAAGGGCCTGTTCGTTTCCCACCCTCTAAACTTTAGACCCATCACATCAAAGAGAATCTTGCTATTTAGAAGTATTAAATAAAATCTGTTTATAAAATTTTTTGCACAGCTGTGTGCTAATTCGCGAGACAAATTTAATGAGCCTAATTAATCCATAATTTGCTATAGTGATGCTACAGTAATTATTCGCTAATCATGGACTAATATACCTCATTAGATTCGTCTCGCGAATTAGCACTAGGGTTCTGCAATTAGTTTTATAATTAGACTTTATTTAATACTTCTAAATGACAAGATTCTCTTTGATGTGACCCCTCTAAACTTTAGGTACCCGGAAACGAACGCACCCTAAATCGAAGAAGTGGTTGCTCTTTCAAGTATTTAATTTTCAGAAGCAAGCAGAAAAGGTGCCTGGTTTATTCCGAAACAAACCGGGGGGCAGTGGATGTATGCCCTAGAAGCAACGTCGGAGGTGACAGCTCCAACAGGAGCCAAACAGTTGCCGAAATCGAGATGAGGACAGAGTTGACGACGAGCGGGGGCCATGGCCGTGGCCCTTCATGTCCTGTTAGGAGCAACTCCCAGCACTAAGCCGCGCCGTGATTTGGACCAGGGACCCAACTAGCGTCCTAGGCCTCTATCTTATGAGGTGCGTTTAAGTTGCGTTTGATCTCTGGAGTACCTTGCAAGCAAGACTCCATTGTCAGTCTCCTCGGCACTTAAGCCACTCAATCCCATTCATTCCCCCTTCTTTTACAACACGTTCCACTTATATATTGTTAAGAAACAGTGGTGAAATGTTAAATCACCCGGGGCATTTTTTTACTACTAAACTCTTTTGTTGACCACTATTGCCTTTTTATGTTCCGGAATTAATATTTTCAAAAAGTTGGCAGCTAGTATTTCAAAAGTTTGACATAGTAAAGAGAAATTTTTGACGGAATATATTACTCACTGCATGGATACAAGCTGCATTGGCAAGAAGCCAAGAACATTGGCCCACAGAAGATGCTTGCTGGTTGTTGTTGATGGTAACTTCATTGACAATATATATGCTGCTTATCAGGATGACAGTTGTAAGTGAATCGTCATGATGGTCCGGAGGATTCATCCTCAAGCGAGAGCAATGACAGAGACATCAAGTTACCAGATCACTGGCTGCTATAGGATACTGTAGCGTAGGTTAGTTACAGATAAGCTAGCTTCCGATTAACCAACAACCAGCACGATCATGACAGCATCATTGCCCACGTTAAAAATCCACTGAACCTTGCGAAATTGAATCATTAGCATAATTATTAATTGTCAAAAAACATGTCCTTTTTTCTGAATTTCGTAGTTGAGCGCGATGCACAATAACAGCTGAACAGGGACTGTTAGATGAAGGCAGGCGCATCTGTCTGAGTGGCCATGAATTTAATCTAAAGTTCAGAGTGCCGACTGGTCTTCATCAACCAAGCAAAACATCACGAAAAGAAATCCAGGTAAGTATCCAGTATCTACTCAGACCAATGATAGTGAAACATACCTTACCTGCTACTGTAACCTATCATAACTTCTTGTAGACTCCCAGAATATATAGGATATTCTTTCAACCAATCAGGTTGCAGCCTTCCAGGCCTGTGTACAACTGCACAAGCCATGTTGTACAACTACAAGTATACATTACACATGGCAGGGGTCCCAAGTCCTAACCATACATGTTTGAAGCACTACAAAGGCAAGGCAAGACAAGGAAAAACAAAACAGCGCCCCACAAGTCCTCCCTGCAGCTGCAGCGATGTGCATGCTGCCTTTTGAGTCTTGGCAATCAAGCAAGGTTGGTCGGGTGTCATCGAGTGGGAAAGTGGGCACTCCCATCCACCACCAATCCGCAAAGAGATCTATAAGACGGGCCTCTCGCGGCCTGCAGAGAGTTCGGAGGAAAAAGGCGATGGCGAGGTGCGGTCCGCCGATGCCTCATGCCTGCATGAATTGAACAACTGAAGGCTTGATCGAGAATGAATGCAGAGATGTCGTGAGCTCGTGAAGATTTCAGGGAGAATTAGGGAATTATATTGTTGGGAGGGCTGCGTTGCAACTCTGTTGAAGTGCAAGTTAGATCGTGGGGAGGATCTGCAATTTTAAGCACAAGGTATGCACCTGTGGCTCACACCCTTCTCCCACTTTTCAGTTCTGATCATAAGATGATCCTTCCTTGTAATATGCAAATCATGCTGTGTTTTCTGCACGTTACAGAATTTCTTTTATAAGAATTGAGTTCAATCATGACATTAAAACATAGAACTTGGCCACACCGTTCTTTCATACAAAAACAGAAAAACTTAACCTTCTGCTGAATCTAATTAAAGTGGAAAATGCCTGTGGAACTTCTGCCAGCAATTGAAGTTGTACAAGAAAATCTTGAAAGGCAGTTGCCAAATCTCATTCATATTCACCATCTATGTGGAGTTATGCTGCTACTTGAAAGCTGTTTGTAGACTGTAAAGGCACTAGAATTGCTAGCAATGTCAGGTTCTGTAAGGATTACCACATATTTGAAATTCAGCCTGCAATGATATTATCTGTTCACAAGCTAGTTCTTAGACCGATCATAGATTCAAAGTATGTTTCCGCAGTGTTATTGTTATAAGTTTCCTGTGTTTCAAGTCATCTCTAGAACTTTAGTTAAAGGTTCACAAGAGAGTGAGCCAGGCATGTAAAATTCTACAACTAGCGCTCTACTTTCTACATCTTCAGACAAAAGCCTTTCTGATTCAACACAGCCAGAGTGTTTTTTTTAAAGAAAGGACAAAGAACAACACTTCATCATTACAAAGCATCCTTTTCAGTCTTGCTGTTGTTGATGGAATTACACAGGACTTTGGAAGGGAGAAATGTTAAAGGGTTTTAACAAGGAGAAATGTTAAGGAGATGGGCAAGAAAGGAAGCTGGTTTACTGCACTCAAGAAGGCCTTTACCTCCAGTCCCAAGGAGAAGCCAACAAATGTAAGTTGCTACTCAAAACTCCTCATTATATTAAGAGTAAAATACACTGCGGGCCCTCAAACTTGACTCGCTGTGGACACAACGGCTCTCAAACTTCCAAAATGCACATCCAAATTTCTAAACTTACTAATTGTTTCATGTGAGATCCAAATCACATTTATTTATTTTAAACTACACTACGTGGTTGCTGACTGGGTATTGAGACGGACCTGATATGTGGGGCCCACATGTCAGGTCCACCTATCTTCTCTCTCCTCTTCTTCTCCACCGAGGGTTGACGGCGCCAACAATCGCTCCACACCCCCAATGGGTGAGCGGAAGCCGCTGCGGGCGTGCTCCGCCGCTCCTCCACCCCCGACAAGAGCCGCCGCGGGCGTGACAGACGTGCTCCACTGTCGCTTCGTCCCCCGACGGGCGGGAGCCGCTGCAGGCGTGCGCCGCCGCCGCTCTCCCCACGGGCGAGCTCCGCCCCCGCGGGTGCGCGGTAGCCACTGCATGGCCGCTCCGCCCCGTGGGCATGCGGGAGCCGCTGCAGGTGAGCGTGGGCTACACCGCCGGTGAAGGAAATGAGAGAGAGCCGAGAGGAGAAGAGAGAAAGGACTGATACGTGGGCTCCACATGTCAGGTCCATATCATCGTCTTATCAGCCTGCTTCTTAGACACGCACTTAATGGAAAATATAAATATTTAGAGCTCGTATAAAACAATTAGCAAGTTTGAGAATACAAGTGTGCATTTTGGGAGTTCAAGAACCGTCATGATACGACGAGCCAAGTTCGTCTTACTCTATTAATGCTTTTAGCGATTGCTTAGGTTATACTTCAAGGAAAATTTGTCACCATGCATAGTGTTTGCGTAAATTTCAACTAACAAAGATTAAATGAGCACAAAAGAGTATTACTGTGGGGTAGTGATGTGCTGACAGGTGAGATCGATCAATGGCGTGCAGGTGCATCAGCTGGTAGCGCAGTACCCGCCGCCGCACGGGCACGCGAGGGAGAAGAAGCGATGGGGCGGCTTCGGGCGGTCGCGGCCCTACGCGGAGCCGGCGTCGCCGGCGGCGGGCGCGCTGATCAACATCCCGCTGTACCGCGAGCCGAGCAGCATCGAGAAGATCCTCGGCGACGAGGAGATGGATCAGCAGCGCCAGTACTACGCCGCCACCAGGGCGCAGTACCAGATCACGCCCGCCAGACCCGCCGTCGCCGTTAGCGCTGCTTCAGCTGCCGCGCCGCTGCCACAGCCGGTGGTACCAGCGCGTGAGCGCAGCAGAGAGGACAAGCCGGCCGCCGTGGTGCTCCCGCTTCCCCCGCCGTCCCCGCCGCCGCTGATCAGGAGGTTCGACCATGACAGAGAGCAGCAGCAGAAGCTGCAGCAGCTCCAGCAGCAGAGCAGGGCCGAGACGGAGTGGCGCCAGCAGCCGCCGAGGCGGCACCGCGCGGCGAGGCAGCGCGCCGCGCCGCCGGACCGCGCGCGCGCCGCTGCCGTGGCGATCCAGGCCGCGTTCCGGGGCTACATGGCAAGTCCATTCTACCGCTTAGCTTCCTGCTCGCGCGCGTCGCCGCCGTTGGTTTCTGACGTCGCGTCTAATTTGCGTTTCTGCGGTGATGGCGGTGGCTGCAGGCGCGGCGGAACTACCAGTCGCTGCGCGGGCTGATCCGGCTGCAGGGCGTGATGCGGGGCGCCAGCGTGCGGCGGCAGACGGCGCAGGCGATGCGGTGCATGCAGACGATGGTGCGCGTGCAGGCGCAGGTGCGCGCCAGCCGCGTCGAGGCCATGGAGCGGCGCAACCGACAGCACCACGGCGCCATGCTCAGGGACGGCGGCAGGTGGCGCGCCGGCTCACAGGTGAGCGAGGACCCTCTGTTCCAGCCGTTCGTTTCACTTCTCTTCGCGCACGGCCAGGTGACACGAAGCTCTCCGGCCGGGCATCGCAGGACGGTGGCATCTGGGACGACAGCCGGCTGACGCGGGAGGAGGCGGACGCGCGGACGAAGCGGAAGGTGGAGGCCGTGATCAAGCGCGAGAGAGCCCTCGCCTACGCCTACTCGCATCAGGTACCGCGACACACGTAGCCCACTCTCATCTCAGCCCAGCCATGGCAAAGCCACGAGCTTGATCGGCCACCTAAAAGGAAAACAATGGTGCGCCGTCGCTGTTTGGCGGGTGTCGGAGTTGAGATTGTCGCTCCACTTTGTCGTGTCGCGCGAGCTGACCGAGACTGACGCGCTGTTCGTTTGTTGCCCTGTCGTCTCGGTGTCGGCGGCGGCAGCTGCTGAAGGCGACGCCGATGGCGGCCCACGCGATCCTGGCGGACCTGCAGTCGGGCCGGAGCCCCTGGTGGTGGACGCCCATCGAGCGCCGCCACGATCCGGAGGCGGCCTACCGCCCCGTCGAGCCCGCCAGCAAACCCCGGACGGCTCTCGCCGTCGTCCACCGCGAGATGACGACGCCGATGACGATGACGGCGGCGGCGACACCGGCCCGATCGGTGGTCTCGGCCTACTCCACCAAGCCAAGAGCCACGAGGCCCGCGCCCGCCAAGGGGGCGGGCAGCATGAGCATCCGCGACGACGAGAGCCTGACGAGCTGCCCGGCGTTCGGCGGGGTGCCCAACTACATGACGCCGACGCTGTCGGCCTCCGCCAAGGCGCGGGCCCGGGCGCAGCTGCTCCAGCAGCAGCACCAGCAGCAGCAGAAGGCGGCCCAGGAGAAGCCCAGGTTCTCGTTCGGGCTGGGCCAGAGCATCGGGAGCTGGGCCAAGAGCCCGTTCTGGAAGGCGCCGTCGTCGCGGGTGGGCACGCCGGCGGCGTCGGTGGCCGGCGGGCGCCACCGGCCGACGCGGTCGATCAGCGGGCTGAGCGTCGACTCCAGCGTGTCCATGCCGGCCGGGATCGGCAGGAGGCCCTTCAAGTAGATACGTGTCCAACCGTGCGTGGGTTGCATTCTTCTTCTTCCTCCAGCTTCTCTCAGACGTGGGATTTGGATTTGTACGTGATTGGTGGTGTGGTTTGGTGTGGGTTTCCAATGCGTTTGGTGATTCGTTGTGCTTTACTAGCTGCTCTGTTCGCTGGCTCCTTTGTCTCGAGCCCTTCAGGTTTTTGAGGGTGCAGTGAGCTGTGGCGTGTAAACTCGGCGACTCCATCGAACAATTCCATGCGTCAAGGTCGTTCGTGCATTGCTTTGTCAATTGCCATGGCATGCATCATTGCCCGTCCATTTACTATTTAGGTAGCAGAAATACTCGTGCCATTTCAAAAAATAAAGGAGACAATATGCGTGTTGCTGGGACTTGAGAGTCCGATTGTAAGTTCTGACAAGTTTCTGAATGAATGTTTAGAGTATCCATTTATCTCGGTCACTTTGCAGAAAAGTTTTGACAACAAAAAGTTTGCGGACATTCAAAAAAGGTGAAGAAATGTTTCTCTAAGTTTTGATAAAAACTATGAAAAAATAACAAAGAGCTTCTGAAAGAAATTTACCACCATTCTCTAAAAAGTTTGCCACAACTTCTCACAAATTTTGCGAGTAACAATTTGCACAAACTTTTCTCCTAGGATTTCTATAGAGAATTCTTACAAAACATTTTTGTCACTTTTTAAAAAGTTTTTTTTGTGGATATGATATTTTGGCCTTAATTCTACTGAGAGCCTGAGATGGAAAAAATAAGAAAGCCCACAACAGAGTAACCATGACTCCTTGTTAGGTGGTTTAGGGTGTATCATCTCTAGTGCTTGGAATTGTAACACACTAGTGCTTCATCATGTTTTTTTGTAAAAATGTTTTTCAGACAACTTAGCTAGGCACGTGGATTGGTGTAAATATACAATTTTCAGGAGAGATTTAACCAGATTGGAACTATAATAATCTCTTTTTTCTGTTCATTGTAAAAATAAAACATAAGCATAACTTTTAGTGAGACAAAACATAGAACGAACATGTGCGTGGCAAAAGGCAAAAGGCAAAAGGACAGAAAAAACAAGAGAGAGACAATGGTGTGTGCGTGGCAAAATAGGCAAAAAGATCCACTGGAGCACGGGGCTTTGATCTATGGGATAGAGAGGGGTTGAGGGAGGAAAAGGAGAGAAGGCATGCATTTGTCAAATTCAAGAGGAAATAAATGAATTTTGAACTCAAACATTGAAGAGAGAAAATAGACAAAGATGAGGGAAGGAATGGGTAAATGGAGAAATACAAAAATGGAAATTGAATGGATGTTTTGCGCGCGCGCGCGCGTGTGTGTGGGGGGGGGGGGGGGTGGGTGCACGCGGGAGCGGTTGATCTAGCGCTTACACATCTAATGGATTTTTCGATGGACATAGTTTGTTAATACTCAAATTATTAAGAGCACCGGTAATACAGTAACTCATGATTAACTTGACACGCTTGTCGTGTTCATTGAGCGTCCATGTGGTTTCGGGTGGTTCATATCAAACCTTCAGTGCTTTGATGATTCGTCACGTGCTAACGCTCCATCGACTAATTAATAGACTCCATTTATTCGTTACGGAAAATATTTAACCGTATCCAACTTAGCACACTATATGGATTAACATCAACAAATAATTTTCACAAGGGAACTAACCAAACAGGGCACATGATTCATCGACAAAAGAGAGAAAGGACTGTATCATTTTTTTTAAGTAAAAATAAAAAACAAACCATAGCAGGAACCGGACGGTCTAAACATGGGCCAGGCCTAAACGTCTGGCAGGGGATAATAAAAAGGGTGGACGTGTATGGGCTCATTCTAACAGAACAGACAGACACGTGGCCCCACCCGATCGAGACGGCGGCGGCCGCCCCGCGGGAAGCCAAATCTACGAAACGAAATTCTCGAAACAGCCGGCCGCGGGAAACATTTTGCGCGCCGCGCCGCCTCCTCTTCCTTCCCTCCCACGCGCGCGCGCGCGCGCCCTCTCTTTACAAATACTCTTCCCGGTTCGGCACCCTCTCCTCTCCTCCAATCTTCTCCGCTTCCCTCCTCGCGCCCGTTCACATCCCCAATCCAGATCCACCGCAGGCGCCGCCCACCTCCCCGAGGCCGACGCGGACTCCGCCGCCGCCGCCGCCGCCATCCTCCGGCCGCACGCTTCGCTCCCTCCTCCAGCGATTGCACTCCGCGGATCTGCAGGTACATGTCTCAATTTGTGCTGAAACGTGTTCTCTTGCGATCTGTTTGTTTTTCTATCTTTTTCGAAAGCCATCTATCGCGGTTTCTAGTTTGTGCAGATTCTACTACTACCGTATTTGTAACGCCATGCCTCCATTTTTCTGTCGTTGTCTAGGTGGAGTAGACCATTGTTTGAACAAAGATTGGAGAGAGGAATGCGCTGTTAGTTGCTGGAGTAGCAGCTGCGAGATCCAAATCCTCCCGCGATGGAGAGCGGCGGCATGGTTCTCGGCGTCGCTTGCCCCGAAGAAGCCCCTGACCGCAACGGCGCGGGGCCACGCGACGATTTGGGGCAATCGCAGATGCAAGTCGACGGCCCCGTTGTTCTCAACCGATCCGCCGAGCTCGAGTCGTGTGATTCGATGGCCACCGATGAGGCCCCGGCGCAAGCACCATCAAGCCAGCCGGTGGCGGCGACGCAGCAGTCTCCTGTTACGCTGACGGACACCATCGTGGAGGTGCAGAAGCAGCTGAAGCGGAAGAGGGCCTCCGACGGGCCGGCGATTGCTGACGCGGACAAGGACGCTCTTGTCACTGGATGCCGGCAGGAGCTCGAGGGCCTCTTCCAGTACTACAAGGGGGTTTCTGACCGCAAGATGCGGTTTGATGGTGGGAACCTGTCCGGCAACGCGTTGGTTGGCTGCTTGCTTGAGGAGAGCAGTCTTGGGCTGACCAAGTTGGTGGACGAGATATATGAAAAGATGAAGGGATTGGAGGGTGTGTCGATGGCTTCGGTCCGTAGCTCTGTCCTTCTCGTTGGGCAGAGGATGATGTACGGGAAATCATCCCCGGATGCTGATGTGTTGGAAGATGAATCAGAGTCAGCTCTTTGGTGCTGGGAGGTAAGATGGGTGTTCCTTTACAACTTGGTGTTCTTTTGATTCGATTTCCTTGCATTTTTCATTAAAATTGAATCTTTGTAATACATGTGCAGATAAGAGATCTGAAGCTGATGCCTGTGAAAGCACGCAGCATTCTGAGTACAAGGAGATATGTCAGAAAGAAAATCCATGATAGGATCAATGCCATCTATTGTAAGGAAAACCTTGTTCTTACTCATACCAAGCCATTTTTTTTTGTCCCTGCCTGTACATATTCCATTTTGCTGCCGAAAATGTGAAGGATCTGTCACATTCTTTAAATACATGATGTGTTTCTTGAATGACATTTATACCTTCTGTTACTTTTAAAATAACCTGATGCTAAATCAACCTATTTGTACAAGTAGTAACAGAGCCTGTAAACGTTTAATTTCCCTATTCCCTATATTTCTTATCTGTCCACTCACTAAGTGAATGCATCATTGGCAGCAACTTTGTCAGTTCTGGAAAACCGACGAGTTGAAACCCAAGTGAATGATCTCAGGAAAGCATCATTAAAATTGAATAAATCATTGAACCTGGAAGAGATGAGATTAATGGTGGAACGAGTGATTCAGAAGAACAACACAGAAAGGTATGTACCTCTTGCATTTCTATTGATCCACACACACAATTTCTTTGTTCCTTGAGGTTCCAAAAGTTCTAATGTGTACTTTTGTCAATAAAGAGGTGTGAGAGATGCTGGGTCAACAGCTAAGGAATTGATGCAAGAAGCAGAGAAAAACGACCAAAATGTTAGCAGACTTGATGATGCGAGTGTATCTGAACTGCAGAATGGAAACTTGCCTGCTAATGTAAGTGGTTGCACTGTGCTTGATTTTGGTGTCCCTTCTTCCAAGTTTGATGTTTGGTTTGTTCAATTTCAAGTAAATTTTTGATGGATTAGTTGTTATTGTGCACCGGTAGTATTCCAGTTTATTCTTTAGCTAAGCACTTCCGGATATTCAGATATGATAAATGATGAAACAAGTTAGTATTTATTAGAGGCTTGCTATGCTGGGATGGCAGTTTGCATGTTTGAACTAGGAAATATGTTTATTCAGTTCATATAATGTTTGCAGGTGTGCTTTGTTCTCTTTTATCCTTTTTTTTGTTGTGAGAGCATGATATAATATTAAAATTAGTATATCAATGGAATTGCGCACAGTTTTTTCTCTCTCTCACTAATGCAGTTATGGTTGGGCTTCTAGGAAAAGGAGATTCAGAAAGTGCAAAAACAAGTTGAGAAGGAAATAAAACGCCAGGAGAAAGAAGAAGCTCAGATGAGGAAATTGCAAAGGAAACAGCAAGAAGAGGCACTAAGAGAACAGAAGAGACGTGAAAAGGAAGAAGCTGAAGCTAAGAAACAACAAAAAAAGCAAGAAGAGGAAGCACTGAAAGAACAGAAGCGTCGTGAAAAGGAAGAAGCTGAAATGAAGAAACAACAGAAAAAGCAGCAAGAGGAAGCTGAGAAAGAACAGAAACGCCGTGAGAAGGAAGCCGCACAACTTAAGAAACAACTAGCCATTCAAAAGCAAGCTTCTATGATGGAGCGCTTTTTCAAAACTAAGAAAGACAGTGGAAAACTTCAAAAATCTGTAGAGAATGACTCAGCTGATGGTCCCATTGACAAAAAAGAGGCAGTACCAGCAACCACATCAAAAATTGATTCTTCCTTGTCTCAACAAGAGAACTGGGTTTTAGAGGATCTTCGTAGGTTGGCAACATTTCCTGAACTCTATTTCTTTCACCTGCACACTTAGCAAAAGTGAAGTGATTTAATGAATATTTTTTCACAGGTTGCAGGTCACTGGTTGGAAGAAGCTATCTAGCTATAATAGGTCCTCCAGATGGGGTATCAGATGCAAACCCAAGGTGGAGGCATTTAAAGAGCTCAAGCTTCAAAAATCTTCAGATGATATGGTTGATGAAATACTTTCCACTCCGAATGAAGATAGTTGTCACAACTCAAGTCAGGAGAATGAACATGATAAGCTTGAAAGTGACATTGACATGCTACCAACTAGTGAGGTTCAATGTCATGGCACCAGTAATGCTAAATCTCTGCAAACTAGATTGATTAGGAGGAAACTTCTGCAATTTGACAAAAGTAACAGGCCAGCATATTATGGGACCTGGAGGAAGAAAAGGTTGGCTTGCAAAACTCATGTCACCTATATACTTATCATTTCTGTCCTATTTAGTGCAATGTCATGATTCGTTCTACTATTATCTGCAGTGCTGTTGTTGGCCCAAGGTGTCCACTTAAGATGGATCCTGATCTTGACTACGAGGTTGATAGTGATGATGAATGGGAAGAGGTACTTGTTGATATTCATGTGTCTTTTTTGTCCTTGCTGGTGAGAGATATTCATGTTTTGTGTTCTACATAGGAGGATCCTGGTGAGAGTCTTTCTGACTGTGAGAAGGATGGTGATGAAGTTATGGAGGAAGATTCCAAAATTACAGATGAAGAGGATGAAGATAGCTTTGTTGTGCCTGACGGCTATCTCTCGGACAATGAGGTATAGCACTAAACAAGTGATGTCTCTTGCTAATTTGAGTACCTCAATGGTCTTGGTGCGGTGCAGTTTTTAATGCTAGTTTCAATCAACAAAGCTCCTACCAATTTCATTGACATGAGAGCAAACCAAATATTGTTGAACCTGCTATGCATAAACTAGTCAGATCAGCAAATCTTCTCCAATTCTGTCACCTTGAACACTAGATAGATAAATGCTACTCCATGAAAGTTATACGCTAATCTGTTGGTGTTTATGTCTCATGGAAGGGTTATAACAGTGGGAGTCTTATTCTACGGCTAAATGCTGAACTTGCAAGAAAATAAAATAGTGGGATATAAACTATACAGGTGCAGCAGAAAGTAGGAAGATACAAGTTCTATGCATACTTTAGCAATTTTGTTCAGTTCTGTTCCATCTCTTGTGCTTTTCTTGAGTTCTAATGCACATTCAAATATGTTGTACCATATATCTGGTGTCAGTAGGTGTTTCACCTTCTAAGTGTGTTATAGTACCTCAATTACATGAGCAACATTCTTCATTTCACCATTGGAGTTTTGTTTCTGCAGGGGATACAAATAGAAAGCCTATTGGAAGATAAGGATGAGGAAGCCTGTAGCTCACCAACTGGTCAGTGCACAGAAGTCGAAGAATTCAGGTCTCTACTCCGCCAGCAAAAAGTCCTGAACACTTTGACTGAGCAGGCTCTTCGGAAGAGCCAACCTCTTGTTATATCCAACCTAAATCATGAAAAAGCTGAATTACTGACTGCTGAAGACCTCAAGGGAACAACAAAGGTTGAACAACTATGTCTGCAAGTTCTTTCAATGCGCATCTGTCCGGGAGGTGCGGTTGTTGATGTGCCTACTATTGACAACTCATCTGCAAGTGCTGGGGATATTAACCAGTCCAATGTGAAAAATGGTTCTCCTGCTTCTGCATCTGCTATACCAGAAACAGACCTACCAGAAATTGTAAGTATTGAGTAAATAGTAGCAGTATCTGTTTGAAGCAAGCATATTGCTGTGATTTCATTTTGCTTCAATTCCAATGCAGGTTCAGGTGATTCGATCATGTCAAGATGGTATCAACAAGGTGGTCGAATTACTGCATCAGAAGTTTCCAAATGTTTCAAAGTATCAACTAAACCGTAGAGTGAGGGAGATATCTGACTTTGTTGATAATCATTGGAAGGTTAGAAAGCTTTTGCATTCAAAGCCATCATACTGATTTGGATTTGCTTAATTGTTTCAGTATCATGATTACAAGCTGATTATACCTGCAAGGGTGAAATGGATATAATATGTTTTGTACTAAACTGTCTTTGTTTCTCTGCAGGTCAAGAAAGAGATTCTTGACAAGCTAGGCCTGGATTCTTCACCAGGTACTCTTCTCCACCTGTTCTTTTGGCAATATGAATACTTGGCCCTGACAAATATTCTCACAAATGATATTACTTATTTTTCAGTGAAATCCAAAAAGACCAAAGGCATAGCCATGTACTTCTCGAAGCGGTGTTTACCTCCAGAAGAGGCCATCAATGCTCTGGCATCTTCACCTGAGCTGCGCTTGAAATCTAAAACCATTCAAAATGACAATGGTGGCACTGAAGCTCCTCAGATTAATCTGTTCCCCTCGCCCCGGTAGAGTTCTTCACAAGATGATATCCTGAAGCTTTATTCCTCAAGTTGGATCAGGGTTCAATGGAGCTGTGCACAAAGATGAGCTCTTGAGTAACAGTGGTGTGTGTACAAAGACTAAGGAAGCGCAACTTGATTTTGCATCTTCACTGACTGAAGATGACCCAACTAGAACTTGGGTTTTCGACAACATGGAGGCCTGGATAATGTTTCTGGGTACATGTTGTAATTTTAGCCAAAAAAATAAGTTGATTTATGAAGGATACTTGGTTGATTTATTTGGCCTTGATGTGTCCAACATGTATCTATCTATTGTTAACGCAAGCGGCAGGCCATTGTTCTGAAATTGTTCATCGTCTGCAACTTGTGTTAACAGTGTTTGTTTTAGTGCGAGCTCATTGAGTCTGGAATCTTTTATTCTGGGATTCTGATGAATAAGCATTCTTTGCATGTGACTGCTCAATTGACAATAGACTACAGAAATGGGTTTTGTAACCTGCTTGCATGAAACCTGAAGAATGTATACATGGGACTTGTAGCAAAGGCAGCAAAAGCAATATATATATGCTTTGACATTTTCAGCTGACAGGTAACAGCAATAGTACATAGTGGTGCAAAAGAATGCAGCAAGAATACATGCTAGAACAGAAGGCAAAGAATCAACGAATCTTCTTCATATCTGAGCTCGGTTGCTCGCAACTGTGCTGTGGCAGCACCACACCAGAAACCAGACGCCAGGTGATGGCATCAGAGTATCAGACGTTGTAGGACTGCCAGTTCTTGGCATGGAGGTCGTCGTCGTCCTCGTCGTCGAGCCGGAGGGAGAAGGCGAGCGCGAGCGCGGCCCACTCGAGGACGAAGATGGCGGTGCCGAGCCCGCCGACCATCTTGAGGATGACGGCGCCGTCCTCGTCGCGGACGTAGGACTGGAGCTCGGCGAGGAAGTCGGAGGTGCGGGTGAAGGCGAGCAGCGCGACGGCCCCCTGGAAGATGGCGGTGAGCGCGGCCCCCGCCGTGTGCGCGTTGTGCCACTGGGCGGGCGTGGCGGGCGCCGTGAAGGAGCCCGAGCAGCCCGCGGCGGAGAAGACGGCGGTGAGCGCGTGGAGGAAGAGCAGGAGCAGGCCGCACGGGGAGGGCAGCAGGCGCAGCGAGAGCGTGAGGAAGATGCAGCTGGAGGCGGCGCCGAGGAGCACGTAGTTGCAGAGCAGGAACGCCTTGTGCGTGTGCGACTTCCCCGCCATCGCTGCCGCCGGATCCGGTCTAGCCGCTCGCTCGCTGGGCCGCTGAGTCGCCCGCCGCTTGCCTTGGAGGCTTGGAGCCGAGGGAGCGGGAGGGCTGGTGGCCTGCGAGCGAGGGAGCGAGATCGAGGGAGGGAGGGAGGGGAGCGAGATCGAGGGAGTGGTGGAGTGGGAGCGGCGGAGTGGTGGGTACTTATACGCCCGTGCGGCCGGGCGGCGCGGTGGATTTGGCCGTTGGGGGGCGCGGGCGCGGCGGCGGCGGCGAGAGGTGGGGGACAACGGCTAGTCTGGTGGGTGGGGTCCGGAGGGAGGGGAGCGTGGGGGGCCCGCTGGCAAGAGAAGAGAGACGTTGCTTGACTAGTTGACTCTTTGTGGGATGGGTGGGATCCTATGCGGGCGTGCCGTTGGCCTCCCGTCTCGCCTGTACAGCCGTTGGCTGGAGCGCGGAGACGATCGGACGGCTGGAAGCAGCGTCCCTTGTTTCTTCAGCAAGAAACTGGTTAATTGCGTACAGGACACCTTGAGAAAAAAAAAACTGAACACAGTCCTGCTGGCGACCAAATTTCCTGTGACTTGAATCACAAAAATTCAATGTCCTGCGGGCGAAATTTCGATGAAAGATTGTTGGCTGAGGGTCCGTTCGTTTCCCTATCTAATAGGGCGAAACCTCTAAACTTTGGAGGCCTGGAGACGAACGGCCCTCTATTAGACCCCCAGAAAATTTTAGAGCCTCCGAGGGCTCTAACGCCTCTAATCCGCTCGGCTCGTCTCCCCACGCCCCCCGTGCTCCTCCCGCCGCCCCTGCTCTCCCCGCCGCCGCCGCGCGTGCTCTCCCCGCCGCTGCCCCGCGTGCTCCTCCCGCCGCCCCTGCTCTCCCCGCCGCCGCCCTTGCTCTTCCCGCCGCCCGCGAGCTCCTCCCCCGCGGCCCCTCTCCCGCCGCGGCCCCTCCCCCGCCCGCGAGCTCCTCCCCCGCCGCCCTCGCCGCGGCCCCGCCCGCTCCTCAGCCGCCGCCCCGCCTTCCCCGCCGCGGCCCCTCCCCCGCCGCCCGCTCCTCCGCCCACCGCCGCCGCCCCGTGCTCCTCCCCCGCCCCGTGCTCCTTCCCCGCACCGCCGCCGCGCCGCCGCCCCTGCTCCTCCCCCCCACTCCCCGCGCCGCCGGCCCCCTGCTCCTCCCCGCGCCGCCCCGCCGTCCCCTCTCTCCCCCCCACCCCCGCGCCGCCGGCCCCCTCTCTCCCCCCCACCCCCCGCACCGCCGGCCCCCTGCTCCTCCCCTCGCCGCGCCGCCGCCCCGCCGTCCCCTCTCTCCCCCCCACCGCGCCGCCGCCCCCTCTCTCCCCCCACGCCCCCGCGCCGCCGCCCCTGCTCTTCCCCGCCCGCCGCGCGCCGCTGCCCCTGCTCCTCCCCCCGCGCGCCGCCGCCCCTGCCGCGAGCTCCTCCCCCGCCGCCCCCGCCGCGAGCTCCTCCCCCTCCTCCCTCGCCGCGTGCTCCCGTGGTTTTAGAGGCCGTAAACGAACACCCCTCTAATATACATCTAAAATGTTTATACCTCTAATTGAACGGGCTATTTTTTAGACCCCTCTAAGGATTACCGAACACACCCTGAGATTAGCTGGGCGGCATTCAGTATTTCACCCAGTGGCCCCAGAATCTGTACAGTATTTGTACCTGAGCAGCATCTGACCAGGTGACCGGGATTTAAGATGCTCGTACTTCGTTTTCACTGAGCACAAGCTCGATCAAGTTCCCCAGCATTGAATTTTTCATACCAGCTAAGGTTGTCGACGCTAACATCCTCTTTTGCTGACACACACACAAGGTGTTAACGACTTACAAATACTGCTTGCACGTTAATTTACAGCGGCTTCCAGGGACTCAAATCGATCACTTACAGATCAGAGAACACCATCGAACTCACAGATTACCGGAGGGCTACGGATTGAGTTCTTATTCAGCTGCACAGATTGGAGCTGACCACCACCGCCTCATGCTTCGGCCGTATGGGCCGACGACTCTTCGGAATCTGATGGCTGCGACTCGTGCTTCGCCGCCGCCTGGAGAACCCGGTCTTTCACCGCCGTCGTGGAGGGGGACGTCGGCAGGCCCACCTTGTTCGGCTCTATCTTCTTAGCTGCCCATGACAACGCTTCTGCTCCTACTTGTACAGGAGACAGCAACAGCCTAGGCAAATAGAGAACTTGCAATGATCTTCAATTTAACCTAAAAGGATATTTTGATTAAAAACAGGCACAAGCTCCAGGATAACTTACTTTAGGTCCTGCTCCAAATCCTCGGAGCTCTCGTATGTAGAGAATCGCGAGTAGATAGTCTATCCAAAATAAAGGAGAACTTCAGGTAAATTGTGTTGCTGCCACACTTTGCAAGTGGATATATGTATATTTGCAGTTAACAGCAATATACAAGTGCAGAGTTATATTGTTTTGTTTTCCATAAACGCAGGCGCATACATATTGAATAAACAAACATGTTGTGTGTCAAGCATACTACATACCAGCCCAATGCTTAGAACAGCGATGTATTGCAGAGTCGTCTCCCATTCTGCAGACACAGTGATCAAAGATCAGTTAATCAAAATCGATGTTCCAATTCAGCTGTACACGTGTTTCTTCCAATCAGATTTTAAAAGACCCGGAGACAAGTATACATCATGGACAAATCAAAGAAGATCACCAGAAGTGTTTAGGTGAACTGGCAACAAGAAATCAGAAGAAGGGTGTGGCTTGTATTTAACTCTCAAGAACACAAACAAGGGGCTACTTTTCTAGGTTGGACTCCAGATAACTGTTCTGGTATCACATCATGCACATCTTAACCAAGCAATGTATGAAGTCCAAATCACACAACAACATAATTTAGTGATACACATACCTAGTATAGCATAGGAAAGTGCTGAGAGGCCCTGTCAAAAAAGAGAGACAAAATTGTCATGAAAAAAAATGCATCCAACAATTTCAGGGGGAAAAAGAATAATTCCTATAAGAGCTATAAAGACAACAAAAAGGTAAAAGAAGTGTTCTGTGTTGTATGTACTCTTGAAATTTTAACGGCACCAGATCTTATAAAGTGTAAGAGAAATTTAGTTGCAAGATATTCAGGAACAGCATGACAGTGTGCCAACATAAGCAGACGGCAAGAAAATGAGAATAAGACCGGTGGCCTACCAGAAGAGATCCGAGCACAAGAGTTGGGGTGGGCTTTATTTGTTCAATGATTTCTTCAACGTCCTGCACATGTTTGAGACAATAATGTGAGTGATCAGCAATATAAGGTATGATTATGTAGAACATTTAATTTATGAAACATTTTGAATGTCCGCTCACAAGAGCTAACATCTAGATGAACTATTCAGACATGTTTTTGAAAGAAAATAAGAACATGAATCTGGGGTGAGACAAGATTGCCATAGTTGGCACAATCCTTCTGGTTAACTGGTGAGTTTCTGGTTCTGATTCTTTTTACCTCATTTATTGCTGTTAATGCAGTCTCAGGTTTCAGTTCTTTGACACGAAGGTCCTTTGACCATGCTTGGAAACCACCTTTAACTAGGTAAGGTCGCTGCACCCAAATATTCAAATTCAAACAGGGGCAAGGATGCATGCAACTTAACTATTAGTAAAACATAAGGCATTCGAAATTTGCCTGCACGCCAAGCTTCTTTAGTAACCTAGCAACAGCTTTTGATCGGGCTCCATTAGCATCCATAACTATGACCTTTGAATCACCCTACAATGGCAGGTAAAAAGATACTATAACTTACTCTGAAGAAATATCAGAAGGCAGATACAGAGTGCATGCTTCAGTTCTAAGTTCTAACAGCATACCTTAACCAATTTCAAGTTTCGGATGACAACTGCAAGTAAGGCATCATCAACATCTCTTCCACCTTTAAGCATATTCTTTATTGGGCCTTTGATCTAAAGAAGGTAATCAAATGAAATAATTATCAGAGAAACTATGAAAATAACCCCTGCTAGCATGACATGGAGGACACCATTACAATGAAATACTCAATCCTTATGAATGGAGCTGAAATCAGTGTAAGCATACATAGGAAATGTCCAGGAATCGCTGAGTGATCAAAACAATAATCAAGTACCACTGGAGATTTTTTTTAACTGAAATAAGACATACCTCAGGTGAAGCTACACTTGCATATTTAGACCTAGCCCCACGGCGTAAATCAGGAACACCATCTTTTTCCCTCAAATCCTACACGGAATAATCTGATAGTCAGCTTGATTGCATTTTCCTAGGCTACAGAAAACATGTCAAAAACCTTCAGGAACTATACTTGCACCAAATAAATTTGTTGCAAGAAATAGCATGTCGGGAGTAAATAACTTGCCAGCAAACTGCTGTACTATAGCAACAAGGCAGAAGGTGGTCACTAAATATTCCTTATAGCAATTTGAAATGATATGAATTATGAACTGGATACAAATGAGGGCTCAGATGACATGAAAGAAAGAAAAGGCTAGTGAGATCTAAAATTTCTTGCCTAAAAAGTTTGGCAGTAAACTGTTGTACTAAAATACCCAAGACAGAAGGTGGCTAATAATTAATAGGTTATAAATACAATTATTTCTAGTGTTTGATTTGAAAAGGATATGTATTGTGAACTGGATTCAGAAAAGAGCTTAGATGAAAAGGGACACGAAAGAAAGAAAAGGCCAGTGAGATTTACAATATCTTGCCTCAGGCCGAACATCGATAAGTACGGCTTTGCCATCATTTTTCAATAGCTCCAATGCTGATTCTGGTGACAGGTCTCCTGAATAACCACCGTATATGAAGAGCCAGTATGATGTCCTACAATGTAGCTAAATTTAGAAGGAACTCTGAAAATAAGATGCAACTAGAGGTGAGGTAATCAAAGCAAATAGGTCTTCCTTTACCCTATTGTCACTGAACCTCCAAGCACAACTGCCAATTGAACAATAGGATCACTTGGGTCCAAACCAACATTCTTTTCAACACCTTCAACAATTACATATACCTGAATCATTGGATGCAGTAAAATCAATCAGTGGCTACATCAACGATGAACTTTCATTGCGGAATGTTCACAAAAAGGGGATATCTGGGTGTTTACTGTTTAGGAGCTCATTCATGCTTGCTCAGTGAGAAGAGCAGTAAAGTGATGTTTAGAACAAGGACCAGCACAGTTAGGTTCTTGGACCAACATACCTGTTGAAGAGCATTTCCGATTGGTCTCAATACTAGACTAGCTTTCTCCTCAGACGTGCTCAACAGATCTCTAACACTTGGTGGTAGAGACTCCTTTGCGGATTCGTAAGAAGACAAAACGAACGTTGCCGCGCCGCCCAGCGAATTTTCTGCAGCAACAATTGCCTTCCTAACAACATCAACAGCCACGGCACCAGCTCCCGCCACCTTCTCCTGCAACGCCCCCGAAGCGTCCGTGACACCTCCGGCGGCCTGCTCCTTACTGGCATCGATCGAGACCTTGAGCCCACCGATCGCGTCGCGCACCGTCTTCCTCCAGGTCCCGAGCGCGTCGTACGCCGACAGCCTCAGCTTGTCGTAGGCCTCGGTGAGCTCGTCCTCCGCCTGGAAGACCTGCTTGCCGAGCTTATCGATGAGCCTGGCCACGGAGTCCTCGACCTCGGACGCGTCGGACGGGAACGTGGTGGGGAACGGCGCGTCCGACAGGGCCCGCTCCGCGGCGTCGCTGGGGGCCGAGTCCACCATGGCAGTGACGGCGGTAGCAGTTTGGTCTGGAGCGGCCAGGTCCGCGACGAACGTCAGCGGCTGGTTGGTCCCGGTGCAGCATAGCGCGTCGGCGCCGGCGCCGGTGCTGGGCAGCTCGGAGGCCGCGCCGCCGAAGCCGAAGCCTCGGACGATGTCGTCCGGCGCGCTGGGGTACGGGGAGAGGATGGAAGAGTCCGCGAGCGGCGGGCGGTCGGGCACCTGCGCGACGAGCGGGTCGGCGTAGGACCTGAGCGCGGCGCCCACGTCCACCCTCCGCGGCACCCGCGCGACGACGTGCGACGCCGTCACCTGCCAAGCAACCGTACCAATGCAATCAGCGCCCGTGAAGACGGCGAGCGAAGCCGCTGCGAACAGGCTGGTCCGCGAGAGACGGCGAGGCTGCACCGGGCAGAGCGGGGAGCAGCTGGGCGCGGCGGAGCAGACGACGGGCAGCAGCATGGCGGGCGGGCTCATCGCATCAGGCTGCCGCTCCCATCCGTTTGGTTGCCTCGAGGTCGAGGGGGGCGGTCGCCGCGGGTCGGGCGGCGAACTGGTTGGGTTGGAGGCCAGACTCGGGACTGGCACTGGCACGTGTCTCCCGGCGCGGGCGGGTGTGTGGAGGAGGGGATTGATCCGGGACGAGTGGAACCGGTGCGACGGCGAGCGGGGGGTGCGGATTTCGCCGGGATTGCGCGGATTGCTGTTCAGAGATTCGGCTTGTGGTGTGGCTCGTCGGCGTCGAGGTCGCGGCGGTGGCCCCCGTCCCAGCGCTACGCGCGCCACATATTCTCTGAGGTCCCGCCGCGGTCGTTTTCCAATGACGGTCAGTGTCTCGGTTGAGCTTCAGCGGCGGACTGGACTGGTTGTGGTTGGGTAGGCTTCTCCTTCGCCGGCGTCACGGTGAAACGTGAAAGATCTCCTCCAGTTGACGAATGCGACTCTTCTTCAACCCGTCAACGCCTATACATGCATCAGATCGAAATTTCATCTACTAATTAAGGATAAATGAGGGCGACTTGCCACAACGCATCGATCCAAAGCACATAAAATGGGTAGCCAAGCTGATCCAGAAGATAGCTAGTCATCATCACCTTTGGCTTCAGACGAGCAGGTTAACACTTTTAACATGTCTTCGGCAGCACTGCATCTACATTAAGCTGACTACATAACCAAACCATATCGCTTGGTGTACCTACAGACCAAAGGATAACCAGCAACGGGCTAAGCACAAATTCACTGCAAACTCCTCCCAGCAGCATGACACAGATCAAGCAAAACATCCTGACTAGCCCTGCAATTAAAATGAAGAGAGAAGTGGTCATCGATGGATGCAACGTGAATATCTAGAAACTATGCTCACTGATACTATTATGTTTTTTTCTTCTCGGCAACACCACAGACCTCAGGACCAATCTGGATTGCAGTTGCAGCCAAGGTGGCCACGAGGCCCACGAGTAACCTCAGGCAGCCACAATTGACGCAAGGGAGTTACAGTGTTTATAGCCAGCAATCTGTGTGCACACCTATGCATACACTCGTATTTGGGCTAGACTGTTTATTTGAGCCCAGAGAAACGAAGCAGCCCAGCCCATCCGCAACATGCAAAATCGTGTCCACGGAGAAAACCAGGGCCTGTCAACTGAGGCAAGGCCCATATATCCCGGGAACACCCTCGAACCGATCCTGACCGTCGACTGCAGCAAGGCCAAGGCATCCATCCGTCCACCCGATGGCTAGGGTTTCTTCCGGAGTTAAAAGGGCCCGAGGAGCCGCCCTTATAAACCCTACCCTTCTCCATCCGCTCCCACCCTCTCGCCCGCCACGAGAAGCAGCCGCCGCCGCCGCTTCGACAGCCACCACAGGGTACCGAGATGGTAAGATCCCGAACCCTTCCGCTCCGTTTGCGCTTTTCCTGTCGATCGCGGCTTCTGTGCCTATGCAACTAGCGTTTGGTTGGGTGGATTTGTTCGCCGGCGAGGGGCCGATGTGAATTGTTTAGGTCGCAGCTGTAGGCGAGCGCGGCGGCAAGGGGTTCCTTGTGGCGGCCGTTGAGCTCATGCTGTTGTTCCTTTTTAACTGAGATCGTGGTTTAGGCAGAAGTAGAAGATGTTGAACCTGATGTGGCATGGCTTGTGGTATTTTCCTCATACGCACTTCTGTTTCGCGGGAAGGACGGGAATGGACTGGATGTTCATAAGTTTATTTGGCGTAATGTCTTTGTAGTCGCTTGGATTAGTTATTAGTGCGTACGCGGTAAATGTATTAACTGCTGTATATGTGTTTTCGTATCCATGCGAATGGGATATGTTGCGCTATTTTGTATGCTCCTCAGTCTGCTCATGAAAGTTATTTGAGTCTAAAAGCTTGTTCAGCGTTCAGAAATTGCATTATTTGTTAGGTCGCTAGATCTACTCATTGTGCTCATATCTTTGTTATGCCAGCAATAGCGAACTGTTGTTTATATTGGAGTTTGTTTGTAGAGATATTTTTGTCGGTGCCCTGAGAATTATCTTAGGGCGTTACATGTTCAGTGGCTATTCAGTAGAGTGACCTTGTCATCAGTCGAGCTATTACTAGTAAATGAAGCATTTGCTGCTTGGCTTGTGTTGATTGATTTGTATAATGTTGAAACATGAAAGCAGCATAGGAAATCCCTTCTATAAATGATTGCTCGTTTCTCGAAGTTCAATTGTGCATGTATTCATGTGCATTTTGCATGATTTCTGCAGGGTGGTTTTGTGAAGACCCAGAAGACCAATGCTTACTTCAAGCGTTTCCAAGTGAAGTTCAAGAGAAGGCGCGGTATGTTTGGGCTGCTCAGCTGATGGCTTGTTTCTGTAATTTGCTGGGTTTTTTTGACAGTGTATTTTTGCTTGTTTGCAGCTGGTAAGACAGACTACAGGGCAAGGATCAGGTTGATTAACCAAGACAAGAACAAGTACAATACTCCCAAATACAGATTCGTTGTGCGATTTGTATCCTTTTAAATATAAGCATTTTGTGCATTGCTCTCCTGGTTTCTGCTTATTATTGTGGCACTTTGAGCATTAGTGGCATTGTATCTCTTAACACAATCACCTTAGACCAACAAGGACATCACTGCACAAATCGTATCTGCAAGTATTGCGGGTGATATGGTACTTGCTGCTGCCTACTCCCATGAGCTGCCACGATATGGTCTTGAAGTTGGTCTGACCAACTATGCTGCAGGTACTTTTTTCTTTAAAAGTTTGTGTATTCTCTGAAACTAAATCCACTTATTTTGTCTAATAAAATTATTGGCACCCATTTTGTAGCCTACTGCACTGGGCTTCTTTTGGCCCGTCGTGTGCTCAAGCTTCGTGATTTGGATCAGGAGTATGAGGGCAATGTTGAGGTAAAATTCAAACATAAGAGTTTCTAATTCTAAAAACTTTGCTGTTACTTTTGTTCAACATTTGTGTTGACCTTTTTTTTTCTCAGGCCACTGGTGAAGACTTCTCTGTTGAACCAGCTGATGAGAGGAGGCCTTTCCGTGCTCTTTTGGATGTTGGCCTTGTTAGGACTACCACTGGGAACCGCGTCTTTGGTGCCCTGAAGGTACTTACGACATGTTACTTGCAATTTGATTGTAGCTGGCAATGTATTCCTTAAGTCTTGATAATTGTTTACAACCTGTTCATGTTTCCAAAACATCAAGTTTCTGCTTTAGATTAACTTGTATCTGAGTCCACACTGAAAGGATAGACATTCCCATTTACAGTTTATTATGCTATAGTTTGGTTGTGGTAAGAAATGTTGTTATGATCACATGTAAATTTTGATGAAAATTGACACTAGCTGCATTTGTTGCTTCAGGGAGCTTTGGATGGTGGTCTGGATATTCCTCACAGTGACAAGAGGTTTGCTGGTTTCAAGAAGGATGAGAAGCAGCTGGATGCTGAGGTCCACCGCAAGTACATCTATGGTGGCCATGTTGCTGAGTACATGAGGGTATGCTGTGCATGTTGCGTGTCAGATTGTAGTCATTTCCCCTTTGTTCTATTGAGATGGTTGTGTTATCAATTTGTTAGATCATTTCAGGGGGTTGCTTTGTTTGGATGAGGTTTCTAATTCTTACTGATTCAATTATTTCGTATATGGTTGATCCAGACTCTGGCTGACGAGGAGCCGGAGAAGTACCAGGCTCACTTCAGTGACTACATCAAGAAGGGGATTGAGGCTGATGACATGGAAGCTCTTTACAAGAAGGTCCATGCTGCCATCCGTGCTGATCCTACCATGGCCAAGTCAACCAAGCAGCCACCGAAGGAGCACAAGAGGTATATCCTACATAGCCATCTAAAGAGTCTACACCTTGATGCTCTCCCCAACCTAAATCCATATTTGCTTAGCTCTAACTGATCCTCTGTTTATTTTAGGTACAACCCCAAGAAGCTGACCTACGAGCAGAGGAAGGCCAGCCTTGTTGAAAGGCTCAATGCCCTCAACTCGTCTGGTGGCGCTGATGATGATGATGAGGATGATGAATGAAGTGTTGTCCCATCTTAGTAGTACTATCTTGTGCGGCGATCAGAACTTGTGCTATGGCACTTACCTTTACCTGTAGTCCTGCAACAGGCATTTTTGTTTAAATTTGGTGATGTGAACAAAGCAGTTCTGTTAGTTTTGAGCTGGACTTATGGATATTTACTTCTACCTAAAATTAAGATGTTGCTGGTTGGACGTGTTTCTTCTGCATTCCTTTATCTATCAGCTGTGATCTGTTTTCAACCCGTTTCCTGGAATTAATATTCTTCTGTGGCTAATATTCTGGTAATGTTTTATCATTTTGACACTACAGCTCTAATCGAGGGTTAGTTGGGTTGATTAAAGTTATCCTTTGCTGGTTTATGAATGTCTTTTCATTGGACTGGGCATTGTGTTTTGGAAAATGCTATCTATCTATCTAGCTGTATTGCCACTCCAACGGTTCTTTTTCTTTGATTATGCCCCGTGTCTCTCTGAGCCTATTTGATCTATTTGCTATATACAAGTTCAGAGTGTGAAGTTCGCTCCGGTTGAAGCGTAGGGCTTCCTAATTCCTGCTTCGTCCTTCTATGAATGCATTATATCTTATTTTTCATGGAAATTATCATAAGCTAGTTGTCATTTTGCTGTGTATATCGGATCACGAATATTTTTTTCGCTTTGGTGATACTTACTAGAAGGTCCAGTGGCAAAAGTGATTTTGCACCTTTTGGCTGGTCATCCTGCGCCGCTTTGTCCTACCTAGCATTTCCCCAACGGAACTGCCGGAACGGTGGGCGCTTGTGGGCGTGGCCCGGGTGACGATTCAAGCTTCGGCAGGAATCTCGTTTTTTGTGTTCTATTCCTTTTAGGTCGCTATATCTGATCTTCGATCTGTTGGTCTTTAATTTTTTGTCGTTCTATTGGTCAAGGGCACCTCAGACAGACTAGTAAATTAGGCACCTAGTAAATTAGAATTTTGGATCTGGTCGTGCTTGACTTCTAGCCAGGTTAACGATTGGTAAACCATAGCCGTATTTGTTTTTGCTGATGTTGCATCGCTTGAGGCATTTGGTGTGGTTTTTCTGTTCTCAGGCCACTGGTGAGGACTTCTCTGTCGAGCCAGCTGATGAGAGCAGGCTTTTCTGTGTTAACTCTAAACCGTGTCTTTGGTGCCCTGATGGTATACATTCCTTGTAGGCTTGAGTTGTTTTGTTGGAAATTTCAATTGTAGCTGGTCTAGCAAGACATGTTTTTAATATGAACTCAATGTGGCTAAAGTCTTTGATAAATGCTTGTCACTAGTTCGTGTCCTTGTATCTTGTTGCACTTAGTGATGAGGACATCACTACCATTGATACAACCATGCCTTGTGGACCATTGATTCGAGATCGAGCACGACAACTCAATTATCAGGTAAAGTTGTTTTTTCTGTCCAAACAAGTTCTTCTCTGAATGGGGTACTTGTGATGCTTTTCTTATGCTTAGGAACTTGGGACATGAACTAGATTGGGGAGAGCAACAACGACAAGAATGTCAGTTCGGACCTCCAGGCAGCGCCAGATTGAGATGGCCATAACTCATCACTCCGAAGGTTGTTTGAGGCCATAAGTACTTGTTGGAAAGGTGTTGAAATCTACTTTTACATGGATCTAACTTTATTTCGAAACTCCACCAGAGCTGTTTAGAATCTACAAAACAACGATCGGACTTTCAGTCCTAGGCTGAGTCCCTTGTATCTCGTCCAGCCGGGCCTATTTTAAGTTAGGGTTTCGACCCCAGCACTCTCCTGGCTGCCTTCCCACATATATAAACCAGTAGCAACCACCAGAAAACACTTGAGTTTTATTTAGATGCAAGTTAGCTGCTGCTACTTCCTTGTAAACACGTGTGTCGATTAGACCACCCGTTAGCTTGATTCGGAACCTAACTTCGTATAAATAATACTCACAAAAAACAGGTGCCAAACTTTATTTTACTTAATGCGAAATTGATGCCTCATGCATAGTTTCATTTTCCTTTTAATGCGCAGGTAAGTGAGCCAAGAATGAGATCTATGGCCTTTCCTGTGTACACTGGGCTGGTAATTACTACTAGGGCAGTACCCCGTTCGCTTCTTCATAGTTCCACTGGTTGACTGGTGCATGCAACATTAACAATCCACCAACAGGTTCATCCTCAAGCATCTTACCATCTGCTACATGTTTACATGTACTTACTATTAACAGCACCTTCCCTTCCTTGTTACCAGGTTATCTTTTTATTTGCTCTTTTTACTTCACATATCTTCTTAACTAATAAAAACAAACAAATTACATTTCTCTCAAGGACGCCATCAAAATCCTCATATGTTGCAATCACCCAAGGAGCAACTCCTATCTGGCCATGTTCTCACTGCAGACCATTTTCATGGATGAGGACACCAAGAATAAAAAAATAAATTAATAGCAGAAGACAGCCACGTTTTCAACCATATAATGGTTGGATTATATTGCTACATGTGCATTCGGAATTTATATCCTCCAAACTCATTTGTAAAAAATCAGCAACGGGTGGGGTACCTGACATCCTAGTTAACGTCGCGGTCGCGTCTCCCGACATCTGAGCGGCTTCCACGAAGGTCCCTGTTCTTGCCCTGGCCTTCCTCCGGTCGACACCGCTTCGACCTGTGTGCGTCGTCAGGCTCTACGTCTTTGCCGCTGCTCCTCGAACGGCGGCGGAAGCCGTGGTTCGTGTCGTCCAACCTATTGGCGTCCATGGCGTTTCGAGGCGGAGGCGGAGGTGAGGCAAAGATACGAACCACACAAATGAAGATTCGCAATGATCAAAGCTACTAAAAAACTGATCTAATCCCACCCGTGACGGGAGAAATGAAAGAGTAGGGGGTAGAGAATTTGAGAGGTGCAAGTCCTACATTACCGGTGAGGGGAAGAAGGTTAGCAACTAGATCAGAGAATGTCCGGCTCCGGCGAGATCCAGGCAACCGGCGAGAACCTAGAGCACGAGCTGACGGGGACGGTGAGCGGCGGCGGCGCAAATGTGGAGAAGTTCTCACGGTCTTTAAAAATTGAAGGAAACCCACCGCACGGTGACTAACACATAACGCGCGCGCGACGGTTCGGTATCTGTCGCCCCGATGAACTCATCATGGCTGGGGCGTGACTAGGGGTGATTGGCATCAGGAGAAAAAAAGTTGGAACGGTCATCGAAGCAATTGGTGATGCGATCAGTGGATCGAAACATCCAGTCAGTGGACCGTATAACTCAAAACATCCTTCGGTCACAAACAGTGCCTTTGTCAAAGCTGGCTCCAAAACTGGCTCCACATGAAGCCTTACTAAAGGGGTAGAGCACAACCAGCTCCGGCTTCAAAACCCAAAAAACCCGGTGACTGGAGCTGTTTGGGTGAGGTGGAGCCGTGGCTCTGTCCGGCTCCGCCTCACCTTTTCCAATCTTGCCCTCGTGTGGGGCCGCTGGGGCACGGTGGAGGACGACAGCGCCCGCGGCAGCAGCGAGAGGAGGGAGAACAAGGAGCACATGGCCAAGGCGTGCGGAGGCGCCTACGGTGTGTGGCAGAACCAACCTGAATTATACCGGCTCAAATACGTAAGTCCACTCTAGAGGGCTCCAACGTACTTCAAACGGTATAATCCCTTGGCCTGTCAGGTAACGTCCCGATAAACCACCGATACAGGATCAAATAAGGTTACCTCACACGAAGGTGAGTCCAGAGATACAGTCACCATCATATTTTACATCACAGAAAATTACAATACAAGAGTTTCTAAAAATAGTATGAAGTTCCAAACTTAGAGAAATTATTACAAACTGTTAAAGTTATGGCTTTTGGCAGCGGAAAACATACGCGATGATCTAAAGCACGTCGTCAAGACGGATGTCATGCTAAGCCTTGGCACGACATCACTCGGTATCATCAGTGTTGGCCGGGGACGGATCCCAACCCACGGACCATCCATCTAGAAGAGTACAGGGCCAAGACAGGGAAGAGTAGGGTCTTCAAAGACTTTACCTGAAAAATATATAACTAGCAAGACTGAGTATACTAATACTCAGCAAGGCTTACCTGGGATTGGGTATACTTTAGCCCATAACTAGACTTATGGAGGCATTTCAAGGGTTCTGGGTTTATTTTCAGCTGAAAAGCAACAAAGAGTATAACCTACTTTCAAGTTTTAGCTTTCAGATTCTAACTGGATTAGCCATTCTAGGTAAGCACCTATACTAAACAAGTAAGGTAGAGCTTATCATCCATCAAGATTATTCCATCAATAATTAAATTTTTTACTCGATGTGGCAAAAGGGATAAGCAGTCTCAATCCTCGTGAGAGGCGGACGATTCTGAATCGAATTCAACCTTGCAAGGTAAACCTAACACACACGCTTGGAACATCCAAAGATTGTTTCGAAGCAACCGTTTCCCTCATATTCCGGGTTATGGATCAGTGCCACCACAAGCGACTGCAGGACCGTACGCACACCAATTGTGCAGGACATACGTCTGTAGCGTGACTACAAAACCCGTATTCCTATCTGCCATGCAGAACGTACTCCCACACGTCGGTGCGTGTAAACATAAAATAAAAGTCGAGTGGTGGAGACGTGTCCATTTGCCGGGCCATTCGGGTACTAGGCTTACCGCTTACCATATTTCGCGGCATGTGGCTAGTACTTTCAAACGCTTAGCCACCACTACCACACATTTCGACCTTAACCACTTTTAACAAAACAGATAGGGTAAACCTCCAGATCATGATACAGCACATGACCCTGTCCATTATCCTTATAGTGGTTGCAGAATTGTAAACAAGCAACTCCTATATCGCGCGAGTGACAGGAAATCACCCGACTTTTACCGGTCCTATTTAGCAGAGCATCTAAACGATAAGGACTCGGATACAATACATTGGATTCCTAAGATATCATGCAACTAGGGTTCCATTTCAACTCCTAGACTTAATGCAGGATATAATATATAAGTATAAGATTGCATAATGTAGTAATTCAATTACTGGGTTATGCACCGGGGCTTACCTTTACTGGTGGGACTGGAGTCAGGGATGTTAGTATTATTATCTTCTGAACTTTGGTTCGGGGCTTCAGATAACCCCTTGGTGACGTTCCCTTGGTTTTCAGAAATATCCTCTGCAGACTTCTGGGAGATCTTGTAGGTACCGTTTGCAGAAGTAGTCGTATCTACATGCAATGCAATATTACATTTAAAGTGTGCATATGAAACTATTTTACGTTACAAATAAGTTGCACTCCAACACTCATTTAACATACTACTCACATAACACTCAAAAACATCAGAAACTAACTTGGGTAGAGCTTTAGTTGGACAACTGATTAGGATTGGCTATTTGTTGAAGACTATAGCAGAGTCGATTGGAAACAATCGGGGTTCAGCCGATGGAATCGGCAAAGGAGGGAACTATCTACACAGTATTAGGAAATCTTCTAATTTCTGTTTGGAAGAGAAATCGGCAGAAACGGTCTCTGTATACAAGCAGAAGAGGTTAGCCGATTTGAGTTCACATGGGGTCAAATCGGCTGATATGGGTAGGAATGTTAAAGGTTACAGAAAAAGAAAGGATCTTGCCGATTGGATTATCAGCATGTTTCTGGTATATCTAATTGGTTGGTGCACTGGTCTCGGTCTTAACCAATGAGGATGCATTTGGTTTAGCCGATTAATGTGCTTTGGTGGTGCTTAACAGAGGCGTGTCTACTGTGCTATCTTATTGATGTAGGGTTGTGTACTTTGGTCTGGGTAGCCGATTGATAAGTGCACCGGTTTCCTAATTGATCGATGAAAACATCAATTACTTTAGCAGAGAAGTGATTCCTAAAGCAGCTGTGTCTTAACTGAGATGTGCTTAAATGTTGTCCTAGGTAACTAGGTGTGGTTGTATCGGCTTGATTACGTCAGCACAACAATGGAGTGACGTACAGTCGATGGGGTTATCTAAGTTAGACCTGTTACAATAACTAGGTGGAACAAAACACTAAACTTGGTCTAGGCTGATGGAACCACAAGTGCGGAACTAGACTGAAGAGGATGTGGCTGTTGGGTTTGTGCCGATGGGACATATTCTACAGATGTGCCGCCGATTGGAGTGTGGTTGAGGGTATGTGACCGATACATATATAGCCGATTTTCTAGCTGATAAATCGGCTGATAGAAGTGTGCGGATAAAGATGGGAAAACTAAGAATTGATCGGCCATAACCAATATGGAAAACAACTAGAATCGGTTTGGATCGGCCGATAGCAAAAACCCTAAGATTGTGTATGCATCTCCGATACATTGACTATGTGCAGTCGATGTAGTACAGAACAAAAGAATTGTATCGGCAGTAGCCGATATTAGAAGGATAACAACTGTATCGGCTAACCAGCCGATGGTAGAAGTATATCAAAAGAAATGCATCAGCTGACAGCTGTTACACAGAAACATCATAGACTCAAAGAAAACGGATGCTTAGCGGCTGAGCCGATAGCTGATGCTGAAGTATAGCTGCAGAGATGTATTAGCTAAGCAGCAGATACACATGAACTAACAAGGATCCTTATACGAAAAGGACCTTAAGGAAACGGTAATCAAAACAAGGACAAAGTCTTGATGGTAGGGATATGAGTACTCGTGTGAGAGGACTAACTAAATATCACACATCTCTATTTAAGACATACATCCTATGATTTACCTTTCAGTTACAACACATGCATATCACATAAGGTACAAATAAAGCATTCATTCTCTAATATTTAACCTAGACTACAAATCAAAGACTTTCAATTCGAAAGCACAACATAAAACTTGTAGATTTTGACCTAAGGATTCAAACAAAACTGGTTTTGTATTTTTATAAACTTCTTACGAATTTCTACGAAATGTAGAAGTTCACTAATTTGAAATAAAGAAGCTTTTGGAAATTTTACAAAGGACATCCTAGAACCTTCTAAATCGAAGCAATTAAGTCCCTGGTCGGGGAAAACAGAGAATAAGAAGATAACGACGATGTTCCGGCAAAAGGGTCGCCGGCCTTAGAAAGATTCAGTGGATCAGGTCAAACCTTGAGGTAGCCTTGGTTGTGGAGGATGTAGGATCAAGAACACCGACTAGAGGGGGGGTGAATAGGCGGTTTAAAACTAAAACTCACAACACTAGAGAAAATTTAATTAGTAACACAAGAGAGTCCTATGTCATGCTACTACTATCTCTAAAAGGTTTGCAACCTAGGGTGACAAGATACAATTCAAGCTCTAATAAATTAAATTGCTCAAAGTAAAACAAAGATAAAAATGAGCAAGAGAGATAACCAAGCTTGACACACAAATTTATCCAGTGGTGTCGATGACTTGCCGGTCACCCCTAATCCACGTTGAGGTGGATTCCAAGAATTAACCGCTCCTCTATCAAGAACCTCTTGATCTTGAGCCGGCTAGAAATAAGGAACCGCTCCACACCTCGATTTCACTAGAGTTGCTCTTCACCACTCCGGCAAGGTGAGCACAAAACCTCTCACAACCGAAATCGGGGCTTCTCAACAATCTCCTTCAAGAAGCTCCACGAAATCACCTTCTTCAAGCCGTCTAGGGAGCGGCAACTCCCAAGAGTAACAAGCCAATGATCCTTGCTTGAAGATTCCCTAGTGCCACAAAGCTCAAACTCTAAATGCAATGCACTAGGAAGCACTCTCACTCTCAAAAATGCAAATCCTTAGCAAGTGTGTGAGAGAGAGGGATGTCTTAGCTCTAGAGAGTCAAGAATGCAGTCCAAATGGCCAAAAGAGAGACCCAAAGGCCGGGCATTGGGTATATATAGACATCCCATCAAAAACTAGCCGTTACAGTCTTTTCTGCAAGATCGCGGACCGTCCGGTTTCAAAAACCGGACCGTCCGCCGTTATAAGCCAGAGAGTCAACGTGCATTAAATGCGTGTCAGAACTAGCCGTTACATCCCTGGCGGACTGTCCGCCGTCTAACCAGCGGACCGTCCGCGGTTAGGAGTTCCACCACTCCAGAGACATGGCAGTCTCTGGAACAATCCTTAAATCAGCCAGCGGACCGTCCGCGCGCAAGGAGCGGACCGTCCGCGGTTCATTCTAGAAAAACAGACAGAGACTGCAAGGTTTCTGGTTCAACATATCGCGAGTCCAGCGGACCGTCCGCCCCCAGAGGCGGACCGTCCGCGGACCAGGCCACAAGACAGACCAGAGAACACCCTCTTCAGGAACCAAGAGAGTTAGAGTGGCGGACCGTCCGCCCAAGGTGGCCGGACCGTCCGCCGGCCACAAGACACACCCACTATCCTTCAGTAACGGTAGCGGACCGTCCGCTCCCATGGTGCGGACCGTCCGCTTTTGAGCAGTCAGCTCTCAAACTTGTTCTTTTTCAAAATCCGACAAAACGTAGTTAGCCCTTATGCATGCACTTAGATATTTTGAGCAAAATGGCACTAGAGACCCGTCAAGCACGAGTACATGACCCCTCTTGATAGTACGGCTATCTATCCAACAAATCCGGTCACTTTTCATCCACTAAACATCTTGTGACCGGTAAAATTTAAAAGACCCTATTTTATACCTTTGCCTTGAGCCCAAGCTTTACTCATTGTCTCCAAGAGTCCACACGTTCACAATTGACTCTCATTCATCCGTGGATCAACCTTCACTCATTATCTCAAAGAGAATTGTTAATCCACAAATCGTTGTCATTAATTATCAAAACTCGAATTAGAGGCCTAGATGCTTTCAATCTCCCCCTTTTTGGTAATTGATGACAATACTAAGTTTTGGAGTGATAAAAGTGTTCAAGTCAACTTTATACACTAGGCATAAGGTGGACTTGGAATTTAACTTTGGAAGAACTTACTCATTTCTCTTGAAAATTTCAGAATGTTGTATGAATAAATTCACCAAGTTCGATGAGTAGAGAGAACTCCCCCTTGATATGTGCATATAAATTTGAATGAATACCAAGAGGACACATATCTATATATGAACATTTTGACGGAGTTTCCCCTACAAGTGGAAATAAAGGCATACAAGATACAATATATATATGATATGAATTTTAGCTTGATTATCATAGCCTCACAACCACAAGATGAACATAAGTAAATAGAAGTAGTTCAAAACAACATAGTTCATCACAAGTTACAAGCCAAATCCACACAGGATATAAAACATAAGTCCATGCAATAGAGTTCAACACAAATAAAATATGAGTGGCAAACGGAAGCGAAAAGCGAATGAGTTCCATGAGAAATCCATGAGCTCCCCCTAGATCAAAGCACTCCAAAGCTCCGTCTCCCCCTTTGGCATCAATTGCCAGAAAGATCAATCCATCGGCGGCGGAGGAGGTGGTGGTGGGTAAAACGGCTGGTGTGGGTAGAACTCTGGAGGCGGCACTGGAGCCGGGAACACTGAGTAGAAGTGGTCAGAAAACCCGGTGAAAGCTGTGCTGAAGGTATCAAAGCGCTGCTCTAGATCCTGCTGCCTATGCTCAAGCTGCTCAAACTGCTCAGAAGAAGGCAAATCCTCAAAGCGCGCATCAAGAGCGGCTATATCTGAGTATAAGTTCTCCTGAACCCCCTGCATCTGAGTCATCATGGGCTGGAACATCTGCTGCTGCATGATCTGGAAGTTGAGGTCCATCTGACTCTGCATCTGACTAGTCAACCCAGCAATCTGAGAGGATAGGCTCTCCTGCATAGATGCAAAGTAAGGATCAAAATAGCCAGCTGGAGGAGCCCACTGCTGCTGTACTGGAGAGTGCGGTGGTGGCATGCCATGCTGTGCTGCAGCTGCTCCTATGTGAGCATCATCGTCACTGTCATCATGACCACCATAACCTGTGCTTCAGCATCCCCAGGGAAAGGAGTCAACGGCCTCATAAGAAAAGCATGGTCATTCTTGAATGGCCGGAAGGGAGTATGCTTGCACTCACAAACACCTCTAAATGATGTCTTTTCCTTGATGATGGACATGATGTACGGAGCAAAGTATAAGTTCATTTCCATATTAAGCCTTAAATCTGCCAGCTGATCCATGATGAGAGCAATGACATCAATCCTATTTCCATTCATGATATGAGAAATCACATTCCAATAGAACCCTCTAACTTTGTCCTTGTTGCCACTCTTAGGCATGAATGTGACTCTTGCAATTTTATTGATCACTGCAGGATGATGCCTCAGACCCTGAGTCCCCCCAAAGGTTCTGGCTATACCAAGATGTGCAGGCTCATAATACATGGGGTAGTCATTCTCATCTAGAGGATTTTCTAAGATGACATTCATGCTTTGCTCACTAGTGATGAAATCATAGTCCAACTGATTAGCTGCAGCAAACTGAGCAAATGTGGCAAAATATGTTCTCTTCCCAGTGGACCATCTAAATATACCAGCTACCATGTCAATTTCTAGAGTGGCATAGAACTGGCGTATGACAGTTTCATTCCAATCACATCTATATTGCAGAAAATTAGCTAACCCCATTTCCTCAAATCTATCCACTAGATCAGTCATGACAGGATGTGATCGCATATACCCCAGGTCAATAGTTTGATGTTTGAACACAGTTTTCTTAACTAGATGACCGAAATAAGCATCTTGTTGTACCTTGGTGCTGAAAAAGAGGATGTTGGTGTCACGAGGCATGTCGAACTGATTCACTGCTCTAGCATTTGCATAGCTTTCAGCAGTCCACTGTCGGTTAGGAAGATCTAGCCCCATCAAAACAGTAATATCATCTTCAGAATCCTCTAATTCCTCATCTGAAGATTCATCACCAACACCACCCACTGAGGATGCTGCAGCCATCTCACTAGGATGAGGATCATAGTCCGAATAATCGGAGTTATCACCGTCTCGTTGCCGCTTTGATGTCCCAGCCTTTTTGATTTTTGAGGTGAATGCCTTGAGAATTTTCCGAGGTGGCCTGAGATTGAGAATTGACCATAAGAACAATTACAAAAGGAAGAAATCCAATCCATAACCATATAAGTCAATTCAGAATCTTTGCTGAAAAATTTGCCACCAGCGGACCGTCCGCGGTACACAGGCGGACCGTCCGCTTGTAGAAGCGGACCGTCCGCATACTGACCGCGGACCGTCCGCGACTCATCTGTTCAGCGCATGAACACAGCAGTCGCCCCAACATTCGATCCATCCACAATTTAAGTTTGGATTCAAATCCACCAACCGAAATAAAACTACACCATCTCCTCATCCCTAGGAACAAAATGCCCCAACTATTTGCAAGAATCCATGGCCCAAAAATAGATCGGAGCAACTAACCCTAACTCTTTCCAATGAGTAAATCCAAGAACAAGAGTTAGGGATTCATCGAAATACCGAGAGGACATGATGAAGAATCACGAGAAGAGTCCGGGGATGTGCTCGGACTGTCCGCGAATCACGCCAAAAATCCTTGACCTTGAAGTCTTCCCCACGTGCTTGAGAGAGAAAGAGAGAGAGCTTTTGGAGAGAATGTCTCGGGTTGGTGAGAGGAGAGAAAGAGACAGCCCAATATAAGGCAACACTGGTCGGCCCCATCTTTCTGTCAAGTGGCGGACCGTCCGCGACTTCCAGGCGGACCGTCCGCTTCCAAATTTTGTTGTTGACATCAGTTCTGCAGAGCGTCTGGTGATCAATCGTGATGACCCGCGGACCGTCCGCCTCTTACCAGCGGACTGTCCGCTTCGTAACACTGTGGCCCAAAATAACATTGCAGGCTCTCTGTTGATCGGTTCACATGACCTGCGGACCGTCCGCCAATTACAAGCGGACCGTCCGCTTCATAACTTCTGCGGCCCAGAACAAGTTGCAGTGTCTCTGTTGAACTAACCTCATAAATCGCGGACCGTCCGCCTCTTACCCGCGGACCGTCCGCTGAAGCAAATTTCAATCTGTTCAGAGTTCAGCCAATTTTCACAATTCCAGCTTCAATATGGGATCATTGCTCATATAAAAATCAAAAAATCTCAAATCTTGCATGAAAACCTTCCAAACTCTCATATGAGCAAGTGATAACAAGAATTCAAAAATAAATCGAGTGAAATCATGAAAAGTCATAAACGGCTCAAAAAATCCCACAAAAATTCAAAAAAATTTAAACAAAGAAAACATGGAAGAACCATATGTCACATGTGCTAGTTTTCAAGCCATATTTGAGAGGTCAATGATGTTCAACTCATTTCTCAACTTGCAAAACCGAGATTCATCCAAGGGCTTAGTGAATATATCGGCTAATTGATCATCCGTGCCAATACCATCAATCTTGATATCGCCCTTGTTCACATGGTCTCTAAGAAAATGATGACGGATATCAATATGCTTGGTTCTTGAATGTTGAACCGGATTAGTAGCAAACTTCACGGCACTTTCATTATCACACAACAAGAGAATTTCATCAAATTTCACACCATAGTCAAGAAGAGTTTGCTTCATCCATAACAATTGTGCACAACAACTTCCGGCCGAAATATATTCCGCTTCGGCGGTTGAGAGAGCCACGGAATTTTGTTTCTTTGAAGACCAAGAGACAAGCGATCTTCCAAGAAATTGACAACCACCGGAAGTGCTCTTCCTATCAACCTTGCACCCCGCATATTCCGAATCCGAGAATCCAACCAAATCAAAGTGAGCGCCCTTAGGATACCATAAACCAATATTAGGAGTATATTTTAAGTATCTCAAAATCCTTTTGACGGCGGTCAAATGACATTCTCTAGGTGCGGCTTGAAATCGTGCACACATGCAAACACTAAACATGACATCGGGCCTAGATGCGGTCAAATAAAGCAAGCTACCAATCATAGAGCGGTAAAGCTTTTGGTCAACCGGGTTACCTCCCTCATCTAGGTCGAGATGCCCATTGGTAGCCATAGGAGTCTTGATTGGTTTTGCATTTTCCATACCAAATTTCTTCAAGATATCCTTTACATATTTTGATTGACACACAAAGGTGCCTTCCTTGAGTTGCTTGATTTGAAGTCCAAGAAAGAAACTCAATTTACCGATCATGGACATTTCAAATTCCCTAGACATCATTTCACCAAATTCCTCACAAAAACTTGGGTTAGTTGAGCCAAAAATAATATCATCAATATAAATTTGACAAACAAACAAATCCTTACCAATGGTTTTAGTGAACAAGATAGTGTCAACCTTACCAATTATGAATCCCTTGGAAATAAGAAAATCTCTCAATCTTTCATACCAAGCTCGTGGAGCTTGCTTCAAACCATAAAGAGCTTTAGAGAGCTTATATACATGATTTGGTTTCTTGGGATCTTCAAAACCGGGAGGTTGCTCAACAAAAACAAGTTCACTAATTTTGCCATTTAAGAAAGCACTTTTCACATCCATTTAAAAAAGTTTTATGTTGTGAGAGCAAGCATAAGCTAATAAGATTCTAATAGCTTCTAGTCTAGCAACGGGGGCAAAAGTTTCACCGAAATCCAAACCTTCGACTTGAGTGAAGCCTTGAGCCACCAATCTTGCCTTGTTTCTCACAACCAATCCATCTTCATTTTGCTTGTTTCTAAAAACCCATTTAGTGCCAATGACAGTATAATTTCTAGGCCTCTCAACTAAATCCCAAACTTGATTCCAGGTGAAATTGTTTAATTCTTCATGCATAGCATTCACCCAATCCGGATCTCTCAATGCATCATCTACACGGTTAGGTTCAAGAAAAGATACAAAGGAATAATGTTCACAAAATGAAGCGATGCGAGATCGAGTTTGGACACCCTTACTAATATCACCCATGATTTGATCCACGGGGTGATCCTTTGCAAGAATATGATGAGTCCTTTGAGGAACAATGGGTTCTTGAGTTGATGGGGAAGTTGCACTTGAAGAACCAACTTGATCTTGTACTTGAGGATCATCATTACTAGAATCTAGTACAACTTGTTGTGCTTGATCATTTGAGATAGAAGTTGAAGGATTAACTCTAATAGAGATAGAATGGTCATCATCACCTTCATCTTCTTCTCTTGGTCTAACATCACCAATTGACATATTTTTCATAGCATTTCTTAAGCCATCACTTCTCACATCATCAAGATTTTCTTGTTCACTATGAGACCCATTTGTTTCATCAAATTCAACATCATATGCTTCTTCAACAATGCCATGCGTTTTATTGTAGACCCGATAAGCCTTGCTACAAGATGAATACCCGAGAAGAAAACCCTCATCACATTTGCTTTGGAACTTTGATAACCGAGTTCCCTTCTTGAGAATATAGCATTTGCAACCAAATACTCTAAAATATGATATATTTGGTTTCCTTCCAATGAGCAACTCATATGGGGTCTTATTATGGAATCTATGGCAATACAATCTATTAGATGCATGATATGCCGTGTTGATAGCTTCGGCCCAAAAACTATCGGAAACATTGTATTCGGAGAGCATTGATCTTGCCATATCAATCAAGGTTCTATTTTTCCGCTCAACAAGACCATTTTGTTCCGGAGTATATTTGGTTGAAAATTCATGTTTGATTCCTTTCTCATCACACCATTCTTCAACTCTTGTATTTTTAAATTCACTTCCGTTATCACTCCTCACTTTCTTCACCTTGAGTTCAAATTCATTTTCGGCCCTTGTCAAGAATTTCTTGAATATATCATAAGTATCGGCTTTGTCATGAAGAAAGAAAACCCAAGTATACCTTGAGTAATCATCCACTACAACAAGACAATAGCAATTTCCACCAATACTTCTATATGTTGTAGGACCAAATAAATCAATATGCAATAATTTCAATGGTCTTTCGGTTGACATGACACTCTTAGAGGGATGACCATTTGCAACTTGCTTTCCGGCTTGACATGCACTACATAATTTATCTTTCTCAAACTTTACATTCTTCAAGCCAACTACTAAATCATGCTTTATGAGACGGTTGAGTTGTTTCATGCCAACATGACCAAGTCTTCTATGCCATAACCAACACAAAGATGATTGAGTGAACAAACATGTAGACAAGTTTGCCTCTTTAGTAGCAAAATCCACAAGATATACATCCTCATATCTAAACCCCGTAAAGATGTGATTTACTCCATCCAAGCTAGTTACTACAACATCATCTTTAGTAAAACTACACTTATATCCAAAATCACAAAGTTGAGTGACCGCTAAGAGATTAAACTTGAGAGAATCCACCAATAAAACATTTGAAAGAGAATGATCACTTGAGATTGAAATCGTACCAACACCTTTGACTTTGCCTCGGCTATTGTCACCAAAGATGATATCACTATAGCCATCCACATTCTCATTTAGAGAGGAGAACATCATTGGATCTCCGGTCATGTGTTGAGTGCATCCACTATCAAGCACCCAATGTCTTCCTCCGGACTTGTAATTTACCTACAACAAAGAGACAACTCTTTTAGGTACCCAAACTTTCTTGGGTCCTTGAACGTTAGTGACCAAGACTTTTGGCACCCAAATGGCATTTTTTTTAGCACCATCTATAAGTATTCCAACAAATTTTGCACTAACATTGCCATTTGAATTTCTCATAAGAATGCACCGTCCGCTTTTGAGCAGTCAGCTCTCAAACTTGTTCTTTTTCAAAATCCGACAAAACGTAGTTAGCCCTTATGCATGCACTTAGATATTTTGAGCAAAATGGCACTAGAGACCCGTCAAGCACGAGTACATAACCCCTCTTGATAGTACGGCTATCTATCCAACAAATCCGGTCACTTTTCATCCACTAAACACCTTGTGACCGGTAAAATTTAAAAGACCCTATTTTATACCTTTGCCTTGAGCCCAAGCTTTACTCATTGTCTCCAAGAGTCCACACGTTCACAATTGACTCTCATTCATCCGTGGATCAACCTTCACTCATTATCTCAAAGAGAATTGTTAATCCACAAATCGTTGTCATTAATTACCAAAACTCGAATTAGGGGCCTAGATGCTTTCGGAGGAGAACGGGCGGAAAGTGAATTCCCGCGGTGAACAGGATCGGTGATGAGAAGTGCTCGACGGTGACGAGGTTCCGTGGGTGACGAAGAAGCTTGCTGGGGATTGTAGTGGGTGGAGGATGACCGGAGAGATATTCCTCATGGTGACCCGTGGCGACGATAGTCGGCTTTACCACGGCGACGATATTTCAGCGAAGGGATTCGTAGAGGCTCGATAAGAGGGTCCAGGAGTTTTCTTGAGGTGTTGTGGTCTTACTCGGACGATTGGCGAGGAATAGGAACTGCTGGACGTCGTGGACTCATGGGAGAAGACGATAGATCCGGATTGGTTCGCTAAGCCAACTTCTCCGCGAACCTCAGGGCCCTCCTGCTCACGGGCTAAGCCTCCTCTGCTCACGCGCGTGCCTCTGCCGCACGCACGTCCATTCCCTGATACTCCTCTTCATCTTGTTGCCGGACCCGCGCTTACTCCGGCCTTGCCGCGCCCCGCGCTTACTCCGGCCTTGCCGCGCCTCAGCGCCATCTGTGCACGCCCGTGCCGCGTGCGTCCTAGGCCCGTGTCGCGCGTGTGCCGCAGCTGCCCTTCTTCTGCTTGCACGCCGCCACGCTCGCCCGCAGCTCCACCTGCGCCAGCGCGCCATCGCTTGCTCGGGCCACCTGTTCCAGTGCCGCCAATACCTACGCCTGCTCTATTCCGCCACGCACGCGCTGCCCGCACACGCTCCTGCGCGCTCCTACTCCAGCGCCCAGCGCTGCGCCGCACCCACCCCAGCGTGCTTGCGCCGCGCTCTGCTCTGCGCCGCCGCCGCGCTCCGCTCCTGGGCCCACTCGCAGCCGCCCGCCGTGCGCCCCGCATCGCCTGAGCCGAGCTGCCTCGCGCCGCGCCAGCCGCGCTGAGCCGCCCTGCCTGCTGCCGCCTGGATCCTGAGCGCCCGCGCCGCGCGTGCCGCGCACCAGCGCCCGCTCGCCTGGGCCACCGCCCAGTGCCGTACGGCCGTAGCTCGCTCGCGCCAGCGCCCAAGCCCGGCGCTTGTGCTGCTCGCCCGAGCTGAGCCACCGTTCACCTCCGCGCCGCCCAGCGCCTGCACACGCCGCCTGCGCCCACGAGCCGCTCATGCCCGCTCCCGCCCAGCACCTGCGCCGGGCCCGCACGCCGCCGGAGCCGCGCTGAGCCGCACACACGCCTGCGCGCCTGCGCTGGCTCACGCGCGCCGCCAGCGCTGCTTGCTCCCGTGCCGGCCTAGAGCAGCAGAGGGAGGGAGGCAGGGAGAGGCGCCCAGATAGGGCCGCCAGTGGAAGAAGGAAACCGGATAAGGAAGAATAGAGAGAGGAAAAACAGACGAAGAAGGGAAATAGAACAGCCCAAGGACTTATGCGCAAATTTAGAAAATTGCAGGGATCTTTCTGTAAAGCATAAATTTCTCATTAATCTAAAATCCTAATGAGGGAAATGCCCAAAACGAAAGTTGGAGAGTTTTTCAAACCCTACAACATTGCTTTAGGGCTCAAGTTCAAAAACTCAAAACTTGTATCTTTACACGTGAAATTTTGAATAAAAGTTGGATTTGAATTACTTTTGTCCTCAAGAGTGTAACTTTATAAAATTTAGGACCTAAATGCAAGCATTTATGACACGTCATGATGACGGGATAGACAAGTCATAATGATTGGATAGACATGTCATGATGACTTGCACCTTTTACACTTTAGTCTAAGTAACTTTGAGAATTACTTTTGTAAATCAAATATTTGCATAAAAGGACTTGTACTTTCATAAAATTACATAAACACCCTTATTTTCACAACTTTACCCAAAATTTTATACAATTCAACACATGCATTTCTAATGCAACTTTTTGGATAAGTATATATTTTTACAGGACATAAAGTAAGAAAAACATGTTTGCAAAACCACCCTTCACTTATTTCGAAATTACCTCATATCCAAAACATTTTGCAAAAACAACCCTAGGTTTTTCTGTAATTACAAAAATACCCTTTTTACTTGCACTTTAAATTTTCAAAAGCTTCACATAAACATACACAAGCTTTACACTAACAAGCACATACTTCACACTAAAAAATTATATGCCTAGCCTATAGGTACTTGAACTGTCACACGGTGGCGCGGGGCAGGGTACAGGGAGCGGAGGACGACGTCGCCTGCGGTTGCAGCGAGAGGAGGAGGCGCGGAGGTGCCTGCGGCTGACAGCAGTGGGAGGGAGGACTAGGAGCGCGCGGCCGGGGCGGGGTGGAGGCGCCGCAGTAGGGAACAGGGGCGGAGGCGGCGCCGGTGCGGACCCACGTAGGAGCTGGATGATGGCGGCGCGAGCAAGATGGCATGCGGGGGAGGCAGCGGCAGTGGAGGCAGCGGCGGGGCAGCCGGCGCAGGCGGTGATGGCGGCTAAGGCGAGGCGGCCACAGGCGCGGGGGCCGATGGTGGCACGGACGCCGAGGGCGAGGCGGTCTGCGGGGGTGAGGCAGCGGCGTGGAGAGGGGCGGCCTTAATCTGTGGAGACGGGCGGCACGGTGGAGAAGGGATAGGCGGAGGATAGGAGGGGCGTCGAATGGAAGAGGAGAAAAAAAGAAAAGGGGAGAGAAAAAGAAAAAAGAGAAAAAATAAAAAAGGAAAAAAAGAAAAAGTAAAAAGAAAATATAGGGAAGGATACTTTAGATATTTTACAACCTCATTCAATCCAACAAGTAAAGCCGTTTTACCAAAATTTTTTCAAAACAGGTTTTTCTTTGAAAAAAACTGCTCCACCGGATAAGCCGGAGCCGGAGCAGGAGCCGGGCTGCACCAAACGGCCTAAAGACACAAACCAGCACCTTCTTCTCCGCCCGCCCCCGGCCGCGTGGCCACCGTCGGACTCGCCGCCGGGATCTCCAGCATGCAAACCACTAATATCTCCTACGTGCTTGTACCTGGCGCCGTCCGTCTTCATATCCTGATCCCTCCCTTTACCGGTGTTTGATAGGCGTGGAGCAGAGATCCATCTGGACTCGGGATTGATTCCTTTCGCAGAGAAGGTAAGGAACCCTAACTTGTTCTTGTTCAGATGGATTTCCCCCCCTAGGAACGAGTATTTTCTTGTAGCTGCTGTTAATCAAACACTAATCCCCCACCCTGTAAGCTAGTGAAGCGCCTCCGTGGCTCAAGCGTCACACGAACACTGACTCTACGATTTTGCGGGTTCTGCCTCATAGTCCATTGCGTAGCATAATACTTTGCTTATTGTTACTTCAGATTCCAGGTGGCAAACTCCACTTTGGAGATGGTTCAGCTCTTTTTGCATGTGCCGAGAGAAGGTGGCAGTGTTAATACAGTTGCTGTGGAGGCGAGGAAATCTCTTCTTAACAATGTTGAATCCATAATCAAGTCAATTATCAAGTCAACAGGAAGGTACGAAGCTCGGTTGTGGCTGTGCAGCACTATCTCGTCGGTCCATTCTCTCAGTCACCATGACCAGCGGAACCTATTTCTCGATCTCTTAGAAATGAAGAATTCCAGGCAAGATGTTGCTGCCCGCTTGTTGCGGATGATTTTTGATAAGAAGCCCAAAATGGCCGGGTCTATTCTAGCAAAAAAAGGCCATATACTGGAGGAGTTCTTCCGAGGTAATTTCACATAGTTCTGTTTTTTCTTTCTTTTGATTGCTGCAGTACACCAGTTGCTCTATCCTAAACAAATTTGATAAAACTGTGTACAGAATATGTCCCTAACTCATTAGTTGCATAAAAACGGCTAAACTATCTGCTCAGCTTGTTCACACATTGTAACACAATTTGTGCTAGTTCTAAGGAATATGGCAGCGCCTTATCATGTTGTAAATCACATACTACTGTTTACCATACTTCAGTTTCTTTCTCATGTAAATGGGATAGCATAGTGTTATAGAAATTAGTAACACACTTCCATGTACTGAACGGAAATTGAAATGATGTTTCAGCCCACCTATTTTTAATTATCTTTAGGTATATCTCAGGATGTGGTGTAGCTCTTGGCCTTATCATCAAACTTCTTCCAATTACTCAGATATAACTATTATATCAAGTCCCAGCAAAATCAATAGGGTATCCAGAAAACGCTTCAGTCAAAGGGAAGCTTTGTGCCCCTTTGTCCTGGCCACTTAAATAGCCCCTTTGTCAAGTAAAAGCAAATAATTGTGATATTTTTTGCCCTGCTGAACTGTTGCCATGTAGAAAGAATTGGTACAGATTTTAGTTGGAACTGTTTTCATTGCTTACATTCCCTCTTTTAAATCTGCAGGAAACCCGAAGCGGATAATACAGTGGTTTGGTCATTTTGCTGTTACTGGTGAATCCACACATAAGAAGGGTGCAAAGGCACTTTCTCAGTTTGCATTTGTAAATCGTGACATGTGCTGGGAAGAACTTGAGTGGAAAGGAAAGCATGGGCAGTCTCCTGCTGTTGTTGCTACTAAGCCTCACTATTTTCATGATCTTGATGTTCTCCAGACAGTGGAAAATTTCCTGGAGTATGTCCCCGACTTCTGGTCTTCAGATGAGCTTGCTGATTCTATTAAAGATGGTGAAATACTGCAAATTGATGCAGGTTATTTTGTAGATCAATTTTTGTACTTGATGTACGAGGACAATTCCAAAGATGCATGGCATGTGGTTGAAGATTTTTTGATAGACGAGCAGTTTTCCTCTCTTTCCCAACATCTTCTTATTCATCTAGATGAGCAAAGGCTTCTTGATTTCTTAAAATCGTTAGGCAAGCTCATCAGTCCTACTTCGCAATGCAAGGAATTGGCATTTCCATGCTGTTGGCTTGAGGTTCTTTTGTCAGGACATTGTGATCGCATATCTCTTGATGATCTTGTCTTATTGAACTGTGTCATTGCCAAGGGTAGACAACTTTGGCGGCTCATGAATGACGAAGAACAGCAGGAAGAACAGGAACAAATGGAAGAGATCCTGAAGGGCGTAAATCATTTGACTGTTGCTGATCATTTTGCTCTCATGAAGGAACTAGTGGAGAGAGAATTTCCTGATGCACTTAAGTGGATAAGCATTCAGTCCTGGGTCATCTTCTGTGTTTTGTCTAAAGAATGCAGATCAGGAGATTCTTGTGAATCTTTGTTCTCTCATAACAAAATAGAGTTTCGCAAGGCTGACGATTACTCATTGGTTCAGAACGATGGGTGCTCAATTTCACAGCTACCGGATACTGATGATGTGGATCTTGCTGGAAGTAGTCAGAAAAGGAGAAAGAGGAATAGGAGGAAAAAGCGGCATAGATATGATTCTGATGATGACAAGCTTGACGAACTGCTTGAACTTGGATCTTCCAAAGGAAAGAACTATGTTGAATCACGAGGAAGCTGGCACCTTTCAACTGATGGTTTCTCAGCTTCTTGGGACATTGTATGTTACATTCTTTTTGCTGAATACTGTAGTCATTGAATCAATCAATCTTCTTAACTTCTATTCTGTACATTTATGGTTGCCATCGTATTCCTGCAGGCGGACATACCGGATCACCTTTCTACATGTTATTTGAAGATCTGGGTAAAGTGGGCTTGCTTTTGATGATTCTCATCACAGCATGTGTAGTCTGGCAATCCTGTTACCTTTCAGGCGACAACATCTTGAAGCATGGAGCCTGTATATGCTTGCATATTTCTACATCAAATCTGCAATCTTTTGGTGATGAATTATGAGGGTAAGTGTTAACTTCATGTACTTCATCTCCTATGCAGAGGGTTGGAGTTCTGTATTATCATAGACATGGCAGCCGGACAGGCGTCAAACTATTCGTTATATGCTGCCAGCGAGAGAACATAAACGTGACTGCATAGTTCTGAGTTTCTTCATCTCTCGTCACTTGAAAATTCCTAGCTCACGGTACAATTTTGAGTTTACAAATTGGCAATTCGTATGACATAGAGCGTTGAAAGCAACACGAATATTTTAAACCTTGCACCTTTAGAAATAATGGCAACAAGGCTACCGTCCAGCTATAGAATGTGTATATACATTGATCCGACCTTCAAAGATACGTAAAACCTGTAAATTTCAATTCGCATGGATGTAAAAGAGTAAAGGTCTCCTTCAAGTGTACAAATAATTGATTCTCAGACATCAATTTCTCTGGATGTGCTCAGGAGACCACCTTCTGCTATCATAATTGCAGTCCATGGCCCTGAAGACATTTGTTTCGTCACAGCCATGGATTGCTCTGCTGCAACAACTACATCTTAGGCTGTATAAATTGCTGCAGACACCTCAAAGTCGTCGAACTGTGTCATGATCTCTCCAGTTGAATTGGCGAGCACTACAATCACGCCAAGACAGCAGGATTAGCATATACACCAACACAGTTTGAGCTGCAACTAAAGCAAGCTTTAGAATTTTTTTTTGAGCCAACTCACCAAGGGGATCATATTTTGGCAGTTTGATGTACTGTGGGCAGTGCTTTGTTCTTGACACACTTCCATTCGTCAAAGAAGTAGTAAGGCAATCACGAGGCTGGAAACATAAATTGAGATGAGCATCGTCGTGCAATATGCGCCATTTGAAATTTGGAAATTAATATATGTATCCAGCTTGGGGTGGGTGGGTGGGGACAAAACTGTTGAGAGTTCCGACATAATAAAATGTAACAAAACATGGCACAAAACATTGATATGATGCAGATGATCATGTCCTCTGATTTTAGATGGTGGTTCTATTGTTAACAAGTTCTGTAATCAAAGGATTCAGAGCAGCCGTTGGGGTTATATGCTAGGTTGTAACAACCTTGAGAAACGCTTCAAATTTTAGCAAACGAGACTTTCGCTCCAGTAGGAACAATGTTTTAAAAAATGTGTTGGTGGTAATCTATCTACACTACAGTCAATGGTTATACTGATGACCGTAATATTTCGTAGCAACAAATTCTAGGGAGATATTAATTGGGAAATGGGAACTCACCTTCAGTTCTTTGTCGAAGCATAACCTGAGTTCTTCAACAGAGCCCCTCTTGCAAACAATTTGTGGTGACCCCCCAAAAGCATGTTTGATGGTATCGATGACTTCACTCAGTGCGTATTCCTTACCATTTGAAATCTGTATACCTCCACTTGACAGCATTTCCTGCAACCGTGATCCAAATTTATAGTAGAGAATGGCCAAAATCCTTTGCAACATTTGCAATAAAAGTTACTTTGCCAAAGCCATGCTGGGAACACAAAGATGCTTTGGCCTACCAAAGACACCAATGTTGTTGTATGACTAATCTGCATACGAGATCTGGGTACTAACCGTAACGTTATATTTGAAGTAGAGGTCAAGGGCAATGGTGAAATATTGTAATTCGTCCTGAACCACAGGGGCAGAGCAGGTTCCATGCTTCTCTGAAAAAAGAAACATCATGTTAGGGTTATCCAGCTATGCAATTATCACAAACATCTGACAAATCAGAGCATAATGTGAGACGCGACTCTGCAAAACAAAAGTTTGTATCACAAGGCCTAGAAAAGAACATTACCCCACTGAAGATAAGCAACAGATGAATCGAGCAGAAAATGCCATCGCGCCAGACAACATGCAAAGGAAACAGCACAAAGGTTGAGCTAAGGCATATTTTCGGAGTTCAGTAGCACAACAGATGGGTCAGTTCTGAATTCGGATGATGCACACCTCGTGAGCCCAGAAGGGCCCCTTGCCGCTGAAGCAAGTGGAAGAGGAGGAGCAGTACAAGGACGGCCAGTACTTGTCAAGCATATCCTTCAGTGGCAATATCTGCACGAGATGATGGGAGCAGACTATCAATTAGCACGGTCAGTGAGAGCTTCCCCACAGGACCCTAACGCAACCAAAGGATTAAACGGAAGCTGCTACGCTCTGCAGCCAATCAAGCACGCACCTTGTCCATCTCGAACTGGGTGCGGCGGCAGCACGCCGGCCATGTCCCATCGTCATAGTCCGGCCACAGACCATCTGCTCCAGCAACAGTTGCAAAATTCAGAGCAAATTGATGAGGAATTCACCTGAGAAGCAACCAAATCAAACGGATGGAGCAAACACTTACGGATCGTGAACCACTGGAGCGGCTCCGAGCTGCAAGCGGAGCAGGAGAAAGAAAAAGGATCGCGTGAGGTCTCGCATCATCCGAAACGAAATAGCAAAAACTAATCTACGGGGGAACTTCCGGCGGATGGAGGAGAGGATGCGATTGCGGATGTGGGGTGAGCGGAGCCGCTGGTAGCGGTGGTAGCGCGGCGGCGCGGGGCACGTACCGGCAGCACCCGTTGCTGGCGCAGCAGTGGCGGGTGGAGGCGCAGATGGTGCCGGGCCACTGCAGGGAGAGCGCAAAATAGTCGAACTCGCGCTGCGGCTTGCGGCCCAGCGGCGCGCGCGCGGAGACGGGGCCCAGGCCGGCGGCCACCAGCGCCCAGACCACAAGCACGCACGCAACCTTCCTCGTCGTCGCCATCGCCTCCCTCTCCTCCTCTTCCTCTCTCTCTCTCCCGGGGGCAGCGGCGGGGGCGGTTAGCGCCGGCTGCTGCTCAGTACCCAACTCTGCGCGGCGACGAGGCCAGATGGGACGCTATCAATGGCGCGTGTAGGGCCAGCCGTCTCACTGGCAAGCGGGCCCGCGCCGCCAAGTCAGGGACCACCCAAGATCCAGAATAATTCCAGAATATTTGGCCTACAGCACATGGTTCGGGATATCCTTTGCCATCAAAAGGCATCTGCATCACCAGTAGCCGATAGCAAAGATCAACTAATCCAAAGCAGTTTTCCACACAAAAATAAGTACATAAAACAACTCGCAAGCAAAGATGTCCTTTTTTAGATAAAGCGCAAGCAAAGCTGTCGACGCGTCTTGTTATGAGTCCACGATTTGAGATCAAGAATAACACGCAAATGGCACAGACTTTTCGTGGAGAAAACGTCTGGGACTCTCTGAAGATGAGGAACAATTCAGATTTCAGATACATTCACATCACATTCCCAGATCTCAATGGCCTGTCATACGGGATCATGAAAGAATTACACAGAACCAACAGGGCAGGCGGTTTCTTTACACATCGTGGCATCGCTCTCTGTACTTTGTTCAACACGGTACCCGTCGGAACTCAGAGTCCTTCAGGGCCTGAACTCTAATCAGCCGTAGGCGTGTAGCTCGCCAATGGCTTGGTCACTGATCCCCTCCGTAGCATTGGCCAGCACTGCAACCACAAACCCACAGAGTTCAGTTACTAGTCCAGCAGCAAGCAGCCAGTCGCCAGGCAAAAACGATTGAAAATTTGGGGTGAAAAAAATTATTTTCTCTGTGTGTTCTGCACCGGTTTCAGGCAACGGCAGCAGCAGGGGTTACGGCATGGAACGAGAGCTCACCGGATGGTTTGTACGACGGGAAAGTGACGTAGCGAGGGCATTGGCTTCTGCTGTTCGGTGCCTTGTCAGTCTCGAACGTGCAATCACGAGGCTGCCATCCAAGAGATGCAAGTTAAGTGAGCATCAAACAGTAGTAGAAGCTGGGGCATTCATACGTCTACCTCAAAACTTATGTTTCTGTTTCTTCTTAGTTATGATGACCCTTTGTTAATTAGCAGTATTGCTCCAAGTAAAGTTAAAGCCTGACCAAAAGTTCATTTCTTCTCTTACTACTATGGCGGCAGTTTAGAATCGTGCTTCAAATGACTTGACTTAAATTCAGAGAATTGTATGCAAGGACAAGCATTTCCGAGAAACATCGGCTAATGTTGGAACAGCTCCCTTTCATGTACCATCTCAAAAAAAGGGAAGGAAAAACAGCCTTTAACGTAGCTACGACTGAACAGAAACTGCCTACCTGATAATCCTTGTGGAAGCAGAGCCTAAGTTCTTGAACCGAGCCATTCTTACAAACAAGTGAGGGCATTGCTCCGAATGCATACTCAATGACAGCAACAATATGTCCAACGGCGTATTTTCTGCCACTTGCAGGTCGGATGTGTGCTTTTCTCAGGGCTTTCTGTGAGATAAGAGCAAGAACTATAGTAAGACATGCAGGCAAAATGTTACAATCTCACATGGCATTGCTGAGATGAAAGATGACTAACCGTAACATTGTATTTGCTGTAGAGATAAAGTGCAGTGGAGAAGTAGTCATATTCATCCTGTATTTCAGGATAAGCACATGTACCATGAGTTTCTGCCAAAAGGAGAGAAAACAGAGTAGAAAGTAAGAAACAGATCTTCAATGACACTACATCATCTTCAACATAACGAGACATAACCAGACTACTTAATGAAATTAAGAAGTAATTGAATGCAGCAGTTTGTGTGCCAACAATTCCGGAAAATTGCATACCCCACTGGAGAAGATCCGGCAAACCATCAGCACATGCACACAAACAAAAGAAACAACTTCATCAGTACTCAGCATATGAATTGTTCCCCATAATCAAATCTCAGAAACTCCAATCACCTCATGCACCCAAAATGGCCCCCTTCCACCAAAGCAAGTCGAAGAAGAGCCGCAGTACAAGGATGGCCAGTACTTCTCTAGTATCGGCATCAACATTAAGATCTGTGGCAAAGCAAATCAAGCAAACTGACATGACAAACTTGGAATAGTTCAGATACAGACATTTTGTTCTGAAAAAGATTTGCAGAGCCAGCACCTTATTGATGTTGAATCTGGTGGGTCTACAGCATGATGGCCATCCCCCATAGTTATACTGTGGCCACAGACCATCTGTTCAAACAAAATAACGATAATGAAATGGCAGCACTACTTGGATGCAATTGTCTTAGCCTAAATATTAATTTGGTGCCGATGTGCAACCGCAATGTATACACATGTTTTTTGGTTGCAACGGTATCTATCATCATCACATGCATTCCGGTGCCAAAAAGTTCAGCAGCTGTTTATGTCAGATCGAAGCCGTCCATCGAGCCACATCCAACGGTTAGGAAATATCAGAGAAAAAAGTATCAAGTACTTACCTTCCAATCACCGGAACATGCCTCTTTCTCTTTTCATTTAAAGTACACAAGATATTTTTTGTACTCCTGACTCCTGACTCAAGACCGATATGAATTGAGAAGTTTGAAAAAAAATCATCTATAATTCACATATCTAAATCAAATCAGCTGATGGAGAATCTAATCATTATTGCTTTTCTCTTCAGCATCTCGAATCAAACTACTACTCGTAGTAAACAATGCTTCCAGTGCCGTGGCAAAAAAAAAATCACGAGATATACGTGCAGCATCCAAATGGGGAAGAAAAATTTCTAGTGGTTCGCGTGGACTTACGAATTGTGAACCACTTGAGAGGCTTCGATCTGCAGAAGATGTCAGGGAAAACCAAATGAGCTCGCTTAATCGAGTTACAGCGGCGACAATGCGAGCAATGGAGGGCAAGCGAAATGGTACCGGCAGCAGCCATTGGTCTCGCAGCAGTTGCTGGTCTGGCGGCAGATGGTGCCCGGCCACTGCAGCGCCAGCACGTAGTAGTCGAACTCCGCCCACCGCCGCTTCCTGCCGCCACCCGCCGCCGGCGACGACGACGACGACGCCGAGGCGGACGGCGCCAGCAGCGCGCCGGGGAGCAGCACGACGAGGCAGAGGAGCGAGAGCGGGAGGAGCAAGCGCTTCTTCCTCCCGCGCCGGTGCCGCCGCGTCTCCATCACCCCGCGGCCGCCGTAGCTTCCCGAACGAATTGAAACTTCAGGGGCTCGCGGCGCGTGTCCGGATCTGCCTATGTGTACTGCAACCAATCCATCAACTGCTGCAAGATCGCGACTTGAGATGGTGGGGATGGATGGATCGAGTAGCTTGGAGAACATGCCACAGATATTAGCAAAGAGATTACGGGGTCGATTAGTTTAATGTAATCTCGCATCGGTTAAATCCTCCGCGGGAAGATTAGTTTTTGCTTGCGTATCCGATGGCTTGCTGTGTTCGTGAAGCAAACGCGCACGACAGCTACGAGCACCCATCTGCTGGGTTTCAGTTTCCTTTTGCCTCTCTCCATGGAGAGGATGCAAACGTTGGAACTGCATACTTGCATAGCCAAGTTATACCATACCAGTGGCAGCAAGCCACGGACATTGACTGAATAATTCTTTTTTTTATGTATGAGAATAAACCAGTATCTAGTTTAATTCAAACTGATTTCGAGAAAACGATAAAGAACGGAAGCGCAAGTTGGCGCCTGCCTTTGTGGCCCGCCTCGTAACTAGAAAGAAATTGGCCCAAAGGCAGGCGGGCAGACAAAAAGCCCAAGAACAAAAGAAATGGCCCAGTGAGCAGTGAGGTTTTGTTTGGACAGAGGTTGGTTAATCCCTCGTGTTGATAGGCAAATTAGTGAGTAGTTTTATCAGCGTTCCGTTCTTCAACGCCCGGTCGTCTCTTTTTTCACATTGCTTGACCCCACTTGCCAGCGAGGCTCGGAGCAGGTGTCCTGAACGTGACACGGACAATCTGTCGTAGCTGTCGCAAAGTACAAGTTGCTACCATCGTTGCCACCAGCCATAGGCCTGCTAGCCACACTCAGCTCCATGGACATAGACTACCACACGACGACGGCGGCCTGGGCCGTCGCCGGGCTCGCTCTGCTGGCGACCTGCTGGTACCTGGCCGCCGCGCGCCGCGGGTCCCGGCGGTACCCGCCCGTGGCGGGCACGGTGTTCCACAAGCTCTACCACTTCCGGCGCCTGCACGACTACCTCGCCGACCTGTCCCGCCGCCGCAGGACCTTCCGCCTGCTCGCGCCCGGCCGGCGGCGGCTGGTGTACACGTGCGACCCGGCGGTGGTGGAGCACATCCTCCGGACCAACTTCGCCAGCTACGGCAAGGGCACGTTCAACCACGACAGCACGCGGGACCTGCTCGGGGACGGCATCTTCGCCGTGGACGGCGCCATGTGGAGGCAGCAGCGGGCGATCGCCGCCCACGAGTTCTCCACGAGGGCCATGCGCGAGTTCAGCGGCGCCGTCTTCAGGAAGAACGCCGCCAAGCTCGCGGCCGTCGTGTTCGGCAACGCCGCGTCGAAGCGACCCATGGAATTCCAGGCAAGCCGTTTGCATTCACTCGACCGCTGAATCCGATAATATACCGTGATCTTGAATTTGTCCGCGTGTTCAGGGCCTGTTGCAGAAAGCGGCGATGGATTCCATCTTCGCCGTCACCTTCGGCTCGGAGCTCAACACACTGGGCGCATCAGGTCCGGACGGCGGCGACGACGAGGCGAGCCGATTCGCGGCGGCGGTGGACGACGCGAGCGAGTTCACCCTGCTCCGCTACGTCAACCCGTTCTGGAAGGCGATGAGGCTCCTCAACGTCGGCCCCGAGGCGGCGCTCCGGGAACGGGTCAAGGTCGTCGACGAGTTCGTGTACAGGCGCATCCGCGCCCGGTCCGAGGAGCTCCAGGCGTCGCAGCAGCCGGACCTGACCACGACGAGGCGGGACATGCTGTCCAGGTTCATGGAAGCGGCCAGTACCGCTACCGACGATGGCTCTGCGGGGACGACGGTGGACTACAAGTACCTGAGGGACATCGTCCTGAACATCCTGATAGCCGGCAAGGACACGACCGTGGAGGCGCTCGCGTGGTTCTTCTACATGGCGTGCAAGCACCCGCGGGTGCAGGAGAGGGTCTTCCAGGAGGCCGGAGAGGCCACCCTCGCCGGCGAGGCCGCCGTGCCCGTGGACGAGTTCGCGCGGCGCCTCACCGACGAGGCGCTGAGCCGGATGCACTACCTGCACGCCGCCCTGACGGAGACGCTCAGGCTCTACCCCGCCCTTCCCTTGGTGCGTACGTAATCATCAGTTGAATTCCTAGTGCAGAAATGGATTGGCTTGGGTATCTCTATCTGATCTTGACACTGAGGATTCAGAACAACAAGGAATGCTTCTCGGACGATGTTCTGCCGGACGGGTTCAGCGTCGGCAAGGGGGACATCGTCTTCTACGTGCCTTACGCCATGGGCCGGATGGAGTACCTGTGGGGGGAGGACGCCGAGGCCTTCCGCCCCGAGCGCTGGCTCGACGACAACGGCGAGTTCCAGCAGGAGAGCCCGTTCAAGTTCACAGCTTTTCAGGTAACCCCACTGCCACAGTGACAGTATCTCTAGTTCTCTACTGACATTTACAGATTGCAGCAGCGACGCGATGATGCCGCCCTGACGCTTGGTCGATCCGATCGCAGGCCGGCCCGAGGATATGCTTGGGGAAGGAGTTCGCGTACAGGCAGATGAAGGTGCTGGCGGCCGTGCTGCTCCGCTTCTTCGTGTTCAAGCTGCGGGACGAGGCGGCCAGCGTCAGCTACAGGGCCGCGATCACGCTACTCATTGAAGACGGCCTCCATCTGACGGCGACGCCACGATGAGCAACAGTTTAGCCATGTGCGCGTCTTCGGCTTCGCAACTACTCCGTAGTGGAGTAGTGCTGACGAGAGCACCGGTAGTGGAAGCTTCATCGTGTGTCGTTGTCGTGGTGACACTGATGCCGCCGTGTCTGTTGCGAGGGGCGCGTGCAGTGACACATGATGGGGATGCCTCACCGGAACAATTTAGGTCTCAGGACTGTCCAGTAGCTAATTATGGAGTACTACATGGATACAAATAGATGTACTGTTTCTCAAATCACTGTAGTCAGAGATTTTAAACCCTAAGAATAATTGAAGCAGAGAAATGATTTTTTTAATTATGATTGTTAAATATTGCCTCTTATGATTGTTACATTTATGGCCGGAGGGATAGCATAAATTGTTAAACTTTCGTGTACTGACATTATATACTATAAACAAAATAACCTCCATTTCCATTATTTCAGATAGATTTTTCAAATAAAATTAATGAATTCCTTTTATTATTATCCAAAAAGAACAGAAATCGAGAAAGGTAAGAAGAAAAAAACAGTTTGCAACGCAATTTCTTCTGGCCCAATTGGGTGGATGCCGAAGGAAATATGCGCATGTGGCCCAAAGGTTGGTCAAATTTTGGGCTTTGACAACACAGGGAGATATCTTCCTTAATTGGGCCAACTGGCCCAAGTCGTGTGCGTGTCTGCTCCATCAACTGGCCCAAGGCTGAATCGCCTCTGCCACCGAGAGCGGGGGGCGCTCACACACAAGCGGACGCCGTCCTCTGATCTCTGCTTCCGCCGCCGCCACCGCCGCCGCCTCCTCTTCCGGCCACCCTTCCACTTAACATGGCTGCGGTGCCGCCGGCGTTCACCGGTAACCTGAAGGTGAGCTCATCTTCGTCCTCTTTTCCTCTCATGGCACTCTAATTTCAAGAGATACACGCTCCCACACGCGCACACATTTCGCCCTCGCCCGGTGCTAAAACCTAGCGGGTTCATGCTTGACACCGGCGGCGGCGCGGCCGCGGCGTGTGACACCTTCCGGGCTTTCTCGTGGTGCGCGGAAGGTTGGGACTTGGGACTCGAGGGTGTTCGTGGCGCATCTTGAGGGAGTATGGCGTGTACCAGAGCGAGGTTTGTGCGATTCGTCCTCGGCAAGGGACGCTGTCAGGGAGACTGATCCTCAAGAGCGTTTGACACCGGGGTCTGACCGTTTGGGGGCGTTCTGTATGAATCATGGATAAACTTGGATTGTGAATCATCTGGATTTTGATCGGACATGCTTTTATGTGACTGAAATTTATATAGATTAGTGTTACATTTTTCTTTTCTTACCACTGTATGCGGGGTTGTGAAGTTCTGGCCTTGTTACTTGTGTCGATAAGCTTTGGTTCACTGGGAGATGAAATGCGATGCTGATGACACTGGTTAGATTTATGCATACTAAGTGCCTTTGCTAGTAAGTGTGCTCATCCTGCCTGAATTCGTAGAACATATTAATATGGCACACGTGATGGCACCTCCTTGTGATCATTTCGGTATTGTGCTAACAAATTGCATATGATTGTTGATGACGGTGTGGTTATGTAGCTTCATGTATCATTGAGTGAAAGAAGCTGCATTTCTGTTTCTTTCATTAACCTGTAGAAAAGGGAAGAATTATGCAAATAGGATCCTCAAATAACTATGCAGTACAACTCTGTTTCCGGATCCACCATGTAGTTTTGGTTCCCTAACTCTGAACTACCTTAATGTAGTTTTTGAACCTATACTGCCAAAATGTCAAGTACTAGCAGTGACAAATGCTTCCTTTTTGAACCGTGCAGAAAGCACTTGCAGGTTTAAGGAGAATCAATTTAGATGGGCTGCGTTGGCGTGTATTTGACGCAAAGGGCCAGGTTGGGATTCTTTCCCTTGTTTCATCTGCAAGGAACTCATCGGAAAAAAAGTTATGTGGTATGTTGCTTTGTCTCTGTGGTAGGTGCTGGGACGGTTGGCATCCCAAATAGCTGTTGTGCTACAAGGCAAGGATAAACCAACTTATGCACCACATGTGGAAAATGGAGACATGTGCATTGTGCTTAATGCCAAGGATATCAGTGTTACAGGAAGAAAAATGACCGATAAGATTTACTACTGGCACACAGGGTTAGTAAGTCCCAGCAAGATTGTCCAATACATTGTATTTGAGATATTATTAAGTTTCTCTTGTTATGTGCTTTCCTCCTGAACAGGTATATTGGCCATCTAAAGGAAAGAAGACTCAAGGACCAGATGGAAAAAGACCCAACTGAGGTGATCCGCAAAGCTGTCCTGCGCATGCTTCCCCGCAACAGGCTGCGTGATGTAAGTGAAACTATGTTTCTCTTTTATTCTCTAATCGATAAGACATGAACTCATTTGTTTCTCTGAATAATCACTTATGTTATTTCTAGCATTATTTCTGTTGTTTAAAGTCACAATGATTATTTTTATCTTGCATTTGTGAACGATTTTGCCCCCTTTAGTATTGTTGCTACATATTTTTTTATGCTGTTTCCTGTCTCACTGGGTTTCTTCTCTAGCGGTCTAGCCTACCCCTGTTTGCTTGGACTCCTGCTGTAGAGATTGCAGGCTTTATCTTCTTGAATCAATGACTGCTAGAGGGAGGTCTATTTGTCTGTATGCTATAGCTCCTGGATTATTAAATCTGTGCGCTGCATTTTCGAAGCTAGCTGATCAGAAATTGTTAATGCTGTGTTGTAACCAGTGGTAAATAAAATAGTGTTATTAACTGGATCTGTTGGAAATCAAATTTGGTATTTGATATTATCCAGTCATTTTTTGTTCTTGGTGCTGTTACAAGTGGCTGAGATTTCACATGAAGTTGTTGTATTGTGTACTGATGGAATGTTTCATGACATTGTAAATTTGTAACTTTGAGTAAGCATGCCTCTTTTCTTCTCACGCTGGTATAACCAATGTGCTTCTTATGGTATTGATGTTCAACATATGTTATTCTGATCATTCAGGACAGGGATCGCAAGCTGAGGATATTTTCTGGAAATGAGCATCCATTCCATGACCGCCCCCTTGAACCGTTTGTGATGCCACCCCGGCAAGTACGCGAGATGCGCCCTCGTGCAAGGCGTGCATTGATAAGGGCCCAGAAAAAAGAGCAGGCAAACAGAGCCAAGGAGGAAGAAGATGCTAAGAATGCCAAAGCTGAGGTCACTGCATAGGCACATTCTGATGTGTACTTGCATTCTACAGATCTACCCTATGATGTTTTCAGAGTATCTTTGTTTCTTTGACATGTAGCCTGTCGAGCCGAACAGGCACTAGAACCTTAGGAACTTGCAAAACACATTCTGAATTTCTTTTGTATTTTATTACAGCATGTATCTCAAAACTTGTCTGGAGGCTCAGTTGCTTTCTCTAGTGAATAAGGCCGTCTTCTGCTTTGTTCGACTTCTGCTATCAGAATTCTGAAGTCCAAGAAAATGTGTCAGGGAACAAATTTACTTGCATGAGTGAAGTATACCATGTTGGCATGTTGTAAGATTTGCATTTACACCGACATTCATATCTGGAACGAAGCGGATCAGTCCACCATATTGATGGACTACTACTGGAAAACTTGTACTCAAAGATTTCAGAGCGATCAAATTTTTTTAAAAAAGGGATAAAAAAAACTAAAATTCGAAAAAGGGGTGGCCGTTGGGAAAATTTAGAGAAATGGGTGCTTCCCGCCCGCTGAACGGGCGGGACGCGTGGGGCCCGGGACATCCCGCCCACCCAGAGGGCGGGATGTCACCCGAGGGCCTCTTCGCAAATAAATTATTTGCGAAGAGGTCCCTGGGAGGGCATCCCGCCCAACCAAAGGGCGGGATGTCCCGGGCCCCACGCGTCCCGCCCGTTTAGCGGGCGGGAGGCATCCCGCCCTTTGGTCGGGCGGGAGGTCCCCCCACCGGCTATTTAAGCCCCAACCTGCCCCAAAAATGCCATTTTATCCAGCAAAAATCAGAAAAAAGAGAAAAAGAGAGAAGAGGAAGAGAGAAGAGGAAGCGGCGAAGCCCTGTCCACGCGTCGATTTTGAGGTATATTCTCGTTCTAGCCATATAAGTACTTGAAAATAACTATAATTTAGGAAATATTTGTTATAGTAGTTATGTTTTGAATAGTTTTAGTATTTTCATTTGTTTTTAGTATAATTTATAATCTGAATAGTTTAGAATCTGTAAAATATAATCTGAGAGTCGCTGAAATTTAGGATCGTCGTTCCTTGTGTATTAATATGTAGTATAACTAGTTTATTAATGATTGACAGATATGTCTTCCGAGAAGGGTATTTTCAGTATATATTACGGAGAAGGAAATGTGATTTATGGGCCGAATGGGGTAGATTTAAGTGAATTCAACTGTGCGGTCAGAGGAATCAGCAAAAATTTAACAAGCAGTGGCAGAAACTTGATGAACTGACCGGGAAGAAAAGAGCCGAGGACGCATCAAAAAACATAACTGCACAGGATGAAGCAGAGGCTTTGTGCTCTTTGCCAACAGATACTGCACGTACTCGCAGAAGGTCTGGGTCAGCGGTGAAAAAATTTTCTGAATGGATTGAGAATGAACCTAAGGAGAAGTGGGCGTTACTTTATGATACCGATGGTGCAAGATACGGTATAATGACCACCAACTTCGCCGAAGTTTACAATTGGGTGCTGCGAGGTGTTCGTGGGCTTCCACTGATTGCAATTGTTGAATTCATTGTCCGCGGGTGTACCGATTACTTTCGGGAGCGGTTCAATAAAAATCAGATATTCATGCGAGATCCAGACAGAAATTTTGGATTCAAGGTAACAGAATACATGACTAAGAAGGCAGAAAGCGCCCGGCTACACCATGTACGGCAATGTGGAACACAGGAGCTCAAGTTTGAGGTATCTCCTAAAGATAGGGCGCGACATGGCATGAGGCGTCAAACTCCTGTAAAGGAGTGCATTCTCAAGTTCGATGGAACTTGTTGTTGCTCATGCATGAGGCCCAAGTTGCTGCACTTACCTTGTTCTCATGTAATGGCTGCTTGTGCAGATATTGGACATCCTGTCGATATATATGTTTCACATTACTTCAGAAAAGAGACAATTGCTAGCACCTGGCAGTATGAGATCTATGGGTTCCGTTTGGTTGGATCGTTCACTGAGACAGCGAATCCTGTTATCTATATTCCAGACCCAAGATCATCACGGGTTAAGAGAGGACGCCGTCAGTCACGGCGTATTCGTAATGATATGGATGAGTCAGAGCTCCGTCCGAGGATACAACGCTGCAGTGCATGTAATCAGATTGGACACACGTATAAACGTTGTCCAACCAATGATGCTGGCCCCAGTTGTGCTGAAGCTGGCCCTACAGGTGATGCTACAGATGGAAGACCTCCGGTTGCATCAAGAAGTGGGAGACGTCGCCGATCGAGTGCTAGTACGTCATCAGGCATCATTTAGTTGTAATTTTATTTAAACGTTGTTTGCTCATATGTAATATTTGCTGCGTTGAGATTCTATCAGACCTAGATACGTATTTGTAATATTTGCCGCATTGATTGAAGACACAATATTTGGATTCATGTATTTGTAATATTTGTAATGTTCATTATCATATTATTTTATTTTAAATGGCTTCATGTATTGTACTATCGTAATATTTAGATTCTACGTTGCAAACGTTATCGTTTAACTATCTTCGTACGAGTTTTAGATACCGTAATCTTCTTTGGAAAATTGAATTAAAATTTTATGTGCATACATAAGAGTATGGCGAATGAATCTTATATTTGAAAAAATTCTGAATTTCAAATAGTTTCTGAAACAAATAATCTAAGAAAAAATATAACAAAAATGGACCAGGAGCATAAGATTATAGGTTTTAGAACTTTATAGGTTTTAGAACTTTATAGGTTTTAGAACTTTGACTATATATTAGATATTAAATAATATCACATTAGAGAATAACAATAGATTTTAATTAGAAAAGGGTTATAATTAGGTTTAGTTAACATTTCAAATTTGAAAAATTCAAGACAAAAGAAGTTAAATTTACATCAAATTTGAGTTTGAAACTTTGCACAAAGGTACCTAGAGTTTATAGAATAGTCATACCAAACTTCATAAACAACAAAGCATGAAATCCTAAAGTTATGCATAAACTTTCCTTAATCTTAGTTTTAAAATAGGAGTAAAAGTATTTTGTTTCAAACTAAACTCCATTAACAAAAGTTATAGAGTTTGAAATCTACTTTCTAACAAAACTAGTTTTGCTATTTTTGAATTTTTCTGTGAATTGTTACGAATTTTGGAAGCCAGAAAACACATACACATGAAATAACAGTGCACCGGGAGGCATCCCGCCCAGTTGCCGGGCGGGAGGCATCCCGCCCAGTGGCCGGGCGGGAGGCCTGCTTCAGGGACCACTTCGCGTTTCTTATTCGCGAAGAGGTCCCTGGAAATTTTGTTTGAGCATCCCGCCCTATGGTTGGGCGGGATGCTTCTTTCCGCCCTCCCAGCGGGCGGGAGGCACCCATTTCCCTAAATTTCTCCAACTGGCACCCCTTTTTCGAATTTTGTTTTTTTTATCCCCTTTTAAAAAAAAACTCTCAAAATTACTCAGAGCAGAAACATGCTTTCGGCCCATTAGCAAGTTATAATGGCCCAGTAAGTGGAGATTGTCAGCCGCAGGCCCAAAAGCCCTTAAACCCTAGAAACTAGAAAGAAACCTCCACAGTCCTGCGCGGCAGCTCCTCCTCCACGCGAACACAACCACCAGAACACCTCGCCGCCGCCGAGGACGACGGCGACGATGTGGCGTTCGCGAGCTCGTGCTCTCCTCCTCCTCCGCTCCTCCATTCCCAGGTCGCCGCCGCCTCATCCACCACCACATCCCACTCCAACCCTGACCCGAGCCCCACCTCCGCGCTTTCTCTCCCGCTTCCTCTCCTCCTCTCCGGATCCCATCCCCGATGCCACTTCCTCCTCCGCGGATCCCTTCGCCGATGCCGCTTCCTCCTCCCCCCTAGATGATGCCACCGAGGCCGGGGAAGACAGCTTGAGCTCGATGTGGGAAGAGACTGGGGACGCCGACGACATCTTCGCATCCCCTGGCGGCGCTGACGCCGTAGCCGACGACGAGGAGGTCGCCCGCGTCCGCGCCGTCGTGGAGGCCACTCCCGAGGACAAGATCGCCTCCACCCTCGCCGACATGGTCGTGGACTTCAACGAGCCGCTCCTCGCCGCAGTCCTTCTTGCTGCCGAGCAATGTTCCTGTAAGAAGCTGATTTCCCTGTTCAACTATGCCGCGAAGAACAACCCGGCGTCCAAGAGCCTCTCGAATCTTGAGATCCTCGTGAGCAAGGTAGCTGATTCTGATGAGATTGACAAGATGGACGCGTACTTGCTTTGGGATTCGGTTAAGGAAATTGGCTCTGTGCCAGGATCAGTGAGCACACCGTTGTTGAATGAAATGATCGCAATATTTTGGAAGCTTGAGAAGTCAAAGGCAGCTCTGGAGGTGTTTGCCAAGTTCGATGAGTTTGGTTGTACTCCGGACAGTAACAGCTATTATCTGGTGATTGAAGCGGCACGAAAGAAGTCAATGTTCCGCTCTGCTTGTGAAGTTTGTGAGAAGATGATTGGCTCTGGCTGCTTCCCTAACGGTGAGAAGGTAGGCAGAATTGTGACTTTCCTTTGCGACGGGAAGAAGGTGAAGGTGGCACATTCATTGTACCTAGCAGCAAAGGAGAAGACGACTCAGATCCCAAAATCAGCCTTGGATTTCCTTGTCAGCGCTTTGGCGAGGAACGATGAGACCATCGGTACTGCTCTGGAGCTGCTGGAAGAGTACCAAGGGGAGTCACTTAAGCATGCAGGCAAGTCCTTTGCCACGGTTGTACATGCTTTGTGTAGGACAAACAAAGTGGAGGATGCAAATAATTTGTTGACGAGGATGGTGCAGCTTGAAGAGTACCAAGGGGAGTCTCTTAAGAATGCAGACAAGACATTTACCACAGTTATACATGGTTTGTGTAGGAAAAAGAAACTGCAGGATGCAAAAACATTGTTGATGAGGATGGTAGATCTTGGCCCAGCTCCTGGTAAAGCAGTGTTTAATTTTGTCATCACAGCATTGTCAAAACAGGGAGATATGGAGGATGCAAAAGGTTTGATGCGATTGATGGAGAGCGAAGGGGTCAGTCCTGATATCTACACTTACAGTGTGCTAATGAGTGGCTACGCGAAAGGAGGCATGATTGATGAAGCTCATGCTCTACTTTGTGAAGCTAAAAAGATTCATCCGAAACTAAACAGGGTCTGTTATCACATTCTTATCCGTGGATACTGCAAGATGGAGGAGTTTGAGAAAGCCATTGAGTGCGTAAAGGAGATGAGGAAAGATGGGTTACTGCCAAATGTGGATGAGTATGACAAACTGATTCAGTCATTGTGTCTCAAGGCTATGGACTGGAGAAGAGCTGAGAAACTCCTGGAGGAAATGGAGGATAGTGGCTTGTGCCTTAAGGGTATAACTCGCAGTCTCATAGCTGCAGTCAAGGAGTTGGAAGCGGAGGCAATGCAGTCAAAGGCAAGCCAGGAAGCATAGTTTCTCTAGAATACACTTGGGGTGATACAGCTGCTAATTAATTTTTGGCAGCTCTTAGTTTTTTGAGCTTTGCATCTCTGGTGAGCTTGCAAGAAACATCATCTTTGGCACTTGTGTCTGTTTGTTGTTATTTACTATAATAATTTTGCATTTATTTAAATGCTAGCCTGACAAAGAAGAGTTTTTAGTTTTGGTCTAAGGCTGCTGTTCATTTCTGTATGAGGATTTCCATATGACCATATGTCATGCTACATTTAGAGAATTTCTTCTCCTCACATCTTATCCTATTTGGAAACATGCATGGATTTTCCCTGGCAGTGGAATTCAACTCAGGGAAATTTTCTTCATATATTTTGTGATTTAGGATGGCGTTCATTAATTGCTTAGTACACTTAAATGACACTGTTAATGTTATCTCTTGGGGCTTTTCAGTTGCACCCACTATCTTCATTAAAATTCGATTGCATGGCTAAAAAATGCTGTCCATCACGTGGCTTTTTTAGATAACCAGTTTAGCATTTTGCTGCTCTTCTATTTGTATATCATGAACATGGATCTCTGCATCACGAAAATTATTGGTATTGGGGCATCTTACAAGACTTTAATGTATTGCCCCCAAGGCCCCAAATAGTCTGCGCCTTGAGCTCAAACCACAAGTAGGACTAGTATTTGCTTGCTATTGGTCCTCGATTCACCCATGTCAAGATTTTAGTTGTGCATTGTGTTAGGTGATTTATCTACCAGTGGTATTGTCTGGCAATACAGTATCTTATATTGTGTTGTATATCTGCAGAAATTGTTGCTTCCCTCGTAGTATTGCTCTGGAAAATTGGCATGAATGTTTATGAAAAAGATCACCGCATGATGTAATGGATTGTACGAAGTTCAGATTACTGCATTTTATAAGCTATACCTGTAGTTAAGCATAGCTGCTGTTCTGATCATTGTTTCCTCTATGAGTCATTGCATTTACATTTTTTTTTTTGCATTTTATGTCTGAACTAATTTATTGCAGATTACCTATTGGATTCTTACTCTTACCTGCTACATTGCAATACATTCTGCTGCATTCTAGTCATCTGTCACTATACATTTTTTATTGGTTCGTTGCACATTATGTGATAGTTTGTTTTCTTCTGGCGACTAGGAAGTCAATAAGGTGGGGGCAAGCAGCCATGATTTTGTCCGTGTTTGTTTCATTTGTGCATGGTCAATTTTGCAGGGTGAGAGCCTTGCAACTTTTTGGTTGTGACATTTTTGTTTATGAGAGTACTGAAACGAGAAAATTCAGGATATCTCCTTTTGTATTTCCGGTCTGCACAGTTTTTTCTATGAGATCTGTCATCTTTAAGTCAGATAATTGTTAACTGTTTTCTTCGTACAGTTTAAATGTTGTCCATCGTAGCTATTACACAGCCCTTTTTTTGTATCATTGATGTCAATTTTCAGAAGATCATGGTTTAGCCGCATGATCCACACTGATAACTTTGAAATCACTTGTCACAATCAAATTTGGCAGATGGCATACCATGCGTATTTTACATTACTATCTGGTCATTCAGTCCTTATCGGTACCCTATGGACGAACACACTGTTGAATGCATAATTGAGCAGCTTCGTGCGATCTGCTGCTGTTCTTTGGTGTCGAAAAGAAAATAATCTGCTGATGTTGCTGCTGCTGTCTGATATCTCTAAGACTTAGACTTTAAGCATCCCCACTGGTGGAAGCAAGCAGTCACAGAAAGATGTGATAATGTATTCAATTTGCTTTGCGCACAAAAAAAAAACGAATCACGGATTGTTCTCAACATAGATGATGCCCTGTTAGTCCTGTTCTAGGTAGCTAAGATGGAGTTGTATTGTTGGATTAAACAGTGGCCACACATGGTGATGATCAGAACCTGGTCCTTGTACATGCAAGTGCCGTATTTCTATGGTCTGTTTGGTATTTGCTGCATATCGCCTCTTCTGTGCATGTGATTTTGGCACTAACAGAAGGATCCTCGGGATAGGGTTTGCTTTATGCTTTGTCTTGCCAAGTGACGGCTGGAGATTTGCTCGAGTTTCTTTGGTTGAGGCTGTCTCGTCCTTCCACTGTTTTTAAAATGGGCATGGCATCACAAATGGACGGGGGCAGGTTGTATGCTCATTTTCAAGTCCCAACTTTGAACTAGTGCTCTCATTCTTTCGACTTTCTTGTAACAACTCGCAGTAGACCCACAAACTTGGGTTGTTTTTGACCTCAGAATAAGTAAACTAGTGACAGCTGACAGGTGCCTGAAAGCTTAAGCCATGTACCGTCACGCTTAGGCCATCCCTTATCAGCGTTCTGCTTGAACTCTTAGCTTTGAACTTTGGGAAAATTCCTAGTATGTTTGAAGCAAGGCCGGTTTCAGTTTAAGGGTGTGTTCGTTTCACCCCTCTAAAACCCGAAACATCTAAACTTTAGAGGTTTGGCACCGAACAGCCCTCTAATCCAGCCTCTAATAAGACTGCGATTCTTTAGAGGGACCGAGCCCTCTAAAATTTTTAGAGGCCTATAATAGGAAACGAACACACCCTAAGTCATGGCAACTGAAAATTTACCCCCCAAAAAGTGGGGTCTTCCAGTCTGTCTGCATGACATGGAGGGCCCGTTTCCTCTGGAACTGGAACGAATGCGCTGCCACACTGGAAACAGCGCCCTCGGATCTGCCGCGCCCCCCGGCCTGTGCTCGTCTCCCTCGCGTGACGCCACCACCCCATTGGCGAGATAGGGGCACACCAGACATGCCGGCGTGGCTGCTCACGTGTTCCCTCCCAGCGCGCTCGCCGGCCGGGGCAAGCCGCGCGGGGTGTCGCTTCCACAGTTCCGCCTCCGAGTTCCGAGTAGACGCCAGCCGCTATTTATTCAACTCCCCCCGCAGCCGCAACCCCAAGCCCACGCTTCCGTACTCACCCACCTCCCCCGCGCTTCGCCGAGATCGCTCACGCCTTCGGGTTCAAGCAACTCCACCGCCCAGCGCACCCGCCGGAGCAATGGGGAGCACGGCGCGCGAGGCGGAGGTGGCCCGCGCCGACTTCCCCGACGGCTTCGTCTTCGGCGTCGCCACCTCCGCGTACCAGGTACCAGCCCCTCGCCCCGACCGCCCCGCCCCCATCTCATCCCGCGCGGCCGCCTTCGCCTGGCGCCCGTCCCGTCGCGTGGCGTGCGGCTTGCCTTCGCCCGCCCGTAGACTGCGCGACAGCTAGGGCACGCAGCACGCGCTGGCCTGCTTGGGGGCTGTACTTAGTTCCGAGATTCGAATCGGTGTGTGGGTTCCACTGGTTGGTATCTGCTTTGACTGTAGTTCAGAGCAGTAGCGCCGTCATTGCACTTTAAGCTTGTTCCGCTTGGTGATCGGCTCCTCAGCTTGAGTTTGGATCGATGTATGGAGTTGATTCAGCTTGCCTCGAACCTACAAAAGTGGTGTCTAGGAACTTCTCCGTCAAATTAATCTCTCCTGTATTTATACTAGCATTCCCGTTAATTTCAAGTGCAACTTCTGTTGAACTTTTGCTGTGTCTTTGGATGGGGGAGGAGCGAAGATAAATGGAGTGGAAGTCGTAGCGGTGGGCACAACAGAGGATTCGCCATCCTCTAGTTGCATTGACTATTCATGAAAGTTGTTTATTCACGGCGCTCTTGCCTTGTGTTGTTCAACAAAGTAGGAACAGGGCTTATGCATTTTGCACTATTTACGATGATTTATGCACCAAGCCTTGCCACTATAGCCTTCACCAGGCGAATGGTGGACTGGAGGTGGGCTGCAGTGCCCGGAGAGGAGGTAAAGAGTGTGGTACAATTTCTGCCAATACCACCCACTGCAGGGTGTGGAGTGGAAGAGTGACTGAAGAATAAGAGTTTAGATTCAAGTCGGGGTGCATAAATCTCAAGGTGGACTATTAGTTGATACGAAGATGCACAGTTTTTCCTGGACAAAAATAGTGCCAGTGCCTAGAGCTCTACACACTAGAAAGACTCAAAACAAAAATATAGAGAGGAAACCAGCTTCTTTTCTTACTCTTTCTCTCCATACTGGAAGTCATGGTGTCTGAATTCTCTCCACTTTAGATTGAGGGAGCAAGAAGGGAGGGAGGCAAAGGAGACAGCATATGGGATGTCTTCACAGAAGACAAAGGTTTGTTTATCTGGTTCCTCTATGATCTTGAAACACATATATCTAACTATTGTGTTTAAATGCTTCTGCTTTCAGAACGTGTCTTAGATAGAAGCAATGGAGATATTGCAGTTGATCATTACCATCGATACAAGGTATTGTCCATCATTCCTGCCTCAGTTTTTATGGGAAAAGAAGAATAACTGAAAGAAAAAAAAATGGGGAACAACATCTTATTTTGATAGGATATTATCAACAACTATGGGAACTTGCTTGCTCCTCAGTTTCTACAATGTTAATATGTTTGTACATTGTATTGCTTCCTAGAATTAGAAATTTATTATCTGAAATGTTTGTTATGCATTTTTCAGGAAGACATTGAGCTCATGGCAAGTTTAGGTTTTGGCGCGTACAGATTTTCTATATCTTGGGCTCGTATATTTCCTGGTAGGTCAAGCTGAACAGATAGGAGATTCATTTATAACTGCATTTTCTATTGTTTGCAAATGTTAATGCTTCATATCATTTTGTGTGCATAAGATTTTATCATTCCTGCAGATGGCTTGGGGGAAAAGGTCAATGAGCAAGGAGTTGCCTTCTATAATGACCTTATAAACTTTATGATTGCAAAAGGTGGCAGATGTTTTGCTTAATAACTTTAAAGGTTACAGTGCTTCTAGTTGTTAACCACTCGTCTATCTGGCAATAGGAATTGAGCCTTATGCAACTCTGTATCACTGGGATCTTCCAAACAATCTTCAAAAGACTCTGGGTGGCTGGATTTCTGAAAAGATTGTGTAAGTCGTTGCAGGCATCTAGTGTGCAGTATGATTTACAAAGCTTTCTTAACTGTTAATTGGATGACTGCATAGGATTTCAAGACAATTGTTTATTTCAAGAGTAGTTGCAGCTTGATTTGCTGTATTTTATTTGAGTTTCTCACCATCAAAATATCCCAGGGATTACTTTGCATTGTATGCAGAAGCTTGCTTTGCAAATTTTGGAGACAGAGTAAAGCGTTGGATAACAATCAATGAGCCTCTCCAAACTGCAGTTAATGGTTATGGTATTGGAGTTTTTGCACCTGGAGGATGCGAGGGTGAAATTGCTAGATGTTACTTGGCTGCCCATCACCAAATCTTGGCTCATGCTGCTGCTGTTGATGTTTACAGAAGAAAATTCAAGGTTCGTTTTACATTATTAGGGTGCAGATCCTGGTCCTGGCCAGTATTCTTGAAAGCAGCTGGTTCTCGGTTCCATTAGTTATTAGTCAATATTGGTTCTTTTTACTCCCCTTCTCTTTCATACTTAAACACTAATTTCCTTGTAACAATGGAATTGGAAGTGTGGAACGGAGTACAATTCATCTTATTCCATCAGTATTGTAGATATTGGTATTTGGTCCTCTGGTCTTCATTCCAACAGTTTGCTGTCAGTATGTTTTGTTTGTCTGATGGTTTTACGTGCTACAAAAATAGGCTGCACAAGGTGGTGAAGTAGGCCTGGTCGTTGATTGTGAATGGGCAGAACCATTTTCGGAGAAAGCGGAAGACCAAATTGCTGCACAACGGAGGATTGACTTTCAACTTGGATGGTATGTTGCTGTTCATATTCCTAATGTCAGTAATATTCAACATGGGCATATCTTTCCAATGTTGTTTACCTTTCGCACTGTGCTTGAAATTTTTCCTTATACAAGGCATAGAATCTTTTCACAGAACATACAAATTTATGTAGTATAACGTGCCATATTTGGCTCTCTGTTTCTAGGATGATGTATGACGTCCGCTGACAAGTTTCCCTTTCCTTAAAGGTACCTAGACCCAATATATTTCGGTGATTACCCAGAAAGCATGCGTGAGCGGCTGGGCAGTGATCTTCCAACCTTCTCAGAGAAAGATAAAAAATTCATCAGGAACAAAATTGATTTTGTTGGAATAAACCATTATACTTCGAGACTCATTGCCCATCATCAGAATCCAGAAGATATTTATTTCTATCAAGTACAGCAAGTGGAGAGAATAGGTACTATACTTCAGCTATGAAGGAAAAATATAGTATGTAGACACCATAGGTCTCAGGTGTTCAAGAATGTTAATTATTCAATCATTGTCTAGAATCAAATAATTCTATGAACTTACATCCCTCAGCTTCCTTTCTTGGGTCTGAAACAGAACAGAGAGGGAGGAAGCAAGGGATGTAAAGTGAATGACTCCAGAAAGATAGGTTATGCGCGTTTCAGTAGCGTAACCAAATCATCTTTTGGGTGGGAGGGAAGTGAGGGACAATCCTAGCTTGGGTGTACACTTTATAGGAGTTAAGCTATTGGCCTATTGCAAGAAGCCAAGAACAGTGTTCAACTCCAACCAACAAAGGGCTGAAGGAGGAGGTTGGGAATGGAGATTACAATCCTGGAAGTTAGGATATTACGGCAATAGAATCTAATCTTATCACTAGATATCTGTTCAAAGAAAGTTATTGCTAATTGGGTCGAGTTATGTTTGCAGTCTGCCTGAGTCATCTCTCGTTCAACTTTAGATTTTTTCATAATCATGCCTGCACATTGGTATTATCATTATTCTAATATGTATTCTTTTGGCAGAAAAATGGAATACTGGTGAAAAGATTGGTGAAAGGGTCTGAACTGAACTTATTTCTCCATATGTGTAAATTATTCGGGTCTCTCCTAACGTATCATCTCAACATTTGTGCAGGCTGCATCTGAATGGCTTTTCATAGTTCCTTGGGGCCTTCATAAATTACTTAATTATGTAGCAAAGAAATATGATAATCCAGCAATTTATGTTACTGAGAATGGTAAGGTTTCCATGCTTCCCAAATGAAAGTAAAACAACACTGGATATCTGATACTGGTGGCATGGTACAGAATAAATTATGACAGGAAATTCTACAAATATGCAACGACTCAAACCTTGAATTGCTGAAGTCAATACCATTACATTTTTTTTCTGTCTTTCCTTCGCATGAATCAAGGTTGAAGATAGAAATCTTTTATGCCTCTATTTATTTTTATGATTTCATTTTCCTATAGATGCAATCTTATAGGTTCAATGGACTGCTGTAACCCCCCCCCCCCCCTCAAATACGCAGTAGCTCTGCGTATATTTGTGTTAAAGGGTAAAAATGGTCCCCATACATAGCCCTGAAGGGCCGAGAAAGTAAAAAGAAAAGAGAAGGACAGGAGTGGTCTTTTTTTTTGGGTGATAAGGAGTCTAGGTTAACATGCGCAGCACTGGTAGCAAGAGTAGGCATTGTCTTATCTGTTCATATTCGGAAATAGAGTTCCACCTTCAGTCCTACTTGCATTCTAACTGATTGTGAGCCCTGCAAAAATCTGGACAGTTCCAATTATCTGGTTTTGACAGCTGTATGTCCAAAGTATATTAAATGGACAAAATTGTTAGGAATAAACTAGGGTGTGAATTCCGAATTTCAGAAATATAACAAGTGAAATATACCATTGCGATATTTCTTATCGGGTCCTTACAAATGATGGAAGTTTTGTTGCACAAGTGATAGTGTTTGGTGCTACTGAATATTTGATCATCTGCATAAAACACAGTGTGTGTGTGTGTGATGGCCTTACCTTAGATTCTTTCCTGTAGGCATGGATGAGGAAGATGATCAGTCCGCAACACTAGAGCAGGTTTTAAATGACACAACGAGAGTCGGTTACTTCAAAGGATACCTCGCTTCAGTTGCACAAGCAATCAAGTAAGCTGATTTTACAGCCCACCACACTACTATGGGCGTTCAGCCAACAAAATGACTGATGCAACTAATTGTTTGGTGCAGGGACGGAGTTGATGTTCGTGGATACTTCGCGTGGTCATTCTTGGACAACTTTGAGTGGGCTATGGGCTACACAAAGAGGTTTGGCATTGTTTATGTGGATTACAAGAATGGGCTCTCCAGGCACCCCAAAGCATCGGCCCTGTGGTTCTCACGCTTCCTGAAGGGTGAGGCTGCCGAAAACAAAGCTGATACAAACTGAGCAAACAGCCCGTGGCAATTAAAGGAACATTACACATATAGTCAGTACATGTTTCTGCTGTTGTTGTACCTTACAGTGACAGCCACTGCCACTGTATGTATCCGTCATAATAATCGCAGATGCGCTGTGTAGCCTGTCATTGGTCGAACACCAGTACAAATGTAGCCTCGAAGGTTCAGAACTTGTCATCTGAGCACCCCATGCGTTCGGTATTGCTGTGCTGTAATTGTTGTATCATTGATTTGCAAGGTTGTATTGCCAGTTCCAAAATTCATCTGTATTTCATAGGGGACTTTTAGCAGTGTAGGTTCAAGACCTTTTATCTTTTGCTGGTGGTGGTAGGGAGGAGATGTCCTCCGTTGGGTCTGTTCTGAACGACAAAGTTGCATGCGATCATTGCCCCCCTTGAAACTCGTACAGAAACAAGGGCTGGTGAAAGGGGGAGATGGAACCTACCAGCCCAGTTTCTTTTCTGCTCCGGGGCCTATCGCTGCTGTAGGGTTCGCGTGACGCCTCTTTATTTTGTGCACCCGGACGCTGGGCATTGGTGTTTCTGCTCGCTTTCAGGTGGTTGGCTCGTTACTTACACGCTTTGCTGCCGTGGTGCCGTTGCGTCCTGGGCTCCGGATGTTGATGCAGCGCCGGGACAGGAATCAGGCCGTTGAGGGGTGTTCTTCAGACCTCAAGAGAACGGAGACGTCCTAGTCCTACCGATTGGTTCTGTGCTCCGCCTTTGGCCCTTTGCCTTTGGTGTTCTTCCCTGGGTGCCCCGGCAGCTGCAAGCAAACCCTACTACGGTCAGGTATTGGTCCCTTTCCCCTACTTGCTTCGTGTTGCCAGTCGTGTGATGCTACTCGAGATCTGGTCCGCCAGGGACGCAGCTTGCAAATGCAAACCCTTGAATTCGACCAAACGTGAACGTGCTATAGTGCCCTGCTCGCTCGGGCTCAGATCTGCTGCTGAATTGCCTGGACTGTTTCCAGACACGCCGAATTCATCCTCTGATGAACGAATGTGTACCGATCTACTAGAGCACTAGTACCAAGCTGCCCGGGCCCTTTCTTTATTAACGATAACGTAAACAAAAACAAGGGTCACTTTGCAACTTTAACACTGCTGAACGTTGGCTAAAGCCACGGGGATCTTTGCAGAAAAGCAAGGGCACGGCGCGTAAAGCCAGCCGGGTCGCCCTCACGTGACAGCGTGCGTGCTCAGTGCCTACCGCCTAGATAGAGCCCCTAGGCCGCCGATGGGGCGGAGAAACCTGTGGATTGGAGTCGCATTAACCTTGATGCATGATTAGGGCGTGATGGCCTCGATCGGTCGGAACTCGGAAGACGCCAGGTGTTTCCCAAAGCCGAGCGAATCTGCCATGCTTTCCATACCTGTCAAAGGCGAGCCCAAAGCGGCCAGATCAAGCATTGGATTCGGCTTCAAGGATGGATCGGTGCCTGGCTCTTTCGTCTCGCCTGTGCTGCGTGCTAGGGCTGAAATGGCAAAAGTTTGGCGCACGCCACAGGCTCTCTCGCGTACCATTGTACTTGCTGGTGTATCTAGTTCAGTTCTTTGCCGGGCATGCTCTGCATTTCTAGTTGAGAAAGATAAAGTTTGTTAGCGAGTTTATTCGTTGCTAAGTGACTGAAAACGCCTTGAGACAACGTGAAAGGTACAGTTACCCTGATGATGGATGTGGGGGGGGGGGGGGGGGTGGAGGTATCATTGAGCCGGGGGGTAGTTTGCATGTGCAGCTCACGAGACTATGATGGAACGGGATGGTGAGGAGCGAAAGGTTTGGCGTGATTGCAATTGCAAGATTGGGTAGTGAGTGGTTCAGGTGCCCTTGCAGCTGCTGGCCGGCTCCTCCCTACAATCTGCTGGCGCTGGTCATTCACAAATCATGGTGCTAGTATTTGGGAGCACCTATCATCCATGTTTTCATGCCACCCATCTTTCGCTTTGTGCTCTCGTCCCGGGCCAGATTTAGAATCTTGCTACCCCATGGGCATATGTGCCTTTTGTCATGGACATCAGGCCATGGCCAGGTGCAGGGGGGCTGGAGCCCCCGCCCCCCCCCGCAACCCATGGAGCCTCTAAAGCCCTCCCTTCCTCCCACCCCCAACAAGTTTCAACCATGAATGAAGAAGAGGAAGAAAAAAAGTGAGGAGGGAGGAAGAGGAGGAGGAAAATAAACCCCTCCTAGATTCACATACTAGATCCGCCACTGGCCATGGTGGGTCCTTTCCATTGTCCATCTCCAACTACTACCATATAAACCTAGTATCATTACAATTCCTCTCGTGTCCTTTCAAAAATAACATAATGATCATGCTGCTTAATCGTACTGGTATTCTTGACCCTTGCCACTTGCATCAGCAAATACTAGCAACCAAACCAGTCCATGTGTTTTGGAGGCAAGAGGCCAAGGAAACCCCCAAAGAAAACAACTCTGGTTGGCCTTGGAGGCCAATGATTGAGGCCATTAGCTCCACCTAAGCATCCATCCCACACGGTGCACAGCCTGCGGGGGGACGGGGACAAGAGGCCGCATGTGGGGCGCTGCGATCTTGCAGGATGGGAGCGAGGGAAAAGAGTTTGGTAGGAAAGGGCAGCCACGCCATGCCGCCCCGGCCGCAAGGTTTTGTGGGCGTGCATCCAAGACCCGAACCACCGCATGGTTGTCACGCTCACATGGGAGATGGGGACCCAGCGATGGCGCCCACCCGAACCACCGCCCGCTTCGCTGTTGCTCCCTCTCTCTCTTCAGTCTTCTTCCCATGCTCACACGGCCATGGAAACCTTTGGTTTTGACCGCTGCTGCTGCAGGGACTTGGTTCTCCTGATGTCCCAACTGGAAGCCTGTTGCAGCTTTTACTCCATTCATCCATGCTGGTTTCACCACATGGGCAGTTGTTACAGTGTCTGAAATTACAGGGTGCTCCTGTGAATAGGAAAGATTCTTCTACATCACTACTGCAGATAAAATTGTCAGGTAAACTGGTATGGCCTTGAGGTGTACGCATGGGGTATGGACCATCTTTGTGCAATTGCAAAGATGGTGACAAGAATGATTTCGAAAAGAATAAGATGACAAAACACTGTAGATGGATGGCACAGATTGATGTTTTCTTCCTTGGTACTGCCAGATTTTAATGGATTTTGTTTCCTTTTCAAGTACAGCAGAGTCCATCAACCTTACAATTCTGCAGATTTTTTTTTTTAAAAAAATTGTTACTGCATCTTATTCTGAGATGGATAAATCTATCAAGGCATGTACAGACTACAGACTGAACTGAGGACCGAAGGCCGCATACATGTATGAACTGCTTATATTTTCCCCCTCTGATCTAGATTTTATCCCTTCTTATATATAGAAATAAATATTTGCAAAAATCTTGTACATTCTATAATCTACAGGTACAAAAAGTTAAAAAAAATGGACAGCTCGCTACCATTTGTATCCCTCTGCCCTCCGGCGGCGTTCTACTGATGGTCCGCGAAAAATTATATTGGCAGACTACCAGTGATCATGGCGATGCAACTGAAGCAGCTGAACTCTCGTCGTCGGAGAATCCAGCTCTCAACGCATGAATCCGTGGGAACAGTTGTGGCATCATTGGGTTAACCGGCACCGGGAAATGACGCACGGAGCTGGCGATGGTGCGGTCATTGATCCTGCCAACTTCCTTGCAGACCTGATCAAGAACCGAGAGGAAGTCCCTGACGACCATGAAGATTCTGAAAGGATGAGCCTCCTCTTTCGCGGAGTCGCCATGGAAGTACTCGGTGATTTCCTTCACGAGCGACAGCGCCACGCTCTCCTGAGCCTGAACCCTGATGATCTCGTCGTCTGCCTTCTTCAAGAACTTCTGCATTCTGTCATGGAACTGCCACGCATCGTCCCTTGACTTCAGCTCCTCGTTCAACCGCAGTACCTCGGTGATCTTTTCGATTCCACCAGCAAGTTTGGTGACGTAGCTGCTAAGCACGTCGGAATCCATGGCAGCTGCCTTCTTGACATTGCTGAGCTCGTTTGCAAGGCCAGCCACTACCTGGAGGCCAAGCTTCTTGCACTCGTGCTCTTCTCGTAGAGGATTAGCTTGGGTTCTTGGAGTTGTCTGGGTGCTGGCAGAGAGGCGGGCGCCCTCTGTTCGGATGATCTCCTGCACGACGAAGTGCAGAAGGGTTGTGTGCCCATCAGTGCCTTTGACATCAACCAATTTGAGCAGAGTATCAAGCTTGAACGCGTGTGCATCGCCACGGTTTGTGCCAACATTCATCCTGTTGCCAGTCTTCAGAACTGCTTCAAGTAGCTTCAGAAATAGTCTGCTGCTTCTAAGCTCATCGCAAGCAGTCTGTGAGTAAGAAACGAAAGGGAATTAGGTGAGGATACATGCTAGCCAATGCTAAATTTACTTGTTGTATCTTGTATCTAGCATATACTCTTATGTGTATAGTATAGTGAGGAGATGCGATGGTCCCATTTGTACAATGAATCAACAAATGCCAAAGGTACAATGCTCACCTCGAGGGTCTCGAACGAATTCTTTAGGTAATTGACCTCTGAATCAAAGTTTGCTATGTAAAGCATAGCATCTACTCTTTTGAAGGCAAAAGGCACATCAAGGACTGCCTTGAGGAACTTCTCCGCAGGATTAAGTTTAATTGGAGAAATATCCTCTTTGAATTCTCTCAGTTTGATCTCCTCTTCCTTGGTAGGAGCCATCTTTAGCAAGGTCTCCAGTAATTCTGCCCCGAAGTTCTCTGTGTTACCTGAAGGACGACAGGCATGGTAAATTGGTTAGCACATTTTTCTCAGAACGATTGGTTAGCACATTAGTGAAGTCCATACAATGGAAAGTGAAAAGCAATTAGTATATCTTCTGCAATACCAATAAAGAATTCTGGCCTAAAAACCTGAGTTTTTTTGCAATAATCAAACTTGATTACAGTGATCTCCACAAAAAGTCATGATAAACGACTGAAAAACTGGAAGTTCCTATTGTGAGCAACTATGAACACAAGGAGGGATGAGAACAAAAGCAACATCTCCGACATTCTTCACACGCTCACCGCAGATATAACTCCCTGTACCTATTGAACAGACCTGAAGCATCCGGTGATTTTCAGCATAAACTGGCCAGCCATTTCGGCAACGACTTGCAACTGCTCTATGCTGGCATTCATTTCTTTCAGACAAACTTATTAAAAGCCCAACCATACTATACGGACAAGCATGGCTGCAGTCAGTCACAAGCTAAATATGGTCAAACACGACCCACACAGCTCACGGGCGAAATGAATCCTACGCGATCGAAAAGCCAGTGAACACCAGCGGCTCCCGATCCGATGCAGAACGTATGCAGCGAATAAAAATGGCTGAATTCTAATAAGAAGTGGTGTCAGTCAGAGAGGATCTTGTTCACCTTCGCAGAGCGCGTCGCAGACCTCCTCCTTGGTCACATTCAGCGCGCGCAGCAAGATGGCGATGTTCTGCGCCTTCTTCGGATCCAGCACCTTGTTCTCGGCCTTGGGCGTCGGCAGCACCGGCCTCCTCGTCGCCTCCTTCGCCGGCGCGTTCGCCGGGTTGCAAATGAACAACGTCTCGATCATCTCCTCGTTAACCCTGCAGGAATTCAGCGACACTGGTCAGGACACCGACCAAGAACAGCTTATGCATCTGAAAAAGATGATTTTTTTTTTCTGGCAGAGTTCTCACTGGAATGAGCTTGATTTGAGCTGATCCCACACCATGACGCGGTCGGAGCTGGCTCGGACCTTGTCCCAGTGCAACGGCTTCAGCTTCGGCCGTGGCGTCGTGTCCTCGGACTTGTCGGCCTGGTCCGAGCTCTCCGGCAGCCGGCTCGGGAACTCGTCGGTGGGTGCAGGGACGCTCCTGAAATTGGCAGATTGGGGTGGCGGCGACAGCGCCGGCGAGCGGGTTTCTTTGGACGTGTCGGGCTTCCGTACACGGCTCTCCCAGTAGCCCACCGGCGGCGGCGGCGGCGGAGGAGGAGGTGGTGGCGGTGGGCCTGCGGCCGGAGCTGGCGGGTGGGTGCTTGTCGGTGGGGGTGCTGGCTGGGCGAATGGGTTTCTTGAGATTGCGTCGGTGCTGGATCTGAGAGCTGATTTGTCGTTTAGTGGAGAGCACGGTGGTGATGGGGACGGTGGCTTCCGGCGAGGAGGAGGCGGTGGTGGTAGTGTCGGTGCGAAGGGAGGTGGTGGCGGCGGAGTCGGAGGAACCGGTGGGAGGACGACGACGCGCGCGCTGTCCGATCTTGACTTGACGGAGCGGCGGCCGGACTCGCCTGGGCTGGAGAAGGCAGGCGGCGAGGCGGGCGCGGGGGACAGCGTCGCACCAGGCGACGACGGGTACGACGGCGTGCTCAGGACCGACCCAGGGGACGGGGTCCTGGAGCGGTCGCGCGCTTCAAGTGCCGCCTGAACTGCCGTTGCCAGAGTCCTGCGCGAGCTCGAGGTCTTCGTCGATGAGCCTCGCGGCGAGTAGAATTCTTCATCTCCGGAGGACGGGGAGGCCCCGCCGGGGCTCCTCGACGTCGCCGGCGCGCATTGCCGCGCCAGCGGCGGCAGCGGACGGAGCTCTGGCGATCCGCCGGAGCTCCGGGACTCCTCGTCGCCGGACGACGTCGTGTCGCTGCTCTTCTCGTCCGCTCTGCTCGCCAATGTCCCCACGTAGAGGAACTCGGCCGACGTAGCGGCCGCCGGCGCGGCCCCGGCGCCGCCGCCGCTGCCGCCGAACTCGTCGCGCGCGAAGAGGCTCGTCCTCTCCGGGTGCAGGAACTTGGGTTCCCCGCCACCGACACACCCGCCTCCTCCCCCGCGCGTCGCATTGCTCCGGCGGTGCGAGAAGAAGAAGGCGATGGACAGCCCGAGCACGGCCACGGTGAGCAGCGGCAGCAGTATGGCCGGGACGAGCTTGGACGCCTTCTTGGACCCGTGCGAGGCGCCGGCGGCCGGAGGCGCCGCGCCGCTGGAGTCGGTGTTGGGCAGCACCAGGGCAGGGTACGTCGGCTGGTCCTGCCCCGCCGGCATCTGCGGCGGGGGCGGCACGGGCAGCGTCGGGAAGAACGGCGGTGGCGCGGACGGCTGCTCGGGCTGATCCGGGAAGAACGGCTGGTGGAGCTGCCTCCTGGCGGTGGCGAGGGCGTCGGGGCCGTTGGCGCCATCGACGCAGCAAGCGGAGAGCAAGATGGGTAGCAGCAGCTGCAAGAATTGCCGGGGAGATGGCATTGCGATTGAACTGGAAGAAGCAGCAGGTAGCTGAGGAAGCAAGAGCAAAAGCTGCCGCTTGTGTCTGGCGTGGTGTGTGTGATCGACAGATCTTGAGAGAGAGAGAGAGAGAGAGAGAGAGAGAGAGAGAGAGAGAGAGGAAGGGGAGGTGAGGTGTTGTAGTGGATACAGCTCCTACATGGAGGTGGAGTATTTTGGATGTGTCCTCCTCAGTCTCTCCCTCACTCCCTCTCTCCTCTTCTTGCTGTGCTCCTCTTGTTTCGCTTTTGATTACTAGATTTTTTTTTTTGGTAGAGTGCATATATAAAGCGTGGGGGGTTGGCCACTAGTGCTGTTTTAGTTTTGTGAGCTGGGCGAAACGGTGGTGGTTGAAGCTTGCTTGGGTTGTTCTCATTCTTTGGCCATTTTCGCCTGCTCGGATAAACTACTAATGGAAGGTTGTTGTTGTTGAAGAGTGCAAGGGAGCAAAGGGGAGGTGGGGAAGGACAAGCACGGGTTTTATATTGGAGCACCTCGGCGGCTGTATACATGCATTCGCACTTTATGTAGAGAAAAAGGGCGTCGTATAGATCTTGTTTATTTTTTTATTGAATTCTTATATGCCAAGGTACTAAATCAGCCGGCTTCAATTTACGTACTCCTAAAATCATGTGAAAATATTGTTCTCTATTTGGTTCGTCAAATGCATATTCTCAGCGTCACTGAGGATGAAGGGTCAAATATATAGTTAGCACGGAGAAATGACAACATTAGGACGTAATAAATAGTGACAACGAGGGTCCGAGGATGCACCTTATTGAAAGAGATGAGGATGCTGCGTAATGCTGGCATTTTTTTTTTCTTTTGCTGATATAAGGCATTACGTGGGAGTGGGATGAGGATAGGAAAAAACTAAGATGGTGGTGCATATGGGTTGGTTGGCAGGCTCAAATAAAGCCGTGAGGATAGCAATGAAGATGAGCAATGCACATTGGATTTATGCATGTAAAGACACCAAATTTCAATACAAGCTATCTTTTATGGAATGGAAAACGTGTGAATCTGAACAGGTATGCTCGTTTCTTTATGATCGGAAGATCACAGCCGGAGTTAGTTAGCGCAACCTTCCTTAGGTCTCGAGTTAGCACTTTGTTTGCGTCACAAAGTCACAAACAGCCAGATGGTCCGAAAAAAGCATCAAGCACAAGCAGTGGGTGACCTAAGCCTACTTTCGGATCGACGACGCCCGGCCATCCCCTCCAAACCTTCGAGTCACGAAACTCTGACACCTCTGGCCACAAAAGCGCCGTTGCTGTTTCGTCGACACGGTCCGCTGCTGTTGGCCGAGTGCACATGGATGTCCGCTCCCATGCTAGCTGACTGCATGCCGCCGGTAGGATGACGTCGATCTTACTGCCACTGTGCAACGATCCTACTCGTACCTAGTACAGACTAGGGTGTCCACTCCACTCATCATACTGTATGGCGGCGTGGTCCTCGCCGGTGTCGCACCTGTACGCATCATGTCTGGCTGTATGGATACCCCTGGCGTGGCGCGTAGCCCGGAATCAAGGATCGCCGCTGCTGTATGTAGAATACCTGTACACCACTGTACGAAGGCCGGTTCAGACAAAACTGGGCTACTAGTGTCTGTCCAACGAATCGAGCGCGCGCGTCGGTTCCTACAGAAACAGAACTGGGCTGCTAATGGTGAAGCACGGCGATTATCCTGACAGTGACGGGTAATTTCTCCCTTTTCTTTGGGACAAGGTAGATTGGGACTAGGACTAGACTGCAGAAACAACGGGAATCGAGCATGATGGTGTACTGTCGCCCTGACTGTGAACTCGTTAGCATCTTTGCAGTCGCTTCAGGTAACGCTTTGATGAGAGACTAACGACCGTTGGGGCCTCGCTTTGCCGCGCGCGTGCTCTCCTGTCGCCGACACGTGGGCCCGGAAAGCGGCGCGGGAACTCTCCTGCGGCGGTTTCGCCCGTTGTGGAGTAGTACAGTATAGCTGGATGGGACATGGGTACTTGCGCTGAAGCTACAGAGCCAGCAGGCATCCCCAGGCCGTCGAGCGAACGTTCCATCTCCGCCGCGACATGCCCCGCCTGCCGCCCATTTCGGCTCACAGTCAGCTAACGCCTTTGTTGTTCAATCCAGGCCCGGAGCAGTGGCAGCGATCGAGCATCTCACCATCATCCGACGATCGACGCGTTGCCTGCGCTGTGCGTGCACTGATCCCGGCTGATCGATGGAACCTAACCTTTTGTTTTTGTCTGGGCTCGACGACCTTGCTTGACGTCATGAGCAGGCAGACTCATTAGTGGGTCGGTCGGCGGATTAACTACTAATCCCAGCCTTTCCCTCCCCTCCATCTTGAGATCGATTGGTAAACTACTGCAATGCTCTGGGGATTGTGTCAGACGGCGACGACTGACGACGGCGACTCGGAAACCGCATCGGGTAAAACGTGGACGGATGCCTTGTGTAGTGTACTAAATTCTGGGTTTGTTGATCGCTTGGACCCCCCGGTTAGCCTTGTGCTTTCAGTTCGTAACTACGCTTGGCGTCTCTGCATGTGTGCAGCAGCGGATGCACGGTGGTGGTAGCAGGTGAGGAGGGAGAGGGGAGCAGGGATGTTGCCGAGGTCAAAGCGCCGTACCGGTACTAGCCATTGGGTTGTTGGCACGCGGCCGTGCAGCGTCGTCGTGCAAGGACTCCCGGCAGAAGGGCCAGACGGCCAGAGCCGTGAGCGCAGCCTGTCGGGATGAACCGCGAGGGCAGCGCAGGCGCAGCACGCCCCCACGTGAGGGCGTACGCAGCAGCAGCAAGTGGCCGGGCCGCCGTCCGCAGGCGTCTCCGATCCGCGTAGTTTTTCTAGTTTTTTCCCTCCGGCTTCACGTCCGCCCTGAGACCCTCACCCCACGCCAACGGCGCCGACACGACGACGGTGCGGTGAGCCGGTGCCCGCGTCCGCGTGGGTCGGTCAGCTCTCAGCTCAGCTCCTGCGCCCGCTGCCGACCAACCCGGAGCGCGGGGCAGGAGACGTGTGCACCGACATGGCTCCTACTCATTGCTCGGCACTGTTCTCGATGACGAACTGAGGAGGGAGGCCAGTGCTGGCTGCTGGTCTGCAGTCTGCTGCTGGGCTATGACGGCAGTCGACGACGACGAGATACGCCCACTAGCGCTGCGCTGACAGCCGAATCTGCTGCGGCGCTAGCTTTCTGGGCCAGCTTTTGCGTAGCAGCCTTCTGTTTCGCGCTGCTGGCCCCCACCCTGCAGTGCAGGCCACAAAGGGGATGCCTTTTCCGTACTAGTGGATGACGAGAGGGCACGTGTGGCCGACGCGCAGGGACGGCGTTGCCTGCCCGCCGGCATGGCATGGGCGCCGCCGCGCGCGGATGGACTGAGCTCCTCGCCTCGCCGGGCATGGATCGGAGCTGGTTAAAAAGTTAGTAAAAGCAAAGGACGGAGATCAACGTACAAGAGCCTTGCTTCTCTCTTGAGATTGGTCTGCACACTGAGCTGTGCAGTGTCCGGCGAGGACTCTCGTAGAACTGCAGGTAAACGCGAACGCGGACGGCTGCCGCGCCGTGCTCGATCCCCGGGTACAGCTCGTACTAGTTTTATCAGTGCTGCCGGCCTGCCGGTCGATTCAGCTTCTGATCTGATCGGCTTCGTTCGTCGTCGCGGAGAAACTCGCGTGCCGCTCTGTTCCCCGTTCTCCGCCGTTGGTGAAAGCATCTCCCTCGCCCTGAACAGATTTTATTGCCAGCGACGTGATCTGACAGCTGATGATGTGGTACGCGTGTGTATACCATACTATACTGCCATCGCAGTCGTCCAACCCGACGACTCCGTAGCCCCGCCGTACCCGTGTCTGGTCGGGCAGCGGCACGTAACCATCTCGACGAGTACAGTAGGTTGCTAGCAGCACTGCTGCGGCAGGCTCAACCACCGGCAACCACGCACGTTGAAAAGACCCGTCGGAGCGCCAGCCGTACGTGAGCGCCGCCGATCGATGAGCCGTGAGAGCAGGATGCCGGCGGGCAGCCACGCCGGCCGGGTACCGCACCAGACGCGAACAGGAAGGAGGGGTAAAAAAAGGCCATCCCGCACTCGTAATTTCCCTCCGATTTCGCGTCCTCCGCCGCCGCCCACACGGGGACGACCACGGCGCGTTGCCAATGCCAAGGTGGGTGGGTGAGTTGGTACGGCCGCCGAGGAACGCGCCGGCCGACCCGACCGGCGCGGAGTGGGGGGCCTGGAATGGATGTCGGCCGCGGTGGCAGTGCCTCCACGCGTCGCTCTCCGGCCTCCGGCCACGGGAACGAAACTCCGCTGTTGCTGTGAGATCTTTCTTTTACTGATCTCGTTTCTCGAGCAAGGGAGTGCGGAAGCGTAACCCAGCAGGTACAAGCCCAAGCCCAAGCTTCGGACCTCCCGTTCGATGCATGGCGGATTCGCGGCCCTAGGGCGACGAGAGGAAATGACTCTCTCTTTGACTCCGGTTGCGTGCTCCTTCTCAACTTTTAATTTGTCTCGGGGCAGGAGAACCCAGCAAATCACGAGAAACGAACGAGCGACAGAGCCCAGAGCGCTAGCTTCATGCACCCACCGACCGACCTGCCACGCAGAATTGTTCAGCACGCAGCAACAATTGTTCAGCACCGTGATCCATGAGGAGGAGTTGAGGACAGCAGAATACTGCTGCTGTGCGTGTGCTGACAACAGAATCTATCTCGCCGCTTTCTGGGCCAGCTTTCGCAGCCTTTTCGCGCGGCTCCGGCCAGTCACCACAAAGGATTCTCTCCTTTTGGTCTGGTGGTGTTGGACGATGCATCGGAGATTTGGAGCGTGATGTCGACTGCCGAACCGAAACCACCTCCACCCTCCACCTCCAGGCCCGGGGGCTACGAACGCCTACTCGGGGTAGATCCAGCTCCAGCCTCCAGGTTCTGCAGCTTCTCTCCTTCCCCTTGCTTCGTGAGCAAAAAAGCTTCTGCAGCAGCTAGCGTTCCTGTCCGATCCGTTTGTCTCCATTAGGTGCTCGTTAACCGCTGCTGATAGGATATTAGCATGCGCTCGTGCGTGCATGCGCGCCTAACTCTTGTTTCTCGGTCGTTTTCAGGGCCGCGGCTCGCAGAAATGCCGTGCTGATAGCCCGTCAGGCCATCACCCGTCACTGACTGATAACGCAAGCTCGTGAGACAAAAGGCGACTAGATCAGCTCAGCTCGCTTTTCGAAAGGGCTTGAAGGACCAGCGCGGTGAGCCTCTTTTGGCGACATTCCATGCAATGCTCGAGTGATCTCTGTCACCAAACTCTCTGGCGGTTCTCGTCCAAATGGGGAGCTCAAAAAACTGCTAATCCTGCTGTGGCCTGTGGATCCAGGGCATAGGAAGGCTGCTACCAGCAGCCTGACGAAGAAGATCTCGCGTGCTCGACTGCTTCAGAGTTGGGAGTGCATCGGCAGCCAACTCACCCTTCTGCTCTGCATCCCATGCTGTGGATTTCATGTGGGCTTTTCTAATCATTGTGAGAAGCCGTACGTGGCCACGCATGATTGAGGAATTGATGAGGACAGTGCGAGCATAGCATACGCATCAGCAGCAGACAGCAGCGTCCTCCCGGCAACAAGGCGGTACAGCGTCACATGCCATGTGATGCGAGCATTATGCGCCGAATTGAAAAAAGAGTAGTAGGGTACGCACACACCAACCTCACACTTTCAGCTTTTTCTGAATCTGATCGTCTACTGGTACGTCCTTCAAGTACAGTAGCTCATACTTGCAGATCAAGGGAGAGAAAAAAGGAGGGCATCCAGATTCGTGCAAGAACCTGCACTAGCTTGTTTCCTACACTAGTATTTCGGTTGGAAATAACCGTTTTCTGCGCAAAATGCCACTGGTTGCTTCCAGAAGTGCAAAAGTACCTGGTTAGAAGAGATAATAATACTGGTGGTTAACAGAGGAGCGAGAAAGATTTTGCAGTACCGGTACAGTGAATATCGAGGCCACCGACACTAGTGGGTGCGTCCGGGTGCAGGTTCAGACTTCAGAGCTAGATTTGCCGATTCATGGAGCTGATGGCTTGTCACTCAGCTGTACTGCACACTGTACAGCAGAGTGGTTTCTGTGTACGATGTAGCCGTCAGATCATGGAGGATCAGAGCAGGAGAACAGATGCACGAGCAACCACAGTGCAGCGTCCGAAAAGACGCGACTTTCTTCAGAGCTCCTCACGAAATGCTGGCGACAATGGCCGTTGCGATAAGATGATCGGGAGAGCATGGTGATGGTCGAATAATTCCAGCACCGACTTCCCGGCGCTCCGCCCCCTTTTGGTCGCTTTCCTCGCCTCCTTTTCGCTTGCCGAGCCATCGCCGTCCAACGTGACATGATCTTGTTACCCGTCATCCTCTTACAATTCTTCTCTCGACATCTTTCTTGTTGCTCGATTTGTTTTTTGGCCCGTCTGGTTGCAATGAAAACTTGCACTGCTACCTGCCGCTTTTACTACGACAGTTACGGATCGAAAGCCGCTATACAACACAAGCCCTTCTTATCAAATGAAAAACGGCAACTTGCTTTCTGGTCGACTGTAGTGGTTGTACTGAACAGAACAGCAAGAAATTCGAGCCCTTCAATGTGCCCCAGATCCAGCAGAAAAAATATGATTCACAAGAACAATCACTTGCAAAATTAACTGTGAAACATGGATTGGGAATCAATACTGACATAATCAACAGGTACATCATCATCATCATCTCAGGTTGTAAGGTATACAGTTCCTACAGCTTAACCAAGCGAAAACAATATGCAATAACTTAGGAGGGAGCCGACGCTATCAGATTACATGGCAGACTTTACAGGAGCCGCTAAACCCATATGTACAATGAATAGCCAACAGTACAACACGGCAACAATCCTACCGAAACCCTAGCAACAACGGATCAGCACGGGAGAATGCTACAGAGGTGAGGATAAACTTAACAACAAACAAAAATGGATTCGAGGGGGTCACAAGGCTGGGTGGGGCCATCTGCAATGTTGTTGGTGGTGTGATGGATATGGTAAGATGTATGTATCGCGCCAGGCTAAGCTGACTGATGATCTAGAATTCTGACTTCAGGAGCTTTGGTCCCGGCTTTATGCTCACAAAATCGAAGGGGTTTGGTTGATCTACGCTGATGTAGTCCTTCGTCGTCAGGACCTGTCAATGAAACAGGACAGCAAATCAATACTGGACCACAGGGGAAGCTCAGCAGATAGCTGTGAAATACTGAGAGGGAGAGGGAGGGAGCGAGGGAGGGGGGGGGGGGGGTATAATCAGCATACCAAGGTCTCGAAGAACATTCTTGAGGCTTCCTTCCGAGTCTTTCCACGTACAAGGTGGTCAATGGCGACACTCTTTCTCCCAGGACCAGATTCTTCATCGAATAAAGTCTTGAGATATCTTGCAACACCCCTGCACAGCCATGTACAAACCATCAAAATGTTGAACAAGACATTGAACATTGAAGTCCAAAGGAAATAACAATTAGCTCAACTGTACCTGGTTCGAGAAGACCAACCACTGTTGTCAAGAGACTGGAATTCATCAGGATTTTGCTCGTCGTTATTTGCGTCATCAAAGTCCCCATCATCATCATAGTTCAGAAAATCTGGAACAATATAAGGTCAAACAATAAGAAAAGCTTTACTACGTCTGTCAAAGCACAGGCATGGTTGGGAAATATTTCCTGTATTACAATAAGCTAGAGATTGAATTCCTTGAGTGCCCCCCACCCAAAAAAAAACATCTGGCCTAAGGTGCTGCAGATGTGGAATCTTCATGCATGCAAGGCATACAAACCACACTATGCTTTAATCAGAACAGAAAAATTACCTGTATCAACACCATGAATTGCACTTCCAAAATCCTGTAAACCAAAGAGGAAATCAGTCATTATATAGTCTTGATGTAACTAAACAAAAAAAGTATCAGATTAAAAAAAAAGTGCAAGTACTTCTACAGCAAGATATTGGAACCAGAAGGCCAGGAAAAGCATGTCGTAGTAAGCAATTAACAGATTCTCAAAGCATTTAAAGTTTGAATATAGGAGGGAAAACATCTAAATGGACTCACATTGCACTCTTTTAGTCCATAGTCATTCACCATATCCAAATCCATAAGAGAACCCATGTTGTTTTCTTGGAAGCCAGAATTATCTCCCATAGCAGAGACAGCATTTTCATCCTCCGTTGGTTGAAGAAAGCCAGAGGCATCTTGATTACATTCCACCCCAGTAATCTCAGATGTCGGCACCTCATTGTTCTCAAAAAGATTAGCATCACTATGAACAAAATGATTAAACTCCTGTGTCATGCCATCCGCTGCTTGAGCATAAGCTTTGCCAGAGCTATCTAGAACCACATCTGGAGTTGAACCTTTTGCATCAGTACTCCTCTGCAGATCAGATGGAACATCTTGAAGACGATCATTATCCAGTGTATCAACTTGAGCATGCTCTCTGTCTGCAACTGCCACTTCTTTCTCATTATCAATTAAAGGTTCAGTTACCCCTTCAAACAGAGTGTCGCTAACAAAATCATTAGATACACCATTAACCTGGTTGTCAGAAGGCACTTGCAAACCAAAAGCAGCTGTTGCGCCATCTTCGTCATTTGCATTTGGCGGCACGGCATCAATTCTATCTGGTATGTGAAGTGGGTCATCAATAGTAGCAGCACCAGAGGTCCCAACAATGTTGCTATCTTCTGCAATGGTTTCAGACATGTCTAGTTGACCTTGCAGTTCCATGTTCTGAACAGTGAGGTGTACAATAGTCTCATATGTCCGATTGTGTAAGTTGTTTAGCTCCTCAGATAGGCCTAGTAGAGATACAAAAAAAACAAAAACCAAAGGTGTTGTTTTAGAGATCAGAACTTAGTACCAATCATCGTCAGACCTTCCATTTTTTCCTACTTCAATTTATCACGACATACAGAAAAGGAAACAGAAAATCAAAGACATAGCAAGAAACTTACAGGAAAAGATGGGCTCGTGGAATATGTCATCTTCCAGTGAACCTTTCTCAATCATCCATATTTCAGAACGAGTACATGGAGCCTTCTTACGAATGCGCCGTATATCCTCAGTATTGATCAGTTGTTGTCGTATAGTACTGGAAAATGAAAGCGATAGTCAGCAGTCAGGTCATGTTACAAGTTAATTTAGAATACAATCTATAATTGGGTTAGTGGAGACACATTCAGCAGGCGCATTCAGAAAACATAACCAAACAGTAGAATGTAGGACCAGGAAATATCCAAGACCAAAAATTTCAAAGTTGTTGTCGTATAGTACTGGAAAATGAAAGCAATAGTCAGCAGTCAGGTCATGTTACAAGTTAATTTAGAATACAATCTATAATTGGGTTTGTGGAGACACATTCAGCAGGCACATTCAGAAAACATAACCAAACAGTAGAATGTAGGACCAGGAAATATCCAAGACCAAAAATTTCAAGCAACAACTTCTACAAATAAGATTGTTGTGGCAGTAGAAAAAACAGCACAAGAATAAACATGTAATAATGTAAAAAACTTGAAGAAGTTAAAGAGGGACAGCAGTTCTGCACAAGTAAAGGCCACATGTTTTGACTGTGAAATGTTTTAGGTTGGTATTATGACCACATATGAAAAGAACCAAGTCCAGGGACTAAGGAGATAGGGATTTCATATCTGGTCGGGATAAAGAGGCAATAACAAAAAATAAGAAGTCACTTTGCTCAAAACAACAAGCTCATTTGATGGCCATAAAGCATATACATACTCAGCATGTAGAACCATGGCGTCATCTATCTGCACTTTTCTCTTGAGTGTACCCGCCTTTGATACCAACCTCGGGCGTTTCAAAGATGATGCCCTTGGTGGTAGTGGTGTTGAACCAAGCGTCAATCCAGGGGTCCTTCTACCAACTAATGCAAGGTCAAGTGATTAGGTAAATGCAGAAAATCCAAGTAATGGAGATGCAATGCATAAGTCATTCGTACCTAAAATAGATGCCAGTAAATCATCATCATCAGGAACAAAATCGGTGGTTCTTTTACCACGTGGTCGACTAGACAACCTTTCAGTAGTCTCACTCTCTAGAGCTGGTAAGCTATCTTCCAGGTGTCTTTTTCTGCTAGTGAGACTGCCTATTTTGTTACTTCCATCAGATTCAGTTGTTCCTTTTTCTGCAGTTATCTGCCCCAAGTCATTTGCAGGATTGAATTCAGCATCTGGAGCTGACAGCATTTTCTCAGGCTCAGCAAATTCTGAAGTTAGTTCAGTTGGTCTATCATTAGATGCCACTTCTTGTTGCACCGCCTGGACTTCATGTTGAAAATCTGCACTTAGTAAACTTGCATTAGTTACATGCACACTGCCCCCTAAACAAAACTGGTAGAACAATTACATGATCTCCAACTCTGCTAGTGACCATGGCATGGGGAAAATAAAAAACAACAAAAGGATGTCAACTGATTACCTTGTGCATCAACCAATTGCCCATTAATCTGTGTAGGGTTCTCCATCACAGATGGCTCAGTAGAACCATCAACACATAGCTCAGAATCATTTACAGCCGAAGGTACATCTACAACGGTTGCATTAACAGTTACAGTTTCACCAGATGCAGCTACATCATCAGGACCGATCAACTTATCACCAGCTTCAAAGTTTGATGTTTGACCCTGGGATGGCAAATCCTCACTTGTGTGTTGTTGCATCAATGCATCATCATCCTGCATAACAACAGAAGACTCAACTTGCGCAGGCTTTGCCAATCCAAGTTCATTCACCTCAGAACCCACAACATCACCAGCATTTACTGTGGCTGAATGGGGAAAATCTGAGGCTGGAGCAGCAGGAGTGTCTGCCTTTGCAGTTTCATCATTGCTTGGTGAAGCTTTTCTCTGTGGACTGAGAACAGGACTTTCATGGACTCTGGAAGGAACTGTCTCTCCCATTAAACCAGGTGTAGCTGGGGCCTGAGCACTAATAAACTCTGGTGATGCAGGTTCATCACACGGGAAGGGGCTAGGTTGATAGTATGAAGCTGATGGTCCAGCAATACCTTCATTATGCAATAGCATATCATTCAAGTCTGGTGTCTGTACATTGTAACCAGTCCAGTTAGGAATACTGTTTCCTCCTAGGTCATCATTCAGTGGACTTTGCTTTCCTCGACTAGAAGGCCCACCATCCATGTTGCTGTATCTTCCAGCTGTTTCGTCTTTACTTTGGTTATCATCAATGTCCATATCGGTAGAAGGAACTGATGGTCGACCTTGAATGATAATGCTGGGCAGATGCAAACAAAGAAAGATATAAGCAGTGTACCTCGAGCGAAATATGATTAGAAGGGAAACTATGCAACGTCACCAAATTTGAAATGTCATGAGAACAAGTATTTCAAAATACAGGTCTCTGACAATATCATTAAACTTTACAATCCTAGTGTAGCAGCATAAAGAAACTTATAGTCATTTTCAGAGAATCCAAACATCAAAACTTAGGATGTGAAAAAGGACATCAGATTATTACAGCCTGACAAAAGAACATCATAAACCAAATCAGATTTTAATAAAGATAGTATTCAAATGATGAAGGAAGTTTTACCCATCATCAGACTCAAGATGAATTGAGTGATCCTTGTTCAGCATTAATTCCTGACGACAAACAAATATAATCAGCTCTTAAAGAGGAAGTTTTAATGCTGGTATCATAGAGTCAAGCTGCTCTTTTATTATCAAAATATAAGAGATCAATTGCAGTATCAAGACAGATGGGGCCTTTTCATTTATTCCAATATGCAACAGACAAACAACCAAAACCGCAACTTCAATAAATCGCTGAGTCTAGTATTTGATGGGCCAGAGTACCATCATGCATTCAGAGCTTAACATGTCAAAAACTCTCAAGAACAAAAGGTGGAGAAAAGAAAAATATATACCTCCTCCAAGTCCAAGCCAATATGTGAAGAACTGCCATCACCAAATCTTTCTGCACATTTCATGCTTTACATAATTAAAATGCTACTAAAGAAATGAAGCAAGACAAGATGTGGACAGAGACAGGAGACCAACCATCGAGGCCAAACTGGGATGTTGAATACCCTGTTTTCTCTGGGTTGTCTTGCAAAGTGATCTGTTCTTTTGTGCTCACATGATGATCAGTGTCACTGGATCATAGTGGGAAGTGTTCAGAAAACTGACAAACACATTCTTAAATAGTGAACTGATCAATACAGAAGTTGTGACTTTACCCTTGAAACGCAGCTTCTGGCAGTTCAAAATCATCAAGATGAAATGTCTCGGGCAGTGTTATAGAATGATAAGGAGCAGTTGACTCCTCAGGGGGTAGATCAACAGCAGTGGACCTGAAAGCTTGCTTTATCTTCAGCAAAGCTTCACTGCAGTCGTGGAATAGGTAGTTGACCTTCCGAGAATAGATTCTAACCACGCCTAACATAAGATGACTTGATAACCGAAGTGCAATTGGGACGTCAGGAAATATGATCGAATCTGCAGGAATAGTAGCCGTCAATTTTCAAAACAGAATTATAGTAAATTTACAGCGCAGAGTTGTTAGACCAAACACATCAATACTAGCATTAAATTCTACAAACTGCCATATCAGATGTACCAGCTGGAAGATTTACCCATCAAGGCTGGCAGCCTTGTTTGGAAAATTAAGCTCCATAGGCTCCTTAAGAAAGAAGTGTGAAGTACCAAGTGTTCCAATATTGAGTATGCAGTAAAGAAACCTTTTCCAGTATGGTGGCATAAAACATATTAGACTGTTGATTATCTATAAATATTAATTCAAACTGTGGCATCTTCATTTCCATTTCTTAGAATTGCAACGGATGTCCATTTCTCTGCTAGCACTGTGGGCCCACCCCCATACGCTGATTTGTCAACAAGAAATACTATAGTATATAGAATCAAACCCTCGTGCTAACCAGGCATTATCAATTTAGAGGGCTGGGTTGTAGCCAAAAAGTATCGTAAGAGCAACCTCATCCTTGTTCATGTTGTACATACAGTTCTTTCTGGTGAAACATGGATAGGCCCGATGCACCAATTGACACAATCAAAAGTGATTACATGAGGTCATACATTCTAATGTGCAATAAGAAAAGAAGATGGGAAAACTAATCAAGTAATCATGATTACAAAAAATAAGACCACAACAGCTAAAGCCTTTACATTCATGAAGCGATCCTAATAAATCGTTGCAGTTTGGATTATCACGCAATCAGTTTCCTCAATATATTCATGGTATTGAACTTCACACCTCGTGTATTACCTAATTATGGTACATGAGGTGATATAGGCTACAATGTCTACAAAATTTCTAGGTAAGGAACTTGTGTCGTTTGCTTTGATTAATGAGATGGTTGCACATTTCCCAATAAAGTATGGATGATATAGCTAAGGAGATCAATTTATGCAATGAGCAAAATAGATCATACAACACAACATAATATGGCATATAGTAATTGGAATGTATTGTATTGGCTGCCTAAAAGTCATTATCACCCTAGCCCAAGTGGCCAGGTCTACCAGAATATAACAGAGCAGATAACGAAACAAAGTTTTTCTGGCCTGAGGAGCACACAACTAGATGGATATATTTGTCCATTCCTCGTAAAAGAAAATAATATCAATTTCAAAACATGTCATAAAATAACACATCAGGATTAACTAGCAACTAATAATTTTCTGGCATTGAACCTTGGACTGGCAATTGTCCGTACTCACCTAATTTATGATAGGTCAGGTGATGTAGACTCAAATTCTATTAAAATCTTCTACAGAAGAAACTTGAGTGTGTTTTGCTTTCTGTAATACATGTTTGATGTTTACTAGAAAGCATGAATGGTTGGTGGTAGCAATATCAATTTATGCATGGTCTATAAAATATGCAGCACAATATGGCATATAGTAAACGGAATGATGCCACTACCAATCTCAGCCCAGCCCCAAATTATTATAAACCCTACTTTAACTGGGCAACTCAACCAGAATATGGGGCAAATAACGAACGATTTTTTTCTGGCATGCACAAATGTCAAAGGATATATCTCTCCAGCCACTAAAAAGATTTGTATATGATTTTGCCAATCCTAAACCACAGCTCAATGAATAGTGCTTAGTGCTTCTGCAAAAGGTCACAACACTACATCACAGGGCCTTCATGTACTGCATGCATCAGGTGCTGCTTCTGGTAAGCATTATGTTCGAAAATAAATAAAAATGTAAGCAATGCACCCATATAGCATCAGGTAGCATTAAATCAGATGCTACGCTAGTGTATAGATCTGTGTTTCTCTAAATCCAAATTAACCAAGATTCAAGCTGCTTGACTACGTATGAATTATAATAGCATTAAGAACTAAAAGCTCTCTCTCCTCACAGTATGGAGAGACAAACTGACAACCATATACAAAGAAAAAGGAAAAAAAAAAAAAGTCAGACAGTAGTCTATCTAGAATGATTAGTTACAACATGTCGTACACACAACAGCAGATGCTATTATTCTGTATTGTTCTAATAAGCTTTACCTTAAAACTACTCCCAATAGAGCGATCTTTAAATTTCAGTTTTAGGTCAATTTTCTGTTGTAACGCAAAAAGATAGTAAAGTTTTGGACTATCTCGTATTGCGAAAGCAGACATCCTTTTGGCTCTTTAGTATCCTAGAGAGCAGCAACGACCGACATAACTGGGCAAAAAAGCCGTCGGCGCTATTTAAGTATTTAACCCTAGCGAGCAATAAAACCACACTAGCACTAGCAGTCCATAAAACCGTGAAAGGAAACAGTTAAATGGGAAACCATTAAATGCACCAAGGTAAATACCTTGCCAAATCTACCGAGCAATGATTTGCTACCGCAATTTTGATGAAGCAGCAAATTAAACAAAATGAAGGGACAGCTCAAAAAATATCATCTTTTCTACGCCTCCGATAGCATCAACTAGAAGCTACTTAGCCCTAAACACAAAAGGGCTAAAAAAGATACCAATAACTCCAGCCATGTAAACATGACGTTTCAGACAGGCTGCACAGCTTGTTTTCTTCTTTTCATTGTATAAGCATTTTCTTAGCTGGAGGTAGTAGCACAGAAGCTATAGGTGAGGGGACGGATACTGAAAACCCATAAATGCGCTAAAGTTAGCAATTTTTGTTCTGTGGAGCTAAAGTTAGCATTTTTTTTCTGTGGAGCTACATCACTAACAAGCATCAGCAAATCAGGACTTTACCACACTACAGGTCAGGTCATAGTATGTGCAGAGTTAACAGCAGAGTGCAAACCCTAGATGAAAGCAAATCGTGGAAACAGCAGGCAAGGCCACCAACCTACTGAGACGCCGATGTCCGTGTCCGCGACCTGGTTCTTTCGCAGCTTCCGCTCCAAGTGCGCGGCAATCCATATTGTCCCGAGAGGGCCCTTCTTGGCCAAGATGAACTGCGAGTAGAACATCTCCGCCTCCCCTCCTTACGCTGAACCCTAGAAATTTCGAAAACCCAACCGTTGTCAGTACTCTACCACAAATTGAACGGAACTTGGCGGAAGAAAGGTTCGGATTTTAGGGTTCCCATCAGCAAAGAAGAGATTTTTGCAGCAGAAAACAAGCAACCCACCCCCAAGCAAGCTAGGGTTTCTTACCAGCAAAAGAGGAACGCGAGCCTGGTGGGGATGGATCTCCTCTCCACGCAAGTCCAGGGTGGGAACCCTATAACAGCATGGAATTGGGGCTGGGGAGGCGGGATCTGAGGACTCGGACGACGGCGCGCGAGGAATCGAGGTGTTCGAAACTGAGGTTGAATTGGGAGAGAAAAAAATGGGGTCCGTTTGGGGACTTGGCAGTGTGTGGACTCCCTCGCGTTCGCAGCAGCAGCGACTCGGCTGGGAGAGTGGGAGGAGCTTGCAGGCTGCAGCCCAAAGACAAAGTGCAACACGTTTCGTGCTCCTACCCATACTTTTCTACAGAATCCAGTATGAGCCCTCGCGCTGCACGCTCTGAGGGCGTCTGTGTCGTATGTGATACTTATTGGGTTAAAATGCAAAATGCGCAAATTCCTCTTCGAGCTGTGACTTGTGACAGCCGAGTGACCGTGCGGGACTGTGGGCGCGGGGAAAAGAAATGTCGCGAGAAACCGTGCGAGAACCGGGCGTGGTTGTGGAACAAGAGGGACCGTCGGATCAAAATGCGTTGGCCTGCGCAGCCATCTCGGCTGTTCGATCTCCCCGCCTCTGCATCCGTCTCGTGTCATGGGAAGCCCCGTGCACGTGGTGGATAGCGGCGAAGCCACTCCGACTTTCAGCGTTGTGTTAATGACACTGAGACGACAGCGTTTCAGCTTGAATGCAGTTGTTTGCGCTTAGCCTCTTTAGCTCACTTTTAAAATACTTACTGTTCTACAACTTCAACTATAGATGGCAACGGGTAAAATCCGCGCGGATAATAACTTTGTAAATCCGTACCTGTGTGCTAAAATCCGTACCCACACCCGCGCCAGCAACTCGCCACGGGCACGAAACGACGCCCGTAACCGCTATCCGCAGATATCCGCATACCCGCGGGCACGCCCGTGTACCCGCAATCTTTAAAAAATCAAGCACACATTACATTTCAACAGCAGATAAACACCATTTATTTAAGAAAATAAATAAATCTAAGCAAACTCATACATGAATATATGATACATCACACATTAACATAAACAAAATCATACAACCATACAAGAGTCAGTGTTCAAAACCATTATTACATAAAAAAATCTAATTGGGTTTGCGGGTTTGCGGATACGGATATTATTTTTCTAAACCCGTTAGCAGATATCCGTCGGGTTTAAGGTTTACCCGCGCCAGTGCCCGCGGGCATAAATACAAATCCGTATCCGCGTCCGTCGGATCTGTTATCCGCGGGCACATGGATATTTTGTACCCGTTGCCATCTTTAATTCAATACAGTTTTGAAACTTTTCTGAGCCTTAAATAGTTAAACTCTTTTCTAAGCTCCTTCCTCCAACAAGGGTGAGAATAGTTGGAGCCGTGGGTAGTCTGCTCAGCTGTTTTTATTTTCCATTTCCGGATTCATCTATAATTTTTTAGGAAAAAGTTGTTTTAAATGATTTTTTACAAGTTAATTATTTATTTTGAAAAAAATTATAAAAATAACTTGACATAAAATATCCAAATATCTTTTCATGTTTTTTGAAAAAAAATTCTGGTGGATAAATTATTATAAAGTAATATTTTCTCTAAAAAAACTACTTCAATAACTTCTTTCAAAATGTTGTTCGATAAGTTTTAACAAAATAGCTCTTTGTATAATTTTTTTTGAGAAAGTAATGTGGGACAGCTAGAATGAAAGAGTTAACCTAAAAGGAAAATAGTAGAGCAAAACAGTTTGCTGGAAAAAGCGTTTGTTTTCTTGTCGGATGGCGCGTTCGCTCTCTTCTGGCAGGCGCCCGCTAAATAGCAAGCCCTCATGAGTCATAAATGCATCTAATATAATTAACTAAGGGTGTGATATTTATTTTGATTTACCTCCTTAATTCTTCTAGCCAAGGCCAATCCGATGCAGTGTTGAGGCTGGGCCTGTGGAAATAGTATCGTGCATATTAATTACGTGCTATATAGGTTTTTTTAGTGGCAAACTATTAATTACGCGCGTACACATTATTTGGCATGATATCTTATGTTTAGACACAAATTCTAATGTGTTAAGTCCACTTTCATAGGCATAACAACACTTGTAGGACCAACGTGGATGGAACATGGACAAGACGATACGAGCCGCTGATCTCATGGGTTTCGACCAGATGGTTTTTATTTAGGGCGTGCTCACAAAATTCGTGAAGAAAATATAAAAAAACGACACGTGCTAAATAATTCCATCTGTGCACCAGGTCGATGGCACACGGTCACTGCACACCTTAAGCAATAGGAGTACGTAGCTAATAGAAGTACTCCATGTGAGCTGGACATTTGATGAATTGGCAGGGGAGAAGGTGGCTGTGGTTTTGTCCAATTTTGGAGAAGCTTTGGGAGTTTGTGGCTACGTGTCGGTGTCCTAGCTAGTCGTCCTGAGTCCTGACTCCTCTATGCAGCTGCTCGCCAAGCACGGCGCCGTGCACATAATTCCTTGTCTGGTGCTCAGGCCGAGGTACTACGTGGTGGGGCGCGCGCGCACGTGTACAGTGTACACACCCTCTGCCGCGGGGGGCTTCTTGTTCTTGGGGCTCGCGTCGCGTGCGTTTGGCTGGTGGGGCAGTGGCCCCCCTGGACAGGAGTTTAGAGTAGTTGTGATCACGTTTCCATCTTCACTTCTGCAGTTAAAAAAAAATTTTACTTGTAGCCTGCGGATCGCGTCCTTCCACACTTGAATTTTCTCCACGTGGGGAACTCGATCTCACGGCGACGAAGGGATCGTCATGGAGCCTGCGGTGACCGGAGCCTGTGGCCGTGAGATGGAGGACAGCAGCACCTCCAGGCTCCCGCCATCCCGTGAAGAGCATCACGGCCCTCCACCTGCGCGCGCTACGGCGAAGGCGACGGCTGCTCATGGTGGTCTCGGACCGTGCGCCGTGATGATGGCTCATGCCGGCTTTCCCTTCCAAATTTTTTGCTTCCGGCGGATCTGTCGCCGGTCTGAAACACCACCACCACCTGCGGCAGCAGGAGGCGGCCAACGCGGCGGCCGAGGACCTCCTGTTCAGGTGGGATGGAGGCATGCGGCACCGATGCCCAACAGCCGCTGCTCCAAGCACAACCCAACAGCTACCCCTCCGCGTCCACGGACCAGGGTCCAGGGGCTGCATTCATTTGTTGATGGGGGCCGGGGCAGGGTCTTTGAATTTTCATGGCACATTGAATGCAGTTTCATTCTGAATCAGAGTTGCTTACCGTGACAAAAATCTCAATATTTGACAGCAATGTGCAGATAATTTTTTATTTTTCAGACTAAGCACATCAATATGAAACGGCAGTGTGTTTTTTTTCTTCTTCTGAAAGACCAGATGGTTCTGTGGTTTTCCGACTCTGGAAAATATCCATGTAAACCCTGCCCTTACATAGAATCCCAGCACAAGGCGGGCTTCGGACTATTCACTGCAATTATTTTTGTCTATCACTGTACTACTACTGTCGGCCCCTCCAAATGTTAGGATTTTTGCATGGAAACTATGGGCCTGTTTAGTTCCTCACGTAAAGGTAAAATTTTTTTGCGTTTACAGCGTTTTTGTCTTTACGCATCTAAACGGACCGGCGCATTTTTTTGACATTTGGGTCCTGTAAACGCAAATTTTTTTTGCAACGGAATCTTGCCAATTTGAAGTACTAAATGAAGTCTATTTACAAAACTTTTTGCATGGATGGGTTGTAAATCGCGAGACGAATCTAATGATGCTAATTAATTCATGATTAAGCAATAATTAGCGGATGGTTACTGTAGCATCACTGTTGCAAAATATGGATTAAGTAGGCTCATTAGATTCGTCTCGCGATTTACAGCCCATCCATGCAAAAAGTTTTATAAATAGACTTCATTTAGTACTTCAAATTGGCAAGATTCCTTCGAAAATTTTGCGTTTACGGCTTTTTTGCGTTTACACCTTTTTTGCGTTTACAGCCGCCATTTTGCGTTTACACGTTTTTGCATTTACACGCGATCTAAACAGGCCCTATGTGCAGTCGTGCTGCCTACAAAAGGTAACAATTCAACAGAAGCGGAAGGCCTGTGCAACCTCTGTGGCATGGACAGTGAGCTAGAGCAGCCAGCATGCAGTTCAGTGGTCAAGTGCCAGGGAGCAAAAATGAGCTAATTGCTGGACATATGCACAGTCAATCTTCCTATTCCTGTGGAGAGCGTGGACAGTATACAATAGCATAAGGGTATTTAGATCCAGGTGCTAATACCTCAACTTGCTAAATTTTATCACTATTTCATCCAAACAGAAGTGCTAATAGGACGGACTAAACTTTAGCTAAAACTTAAAAACTTTAATAAAAATATAAATACCAATAGTTGCTAAAATTTAGCATTTAGTTTTAACTCATCCAAACAGGTCCATAGTCCATGGATCGGCGCCGGTGTCTGTTCCTGATGCACTTCCCGCTAAGCTACCGCGAGAGTCACGGAAATCAGACAACAGCCAGGTACTGAAGACTGTAAGGGAAAGAAGCAGGTTTCACGGGAGAGAACAGCCAGGATGGAAACATCGCCAGGGAAGCCGGCCCGGGGGAAAGAGCTCCACGGACAGTGATGGAAGCTGTGCTGTTCACTGCATGGCGCGTACTATTCAGATGCGCCCGGAGCTGTAGAGGCAGCGGCCGGGCAAGAGCTTGCGTGGAAGGAATTCGCTTAGGCTATCTCCAACGGTGTGCTCCGAAAGGATCTGTTCTCCAAGTTACAGGATACTGTAGCTCCTGTCACTCTCCAGCGGTAGCCTCCATAGCATCCGGTAAAATGGGGGACGAGCTCTGCGTCCCGCACAGAGGCGGGCACGAGCGCCGTCCTCCATCCCGAGCAGCGCACAACGAGCGGGGCGGCTCCCGCGTGCGGGGCGGCGGGGCGCGGCCGGCAGGGCGCGGGAGGGGCGGCGCTGCGGGGCGCGAGGCGGGGCGCGGGAGGGGCGCCCGCGCGCGGGCCGGGGGGGCGCGGGAGGGCCGGCGGGCCGAGGGGCGCGGCGGACGGGCGGCCGGACGCGCGGCGGGCGCGACGGATGGGCGGGCGGACGGACGCGGCGGGCGGGAGGAGGGACGCGGCGGACAGGCGGGCGGATGGGCGGCGGGCGCGGCGGACGGGCGGCGGGCGCGGCGGGGCGGAGGCGCGGCGGGGCGGAGGAGGAGCGGCGGCGCGGAGGAGCGGCCGGTGGCGGAGGAGGGGGGTGGAGGAGGAGGGGCGGGGCGGAGGAGGCGGCGGGGCAGGAGCACGGGCGGCGGGGCGGCAGGGCAGGAGCGCGGCCGGGCGGAGCAGGAGCGTGCGGGCGGCGGGGCAGGGGCGCGCGGGCGGGCGGCGGGGCAGGAGCGCGGGCGGGCGGAGCAGGAGCGCGCCCGGGCGGCGGGGCAGGGGCGTGCGGGCGGCGCGGGCGGCGGGGCAGGAGCGCGGCCGGGCGGAGCAGGAGCGAGGCCGGGCGGCGGGGCAGGGGCGCACGGGCGGCGGGGCGGCGCGGGAGGGGCGACGCCGGGGCGCGGGGCGGGCGACGACGGTGCGGCGCGGGGCGGAGCAGGGGCGACGGCGGGGCGCGGGCGGAGGCGCGCGGGGCGGCGGGGCGGTGGAAACGGCCGTTGGAAGAAATGATACAAAAATAAGACTGTGGGGGTATAGAGGATGCAAATAGAGGATATCGTTGGAGTTAGGTTTGGTTTAGGGAATGAAGTTGATATGGAGGATGGAAATAGAGGATGGAATTTGGAGGATATCGCTGGAGATAGCCTAATACCCCATTGAGCCACAAGCCAACCTTGATCGAATCTGACTGTTCTCGGGTGGTTGAGGCATTGAGAAGCAAGAAGAATGGACCAGTCAGAAATCAGTCTGCACCCTGCAGATCCGCGGGCGGTCGGCTGCGCCGTGCACGCGCGCGTGCAGTTTGCAGGAGCCGAGTTGGCCATGGCAGCAGAAGGGGGCCTGATCCGTGGGGGGACGGTAGACGAAATACCGTCCACCCCCTGGGTCTCTTACGGCCGTTAGATCGTACATGTACGGCCAGCGATCTCCTTGGGCATTTGCAAGACAGCGAAGGCCCTTTTCTTCTTCCTCGCTCGGCTGCCGTTCCCCTCGACAACACGCCGAGCTCCGAGCCACCGATGAGCCGCGCGTCGCGCGACGAGCCAGAGTCCAGTGGCCGCAAGGATCACTTCCGATGGTTGCGAGAGCTTCGTAGGCAGGTGCGATGCTTAACCCGCCGGCCAAGAGAGGTGGAGCGGTACAGCGGCGCCATTGCCGGTGCGGTCCTAGACGTTCTGACTTCTGTGGCGTGCGTGCCTGCGGCGACGGCGAGCGCCTTCACAGGCACGACGAGGAGGCTACTAGCTGGCTTCGCCCGCGACGTTGACTTGGACGCCGCGACTTCTGTGCTGCTGCAGCTAGCCGGCGTGCGCTCGCTGCCGCACGGCGACTTTCGGAGCGTCCTCCAAACGACCTGCTCTGCTCTTCCATCCAACACTCGCGATGTCACAGCACCTTTGAGGTGACTGGTGAGGAACACAAAAGAGTTCTCACTCTGCAGGTTCTCGATCCGTGACAGCATGAACAGCAATGTGGCAGTAACAATCCGCTGCCGTCTTGCATCCAATCGGAAATGCAGCGGAAAGATGCCTGCATCTGAATGTTCAGAATCCGATTGCCTCCAACGTTCAGCTCCGCGATCTTTGCCGAGACGCATTTACAGTTCAGTAGGTCATCAGGGCATTGTCATGAAGGGGATAAAAAACACTGCAACTTGAAGTCCTCATTCTCTCTTCAAAATACAATCACAGATATCACAATTCACAAGGCACTGGTTCCTGCACAATATCATGGAACGGTCAACTGCCTCTGCCTGCGTGATGCTCGATTCTAAGGCCGGCCTGGTTGAGGCTGAAGCTAGCACGCCGCCATGCGCTTGGCGCCGGGCGTGACGAGGCCCTGGTCCAACTTGGCCTCCAGCTTCTCGGCGCCGGCCTGGTCCTGGTCCTGGTCGATGGCAACGCCGGCGTCGAGCGTGTCTGTCAATGCAGTGGCTGCCGCCAACGGTGTACATTGATCCTGGTGACCTCTGGTCTACTCCTAACAGTGCGAGCAAACCGTCGAGCGGCTGGTGCACGGCCGCGAGCGCCTCCGGCCGGCACAAGCCATCGAGCGAATGAACAAGCGGGCGAGTGGAGCCACGGCGTGGGCTTGCTTGCTTGAGCTCGGCTCACGCGCAACCAGTCCGGCAATCCATAGCTAGGCGGCATCAACGTCGCCGGGCACCACGCGCTCTCGCCGGCGGCATTGCCTCGCCAGCATGTACCGAGGAGCATGTCCCTCATCAGGCATTGCGATCCACTCCGATGTTCCTCAGTCGAAGCATGTCCCACGCCGCCTTCGCCGTCGCCTTCGACGCCACCGTTCCCATCAGCTCCGGTGGGACGGCCTTGGAGATCACCTCCAACGCCATCCTGTCTTCCGTGAAGTCATCAGTGCCGTCGCTCACTGCCGTCCACAAGCCCCGTGCTTGCAACATGACGCGCATGAGAGCTGCCCAATCATAGTAATTGGTCTTGGTCAGCACTGGGAAGTTGCCGGCCGCCGGCGGGATCCTCTCGACCACGCGCTCGACGACGACCTCCTGTCGTCGCCCGTTCCGGCTGCGTCGTCCCCCCCACCGTGGTGGAGAACGGCCGCGCCTGCTTGTCGGCGATCGGGAACGTCCTGGAGGTGGCAAACTCGACATCTTCGTCACTCGATCACCGGCGTGAATCAAGCCAAGCTCTGGTACCGCTTGTCAGGATCGAACAAGCAACACCGATGAACGAGCACGACACCAGCTCAGTGATGAACGCATGCGAACGCCTGGAAGTACACGAACGTGAGCACGAACACGAAGTGTTTTTCGGGAGGTCCAACCGTACCTCCTCTTTTTTTTGGTTTTTTCATTTATAGGAAGCAAAGACGATAACAGAACCCACCCAGTCGCCCGCCTTCACCCCGCACGACGCCATGCCTCCATGCACGACGCGCGCATCGTGCGCGAAGCTGACGAACCGGGCGGCGGCACCTCATGCAAGCGCGTCATGCAAGTGCGCCCGGTTCACGCGGTGGCGCAGGACATCCCACTGCCTCAACCGCGTTGCTTATTTGATGAAAATGAAACTAGCAAACTGAAACTAACTTAAAGCAACTGAAATATGTAACAGGAGCTAGCTAGGGCCGTGAGAGGCGGCAGCGCGTGATAGGATCAAGAAGAGACGGCTAAGCGCGCTGATTTGATGGACGGAAAGTGCCGGCGCATGCTTCGGTGCCGACGGAGGCCGGCGGCGGCGGCACGCGCTCGCTGGCTGCCATATACCGCTGGCCTGAATATTTGCAAAAGCCCGCCTTGATTTGGATCGCGATCATTAATCTCGATCCGAATATTTTTAAAAAAATTCCTTTAATTTCTAAATATCCCCTAGAATTGCAAATAGGTCCGTGGTCTGTATCTGCGCTGTCCAGCCGCCCGTTTGCCGATGGCCAACGGCGCCATCCTCCCCGCTGGGATCGCAGAGTCCCTTCCTCGTTCAACACCTAGCACAGGGTTCCCCTAGCTTCCTCAGCAAGGATAGGAGGAGTGCGCTTTGTGGGTCGTGGGCTCGTGGCCATCCGAGGCAAGCCAAGCGGGGGAGCAGGTAACAGCTAGCCGACGGTCGGCCGGGCATGGCGTCTTCCAGCGAGCCGAAAGACCTGGGTGTCCTCCGGCACCGCGGTGGACGGATGCTACGCCTCCAGCGACGGCGATCTCCATCTGCAACTCCGTGGAGCGTTGGAGGGCGCCGCCGGTGGGGATGGTCTGCTGCAACGGCGCAAATCAAGGGTGTATAGGTTGCATAATCAAAATCGCCGACGAACACGTAACTAGAGGAGTTTTCGTTCGATCCTGCGATGATGATGAGCGCGCGATCGTCGGCCTGTGCAGAGGAAGCGCGGGAACGTCACAGGAGCTCGCGTCGACATTGCCGTGGCAGCTCACGATGGAGGTCACGGCGGCGCCGACGAGCCGCGCCGGCCTGGGCACCGTCACTGTGGGCGGGGCCTGGAACGCGTCCATAGCAGGTTTTGAGCTCGCGTTCGAGGCCGTGGCGGCGAGTTTCTGGTCCACAAATCCCGGCAAGGTGGCCGGCGGCGGGAGGCGCCTGACCCCGTGGGGGGACGGGTGGACGGTATTCGAAATACCGTCCACCCCCTGGACCTCTCGTGAGCGTTCGATCGTTCATGTACGGCCACCGATCGCCTTTGATATTTGCAAGACACCAAAGGCCCCTTTCCTTGTTCCTCGCTCGCCGAGCCTCCCATGACTCCATGAGCCGATTGCGCCGGCAAATCAAGGGTGTATAAGTTGCATAATCGAAGTGAGCTTTCCTCAGCAAGGACAGGAGGTGTGCGTTTCGTGGGTCATGGCCATCCGAGCGACCGAGCCAAGCGAAGCGGGAGCAGGTAGCAGCCAACCAGCCGACGGCCGACCGGGCATGGCGTCCTGCAGCGAGCTGTAAGCCCTGGGTCTCCTCCTGCACCACGGTGGTCGGATGCTACGCCTCCGGCGACGGTGGTCTCCGTCTGCAACTCCGTGGAGCGTTGGAGGGCGCCGCCGGTGGGGATCGCCTAATGCAACGGCACCACACCAGCCTACTGCGGCATGAGCTCCAGTGTCGAGACGGGAAAGGATGCCGTTCACAGAGAGAGAGAGAGAGAGAGAGAGGCAAGGTTCTTCCACCGGCAATGCCAATGCATCGATCGGCCTCGCTTGGATTGTCTGCTTCGATCTCAGTACGTACGTTGCGGAGCATTTACCTTGCGTGTCCGCGTGACATCATATTGCTGTCCAAACTCCCAAGGAGTCTCATGTCCTCAATTCGAAAGTCTACCATGAGAGTTTTTCAAACGGAGGAGTCTATCATTGCGTTTCGGAATTACTTTTGCAATCATCTCTGGACTATGTTCTGGTGGCTGTTAGTTAGTGTTAGTTTTGTAGGTTGGCATAATAATCTTACAGTGAGAGACCAATTGAGATATTTGAGCAAAGCTCAGGCAGATGTTCCGGCAATTGAAGACAAAGGAGAAAACCTCAAAGAAAGCTATACATACACATACACGTAAAGAAAGGATCCAAGTAAAAGAAAGGGGACGGATACTGAAAAGTTTGTCTGGTGTCATACTGTCATCGCATAATGTTCGAAGATTCTTCAGCGCCTCTCCTTCTAAATATTTGAGTCGGTTTTGTTCCCACCCCACCATGATCTGATGCCTGGCTGTGCCCAATCGTGGGCATAATTGGCAGATCGGCCTCTCCTTCTGAATAATTGGCAGATCTTGCTCAATAGTCAGAGACATGTCGCTCTTCCTGAGCCTGATCCAGGCGCAGTATAATTTCGGAGGCAATGTCAGACTTGAGCTTCAGAGATCCATTCTGGTTCTTGCCCCCAACGTTTCAGGCTTTCTCTAGCCGGGATAGCTTGACATGTAACACCATGTGACCTTATCTGCTGAATTAAACTGCCTATACCAAACTACCAACATGACTTCCATGAATCCTGGCAAATTTGGCCAGAGATTCTGCACGTAAGCAGTGAAGGGCTAGCAGGTCAACGAAACATTCTGCGACCTACCGGTCAACTGAAGCCAGTTCTTCTGAATCAGTAGGATCAGTGCTTGCGGATCCCAATCCCCAATGCAGTAAACCCTCGTTAACTTTCTTTTGTTTGACGCTTGTAGTGCTCAAACCTTGACTTGTGCTCTTTGTAGGGTTTTGCAGCTGCTGTTGGCATTGGAAAGCTGGTCTTTTTTTTTTCCTTTTCTTTTTGTGTGTGTGTGTTGCGATATGTATACTAGTATGCCACAATCCTGAGTTGGAGGACAACTTCGCATTGATATGGTACTCAATTGCAGCTCTCAGTTTGATCGGATTCTGTTTCCTCATGACACATGAAGACGACGACATAGAGATGTAGGTAATGCTGGTAATATTTCAGAGAGATTTTCGTGATTTTTCGAAGCTAGTGCTTATACCATACCAGCTTCCCTTCTGTGCTCCGGTTGGAAACATGTAAAGCAAGAGAGCTTGTTATATTGGGTAGACCAACGGCAATGCTTTTTTAGCGCTTATGCTTGCAAGAAATTTTACAGTATTTGGAGATTTTACGGATCGTCGAGGGATCCAGATCCAATGGTTAAAAAGGGGGAGGAACCAGCTACGAAGAACCAAAGACGTGGACCAGTACCTATTATTTTATGCTATGCGCCAGTAACCACTTAAGAGCATTTTAGTACTTTTCCTATCCTTTCAGTCAATATAACAACAGATCGGTTTGGAGAATAAAAAACGATCGACTGAAGTCCCCTATGTTCATCGCTGCTGACACCGCCGGCGGCCAGGCCCTGCTGTCGCATGTCCCTGGCCTGGGGATTGCGGCGCGGCATAGGCGGTGCGCGGGGCCGGCTAAGCGGCGCAGCGCCGGCGTCATCTTCATCACCGCCGCCGCCGCCGACGGCCAGGCCCCTGCTGCCTCGACGACGACCAGCTCCTGTCCATGCTCTCCGACGACCTGCCGCCGCCGCCGCCGCCACAGCAGCAGGCCGCGCCCGCGCCCGTGGTGATGTCGTCGTCGTCGTCCAACCACAACAGCATCAATGACGAGAAGACGGACAGGGGCGAGACCGCTGGATCCTGGTGAACCGGCAGTCCGCGCAACGGTCGAGCGTGCGCAAGCTGCAGTACATCTCGGAGCTGGAGCGGCAGTGTCACGGCGCTTCAGGTGCGTGTTGCGGACGGAGGTGTCGGCCTTATCCCCGCGCGTTGCCTTCCTCGACCACCAGCGCTCGCTGCTGACGCTGGGGAACAAGCCACCTCAAGCAGCGCGAGCGGACGCGGGCGGCACGAGTGCCTGGACTGGCTCGACAAGCAGCCGCCGTCCTCGGTGCTCCGCGTCCCGTTCGGCACGACGTCGTCGCTCCACCAGGAGCAGGTGCGCGAGCTGGCCGCCGCGCTACGGGCCAGCGGCCAGCGGCCAGCGGTTCATCTGGGTGCTGCGCGATGCCGACCGCGCCGACATGCGCGCCGAGGCCGCGGCGGAGAGCGGCGCGCGCCTGTCCGTTGCGTCGTTCATGAGCCACCACGTGTGGAATACGACGGTGGAAACTGGAGAGCCTAAGCGGATGGACAGGCGGAGTCTCGGAGAGAACGCCGAAGGGAGAAGCCGTGATTAGAGATTGCTAAACTACACCTGATTAGAGAAAAAACCTTCTAATAACTTAAAAAGATCAACGGCTGAGACTTTTTCAGAGGGCAGCATGACTGTTTTACCTGGCCACCTGTTGTTTTTGTTTCCAGATTGATTTCTACTGAGCCTGAGTGTTCCACCTGGTTTTCTGTTCTGATCTCATTTACACTTTGCATGCGAAAGGACAGTTGGGCTGATATATGCCGTAAGTTCAGTGATGTACCGCGGGCTCAAAAGACAAGAGACTGTGAACTAGTAGAGGATAAGAACATTTCATTTCAGGAGTTATAACCGACCAGATAACATCATGAGGATCTGTTGCATTTGATGCATCCGTTTGCAAAAAAAAGAAGCAGCAAGAGTAGTGAACTACTGGTAAGGCAGTTCGGTCAACAGTAGACATGCTTAACAGAAACGAACAGAGTACAGCATCACGAGGCGACAGTAATGTTGACAATCAAAAGAACTAATCCAAGAATAGCATATACAAAGCCAATGCTATACTTCTAGAATGCCTCTCTTGGGAGGTTGCCCACTCTAGCTGATCATCTATGTTAGTACCACCAAATGCCCAATCACATGTCACCATCTATGCAAGCCTGCATAAGAAAGGTCAAAGGCTGACATCAGTTTCTAGAAAAAGTTTTGAACAAAGAAAAATAAACTAACTACGCCCTTACACTTACCCAAATGAAAAAGGCCAATGTGCAGAAACGCTGAAACGGTGACCAAGACCCAGAGCGCTACTACCCAGTCTGGGAAGAGCAACCAGTGGGAGTAAAAGATCACAAGCTGTGTAACAGCTGCAAAGGAGGGGAGTATTCAGGTTTATGTCAGAGCTAATGAGCTATCATTCCACAAGTGATTCCATTTGCCAACTCGTATAACAAGAGATATCTCCATACCTAGCATGCCAATGCGGCTGAAAAGTCGGCTGTAGAAATGCTGAATCCGAGATCTAACGAATAGGCAGGGCACACCCAGACCGACCAAGCACCACATCAAGGAGAACGCTGCGCCCGCACACCGACGGTACCATGGGGTGTAGACATCCGTCTTGAGCACGCCGTCCGGTCCCATGTAAGAGAGGCTAGAAGGGAACAGCCCTGCATAGCTGAGCAACCAGAGATCCTCTGGCTGCGCCTGTCGCTGTCCTGTTGGCATCATTCAATGGTTAAGTTAGACAGATAGATAGGCATCATCAATTGGCGCTGAAAAAACACTAGGCCCACCCCAAGCCCCCCAAACTCCCAAACACAAGGCCTCCACCTCTGCCAGACTGCCACCAGTGGCTGCCGTGAACCCCGGAGGCCGGAGTTGCCACGCACCGTCGTCAATTCATCAAGCTACGCTGCCGGGGGATGGGGCACTCAACGAGTTCAAATCAGCGCGCCGCGCACACCGGGCGCCCGATCGAACGCTCTGCGTGCACTTCCGCACGGCGGGCACCACGGCGTAATTGGCACGAAGAGTCGAAGACAACCCGATGACCGCGAACCCACCAAAGAACACAACAAGATCAACTGGCCGATCGAACATTCTACGCGTGCAAAGACGCACCCCGGCCGCGCGATCGAACACTTGGCGTGCGTCTCTGCGCGCCACGCACCCCCACGCCACCTGCCGCAAGCGAACCCCGAGCGGGGCTGCCGTCGCCGGTTGAGTCAAGACACGACACACCAAGAACGCAAGAACGGGTCCTTTTTGACATCATTACCTGACCGGCGGCAGGAATGTCAGCGATGGTCGCCCCCTTGTGCGAGTGCGACAACCTCAGGTCCTTGGCGAGGAGATGGGCCTCTATGTGCACCTCCCCGCCGATCTTGCTCTGCGTCCACTTCGCCCACCATGCCTTAAGTTGCCCAGCGCATCCCCTCGGCTGCAACGCCTCCTCCTCCGACCTCCGCGCCGGCCCGCACCGTCCTGATCGCAGCCACCAGGTGGCCGAACCCGTCGCACGCGCGCGTCAAAGTGGCCGCCTCCTCCCCCAACGCGGCGGCGGCTCTGCCCAGCTCGAAGACCGCGTCTGGACGCCCGGCTTAATCCGCACGAGACAGCTTGTCGGCGGCGTCCACGAGCTTCTTCTTCGGAACGCCACAGCCGTCGGCGGCCGCCCCGAGCTTCTCCGCCAGCATCAGCAGGTCCTCGGCCCTACTCGGCAGCGATGACTCCGCGCACGCGACAACCAAGGCGGTCGCGGTGGCGGCGTCCATCTTAGTGCTGCTTCCTTCTCGAGATTTTTTGGGTTTCTTGGTCCGGAGGCGAGAAAGGGAGGAGCGCCGAGAGCGAGCGCGGGCGGCGGAGAGCGGGGGGTCCGGTCAGGCAGGTTATATTAGCCTGAGCCAGGCGTTCGGTTCTGGCTTCGTCGGCGTTCAGTCTCCGCGCGCGCGGGTAATCTGCCCAGCAAAAAAAGTTTAAAAGAATGGAAAAAGAACAGCGCTACAGGCAAGGGGCCTTTCAATATAACTTCTAAAAATGGTTAGCATAGGAACTTTAAGGCGTCTTCAAGAGCTTTTTTTTAAATCTACTCTCTAAATCAATTTAGAGAATTATTTAAATAAAAATTATTCTCTATATTCTTATACTTTCCAATAGCTTTTCTATATCTTATGCGTAGTCTAGAGAGCAATTCTTACTCTCCATAAAGGCTAGCGAGAAATCTGGAACAGAGGAGGTTTATATTTAGATATCCAATTAAAAATACTGTTGGAGGGTAAATTTTTAACAAAAATCTCTATTTCTAAAGATATAAAGATTCTTTTAGAGATGCTCTAATAGCAACTCCAAGAGACTCTCTATATCTTTCCTCATTCTTAGGAATAGAGTTTTTGATGGAAAAATACGCTCCAACAGTTTCTCTAAGTGTTTATCAAATATAACCATCCTCAATTCCGCATTTCTCGCTTAGATAACGAAAATAACTTTTTAGAGTGTACACAAGATATAGAAAAGCTGTTGGAAATTGAAAATATTTAAAAATCAATTTTTATGTAGAAGACTATCTAAATAATAATTTAGATAGTGAAATTTGGAAAGACTCTTTGAGATGCTCTAAGGGGGTGTTTGGTTAGCACAGACTAAACTTTAGTCTGGATATTTGAACATCAATTAGGAGTATTAAATATAGACTAATTACAAAACCAATTGCATAAATAAAGGCTAATTCGCGAGACGAATCCATCAAGCCTAATTAGTCCATGATTTGACCATGTTGTGCTATAGTAAACATATGCTAATGATGAATTATTTAGCCTTAATAGATTCATCTCGTGAATTAGCACCGGCTTATGCAATTAATTTTATAATTAACTTATATTTAATCCCCTATTTAGCGTCAAACATCTGATATGACCCAGACTAAAAAATTGGTCATTGATCCAAACATCCTGTAAGGCTCATATTATTGGGCTCCTGCCCATGTCTAGCTCCCGTTCGTGCAATAGATTGTTGTGCTTTTAATTTTCTAAAAAACTAGATTCGATATTTTTTTATACATAATGCAACATTCACATACACGCACGCACACTTACTCCTTTTAATATAAGCACCTTTGAGAGATTGCTATAGGTGCCTCGCTATCGACGGGTGCATCACATACCATTGAATGAATAGTGTTGGCTAAATTCTAGATTAATTTCAGAAAAATACGAGAATCTGTGCAGCTGTGCCGAGTCGAGAACTTAAACCTGAATAAACAGATTTCATCATAAGTAACTTTACCGGCTACGGAACGCTCAATTCACAACTAGGTTCAACATTATAAACATCTAGATCAATATTTCCAAGGACTAGATTCAACATTTTCTAATAAAATCGAATTAACATTTAAAAATACTAGATCCAACATTTTCTAAAACACAGATCTGCATTTTGAAAAATACTACATTCAACATTTTTTCACAACCTGTACCAACATTAGATTCAATACTTTTCAAAACACAGATTAACGTTAAGTGGACCGTTCCTTCGACATTTCCACAACGTATATCAACATTGCATTCAATACTTTTCAAAACCTAAAGCGAGCAGCGATGGCAGCGGCGGAGTGAGCGAGCGAATGGCGGCGGCGTGCTAGGGTTAAGACCGAGCGAGGAAGACACTTATGAATGAGACTACACTTACTAATCTGTTAACGATTGTCTTGCATTGTCATTCTATACAACTTTTTTTTATGTTAGTGGTTAAAGTTAGAATGATTTGATCAACAGAAATCTAAAAACACATGGTTGGATCATAGTCATAGAATTCGGGTCGATGCCTTGTCCCACGACTTGGGAACGCCGTCCCAATTTGAGGGTCGGGGTCGACGGATCAGTGTCTCGTTCAAGGTTGGGTCGCATTCTGGCTTGAGAGGGGTTGTAGCCCTATAGCTAGCGGATTCAATTGGGATAAGGAGGTTAAGGACAATGGATTGATGTGACTTTTGTTAGATAATAGGAGTACGTGTGGCATGGTCTAAATGTACTCTTTTATACTTTTCTTATATGGTTGTACATATTAGTTTTTTCATTAGTAGCACATGTATATAGTTTTTGCCTTTTATAAGGACGCATGGATCCAAAGATATTGACCCGGATGAAATAGAATCACGTTCCACATAATAATTTATCATTTTAAAGAGGTATACCACCTTCGTACCATAATTTTATGAAGTGTCGTCCCTCGATCCTCGACCCGAGAACTTTGTGAATATGGGTTGGATTTTAGAGTCGGTTTGGTAGAGCTCTTCTTGATTCTAATTCACTATAAAATGTGAATCTTTGAGAGAAATGATTTCGTGTTTAAAAGTGATTTTCTATGATTCTTTAGGCGATAAGTAGATCAGGAGTTACTTCTTTCAGCTTTCATACCGCTAATTCATTTTATAAAATTACTTCGCAGAATTAGGCTAAAGTTACTTCTCTGCAAAAATAATATTTAATAGAGCTCCTTCTAGATTTAGCTTGAAAGCTATACAAGTAAAAGAAAGGGGACAACTACTGATCCCCGTCCGACAGTATCATGAATTCAGACACCCTGAACCTGCTGTGCCAACTTAGGCACAATGTTCGAAGATTCTTCGGCGCCTCTCCTTCTAAATATTCCAAGCACCAAGCTGTATAGGTGACTGCCATGATTTGTTCTTGTGAGTATCCCTGACCATTTGTGAGTCGGATTTGCTCCACCATGATCTGATGCCTGGCAGTGCCCACTTGTGGGCATAATTGGCAGATCGGTTTGGCCTGTCTACCGCGTTTATTCAGCTTGCTCTTGTCGGCTGTGGGTAGCTTGCATTGCAGGAGAAGCAACATGAAGAACTTGCATTTTGCTTCCACCTCGACCTTCCAGATTTGTTCCTAGTTCAGTTCATGATACTATCGCTGAAACTGCACTTTTTTAAGATGATTGAAAGGACTGCCGGAGAGCTTCTTCGTCAGCAACCTGACGCAGGCCACGCACACAATTTTCTTGATGTCATTCCTTGCGCCACCGTTTGGTTTTCCCTCCAGGCAAGTCTGAAACACGCCGGCCAGAAGTCTCTGCGTCGTCCATTCCCAATTGAGATTCGGGTGCGGCGTCGTAACAGACTGCGTTCTGCTGCATCCAGCTCCAGGTGCGTCTGCATCCCCGTCCATGTTTTTCCCGGTCGTGTCAATTGCTGTACTAGTTGTTTGGCCATGTTAAGAGTAGACTGCTGGAGTCGAGTCGAGGCGCGCGGGTTCGTTCGGTTCAGGCAATCAGCCAAGCAGCTTGCAATGCACGCCCGCGAGGCCACGAAAATCCCCCACGGACTCTGCGATCTGCTCCGTGCAGTGATCGAACGCGCGTGCAATCGCCGGAAGCGGATCCAACTTTGTCGCGGTCGCGCGATCCACGGGCCAAAGCAGGGCCTTCCGCCGCCTCGCCGGCGCTTCCACTCCTGCTTGCACGCGCGCGCGAGAACGCCAACGGAAGACGGCAAGACGAGCACGGGCCGAGTTCGTGCGGGCGGCGCTGGCCGCCCAAGCCGCGGGAATCTCCGTTCGCGCGTCATTACCGAGAACATGCCACCCTGGTGTGGTGGTGTGGTCTGGTGCGGCGCGGCTTTGAGGTCGAGCTGCGCGACGGTGCAAGGATGGCGAATCGAGCGTTGCTGATGGCGGGCGGCGGCGGCCTCTCTCAGTTCTCGCGTCGCCGTGCTCAGGGTTATGATGACCCATGCATGTCCATCTGCCTGCCGGCTCACAGAGGCTCCGGCCACCGCGCGCGCGTTCCGTGCCGCGACACGAGACGGGAGGAAGGAGTACGTCCCACCACCGCAGGCGCCGGCGCGGTGTTGTCGATCGATCTGTCGTAGTACTCCGGCCGGCCACCGGGTGCGTGCGCGTGCTCGCTCCATGCCGGGCATCGGGTTCCTCCCCCGGTCCTGTGCCCCCCGAAACAAACGACGGTCAGGGGGGTGAGCGACGCTACCCGGAACTTCGTCAAGATCGCCAGCATGGTACGACGACACCTACGTACAGCATGCTCGCCTGCTCGGGTCTCGGCAGCGAAGCAAGCGTCGGGGTTTGGCGTCTGCGGGGCCGAGAGGGCATGGTGGGCTGGTGGCTGCCTGCCCGGGTTCGTTCGTTACTGGGCACAATGGGCTTACGTACGAGCCGCTACGAATTCAATAAACTTGTGGGCCAGTTTGGCTTGGTTCCAGCGCCAATTTCCCTTTCCCCCTTTCTCCTGTCCACCACAGCCCAAGTAGCTTCCGCCCATTCACACGCGCAGCAGCAGCCAGGTGGGCCGGTTGGATATTGGCTAGATTTAGCCTTGACCATACTCAAAAAAATAAAAAAAAACTGCCGATTGCGTCCAGGCAGAAGCTAGTTATCAACGCCGGCACGTTGTGGGCCCGGTGTCGACTCCCCTTTCGTCCGTGCAGGCACGCTGCGTTGTCCCTTGACGCAACGTGCCCGTTTCCTCTACGAGAAGAAGAAGATCAAGGAGCAACCCACCCACGTGGCCACGTTCATCTTCCGGAACGTTTCAGCCGGGGGGCTCGGCGGAGATATTCCCCCGGGCATATTTGTGCTGCTGGCATCCAAAGGTCCACGTACGGAAGATTTTGTGATGCATCAGATCGCTAATCGCTTTTGGCTGCATGCAGCGCTAGCGCACGCAGCGGAATCACACCTGCTGACGTGCAGCGCGTCCTGCCTGCCTGCTGCGTTCCACGGCCGGCTGCATCTCAAAAGACACGAAAGCTTTGGCAACACCACGCCAGCCTGTGGCCCTTCTTATCTGTCGAGTGTCGAGCAGTAGCTTTCTGTACTGCCCATGCCTGCCCAGCTTTCAGCTGCCGTCGCTAGCAAACGTTGAGACTTGAGTAGGTAGCAAGTTGTACAGTACTCTAATTAATCTTTGTTTCGTAAAAGAGGGTCCAGGTAATTACGGTAGCGATAGCCGTTGAGCGATGAACAGGAAGCTCTCGCGCCCTGGCTAATCACCAACCAACCACCACCGCCGCATCACCGGACAAGGCAGGGCAATCACGCCACGACGAGGACGCGGTCGCCACTGCCGGCATGGTAGGTGTGCGTGTAGGACAGGAAAGGACAGGACAGGTGGTGGAGCGCGAGACATATTCCTTTCCATTCTTGACGCCGCCGTCCGTCTCCACCTCTGCCGCCGCTCTGGGCTCGGATCGCACATTCGCACGGCGCAGCTTTTGGAGCCAGCCACCGATCGGGAGAATGGACAGCACGGGTAGGCGAGCAAAGCGGCGGGATGTCCAGTCTGCCCTCGGTTGCACGCTTGTCGCTAGACAGGGAAGAGAGGAAGCGGAACAGCTGGAGGGCAAAGAGGGTGTTTCCACTCTCTGACCGCCGGCCGAACCGAAGCGGCGAGCCCGAGCTGGCAGCCAGCCTTGAGCCTTGAGCTTGAGCTCGGCCGATCTGTCAGAGGCTCAGAAAGACGCAACAGGACTTTCCCAAAAAGCCCTCCCGAAATGTTCTCCGCCCTCCCAGCTGCCCACACGCGCAGCGGGGGCAGGAGAAATCGCCCACGCGCTTGCTTGCGCCAATCGCGCCAGACGCCGGCTGCGAGTATCCAGCAGCAGCCGAGCCGGTGAATTACAGCGGAGTGAGGCGACCGTTGCGGCGCCTCGCCTCGCATTAAACTACCCTGCCGCCCCCCACGCCCCACCCCCGCTCCACGCCGCGCACGGCCGGCGGCACGGCGTCCCGTCCGGCGAGTTGAACTGAGTTGAGTTCAGCCGGCGGCGCGAGGCGCGGGGGCCCGATCGCTTCGGGTCCGGCCTCCAGGTGGGTGGATCCGTCCTCGCTCCGGGTCTGTCCCACAGACTGCTCCCCGTCGCCGCTCCCGCTCTCGTTCGGGGTGTGATCTGGGGCGCCGGCGTTGAGGAAGCTGCGTGATCTTCCGCAGGAATTTTGATCTGATCGGGCGGCCGTTCTCGGAGTCGAGGATCTTGATTCGGTTTGCGCGACGGGGTGCAGGCGCGCTTTTTCTGTCCCGGCTCCTCACGTCGGATTTGACACAAGGAATCGGTTTTCTTCAACTCGTGTCGAAGCTGATTTGGTCAAACTCTGACCGACGGGAGGGGAATTTTTTCTGCTTCGGTTTGGATTTGGCTTCGACAAAGGGTGGAAGGTGGTTGGCCATTATATTGCCGCTGCTGAACTTTCTGGCTTCTGCTGCCCGTTGGATCGAAGAGCAGTTCACCGTGCCGTCCCAAGAATAGCAGAACACAAGAGGGTTACCGTAGGAGCTCTTGCGGGAAGTGCTGGTTTTTGGCTGTTTGAGTGCAGTCGCATCCAAAATTGGATTTTTGGGGCTGCGAGAGTATTCCGAGGCATCAGGACTCGCGGGTGCTTCAGGAAGACGACTTGTTCAGCTCGTTCTTTTGTTGGTGGGATCGGAGACTAGAATCGAAGAGAAATGGGGGTGATGTCGAGGCGGGTGCTGCCCGCCTGCAGCAGCCTCTGCTACTTCTGCCCCTCGCTGCGGGCGCGCTCCCGGCAGCCTGTCAAGCGGTACAAGAAGATCATCTCGGAGATCTACCAGCTGCCACCGGTATGTCCAATTCTGCGTTGCTCTCAGAATTCAGCCGTTTCTGATATAGCTGTTTTTTCTGCAACTGGGTGTGTGGTCAAAACTGTGAGGGAATTTGATGACAATTGAATTTTTGGCGTCATAGGATGGAGAACCAAATGATAGAAGAATTGGGAAACTCTGTGATTATGTCTCGAGAAATCCAACACGCATACCAAAGGTAACGCTTTCAACCTTAACTCCTTTTTTCATAGAATGGAGACACAACAATTGTACATTTCCAAGAGTTGAGACTGGACTCTAGGCAGTAAGAAAATCAAATGCAATAGTTCAAGCAAAATGAAAAAAAAGAAGGAAATGTTTTTGAGTTGAACTGAATAATCACCCTAATGGAAAATTCTAAAACTGGTGTATTTGAAATGTACTTGTAATGCTAATATGTCAAGAAATGAATGATTGAGCTCTGTAAAACCAGGATTCGTGGTCACACTCAAACCTTTTGTGGGCAGATCACAGAGTATCTTGAGCAGAGATTCTACAAAGATCTGAGGCATGAGAATTTCACTTTGGCCAAAGTTGTGCCATGCATCTATAGAAAACTTCTCTGCTCATGCAAGGAGCACAGGTAGGTGTTAGCTGTTAAGGTTCTCTTCTACCAATGACACATCCATACTCATTTGTTGTTCTCGTGCTTATCATATTATTCTTAATTCAGGCCATTGCTAGCCACAAGCTCATTATGCACCATTCGCACTCTTCTTGATCAGAGAGCGCATGATGATCTACAGGTTCTGGGTTGTCTAATGCTTGTTGACTTTCTCAATGGCCAGGTTGGTTACATAACTTGCAACTGCATTTGCTGATAGATATTGCCATCTATTTAACTTAATTAGAGATGTTTTGTAGGTTGACAGCACACATATGTTTAATTTGGAAGGTCTGATACCAAAACTTTGCAAAATTGGTCATGAGCTAAGGGAAGATGATGAAGGGCTCCGTCTTCGATCTGCTGCACTTCAGGCTCTTGCTTCTATGGTAACACTTCTTTTTTAACTAAATTGTTCCCATGAATAGTATAAGGCATTCTTCGCAGATATATTGTATCAAATACATTGATCTAGATTGGAGATTTTTAGGTCTAACATGTATATTACCCTTAGATTGTAAGTTTAAGTTTTCCTGGTTGCTTTGCATTGCTGATTCCTTCCTTTTTTGGCTTAGCAAAAATAATATCGTCAATGTGGTCTAGCACAATCAAGTTGGATAACAACAAAACATGGCTTTTTATTTTGTTTCATTTGCAGTGTGGCTTGTATTCACTTTCATTTAGTATTTTACCTTTTTGTGGTGCGTACCATCTGACTGCCATCTCTGTAATCAGGTCCAATACATGGGTGATCATTCTCACATTTCAATGGAACTCGATGAAGTAAGTATTTATTGCTTTTTATATTGTTACAAGGTGCATAATTAATTCCATACATGGCAATCACTTTCATATTTTAATCGAACTTGATGAAGTAAGTTTTTATTGTGTTTTATATTGCTACAAGATGGCTGGATAACTTCTGGGAGATGTTCTTGATTTTTCTTATCCGCATTGTATATGATTGGTGCAATCATCTGGAATATGAATGAATGAATTCATTTTGGATTAGAAATAGGATGACTAGATACATGCAAGAGATTCAATCAGAAATCAGTGACTTCTGAAAATTGCTGAAAGGAGTTCAACATTAGTTTTAATCGATAACTGCTGAGAAACAATACTTTATGAAACAAAAAATTAGCAGCACTGAAATTAGGAGCGCTGTGTCTAAATTCTGTATTCATTCTTGAACACAGGTTGTCTCAGTGATCATAAGCTGTTATGAGGTTAATCAAACTCTCTCAATAAAAGAGGTTGTCAGACTTCAAGATGATGATGATTTGGTCATTAATGGGAACTTGGCTGTGGTACCAGTGTCTGGGCAAAATAGTGCCAAAGTGGCATCTGATACAATGTGAGCTGTCCTGCCAGTGTAACAAGCGCATTTCCAGATCCTTATGCATCTTTCAATGCTATAATGGTTTAATGTGTCAGCAGGTCTGTGTCTGAAAATCCAGCGCATTGGGCAAGGGTTTGCTTGCGTAATATGGCTAATATTGCAAAGGAGGCAACAACAGTGCGGCGTGTTCTTGATCCTCTTTTCCGCCTTTTTGACAGCCATGACTACTGGTCTCCTGAGAATGGGATTGCCCTTTCTGTTCTGCAAGAAATGCAGAAACTGATGGACAAATCAGGTGCAGCAATTTCCACCCATGTAATTTCTGTTTCTCCACCCTCCCCCCCCCCCCCCCCCCCACCCCCACCCCCACCCATTATACCTTTCAATCATTATTGTTCAACAGAAGACATATTAAATACTTTGTTAACTTCCTGTTCTCCCCCATATTGCCAGGGCAACATGGCCATTTGTTGTTATCTTTCACTATAAAGCACATAGATCATAAGGTTATTGCCAAGGAACCTGCCAAACAAATCAGCATTCTTAAAGTTGCTTCAAGTCTTGCAAGGCATGCAAAGTTGAAGGCATCAGTGACAATAGCAAGCGCAATCAGTGACTTAATAAAGCATTTGCGCAAATGTATGCATTTTGCTATTGAAGCATCCAATGCTCATGCTGATGATGGCAAATGGAATAGCGCACTTCATGTGGCCTTGGAGGATTGCCTCGTGCAGTTGACAGAAAAGGTTATCATATTGTTTTGGTTCCTTATTACTTAACTACCCGTTGCTCTCATCATAGAGATCTTTAAGTTGCTCCTTTCACTTCATAGGTTGCGGATGTTAGTCCTATTCTTGATATGATTGGGGTAATTCTCGAGAATCTCTCTCATACTGCTACCATCGCAAGATCAACAATTTCATCTGTTTATCGCACATCACAAATTGCAGCTTCTATCTACAAGTCATCGTACCATCAGAAGGCAAGTTCCTGGCATACCCACTACTGCATGAAGTAATTTTTGCTTTAAAAATAATAACTGGAAATTGGTTGTGCATATCTCAGGCATTTCCTGAAGCTTTATTTCACCAGCTTCTCTTAGCAATGTTGCATCCAGACAATAAGACAAGGATTGGTTCACATCGTGTTCTATCCACCATCGTCGCACCTTCTCTGCTGTGTCCATGGTCAGCCATGAGCTTTCCAATCCCAGTAAAGAGCGATGATTTGCAGAACTTATATTTGTTGGCTCTCTCAGCTTTCTCTTCTGAAGCCATAATCAATGAAATTAGGACCAAAAACTACATCCAAGAATCCTTGCAGAAAAATGGCAGATCAGAAGCTATACTTGGTACTGGGAATGGATGCACACAGACAGAATCAAATGCAAGGCAGTATCTAGGGAGCCCATGTCTGAATGAACATCATTTTACAGCATTTAACGATGAAGTATGAAATCCAGTTGGCATATGTATACTAACTTGTTCTCTCTGTTTTTTATTTTTATTTTTGTATTGCACGTTAGTGTCCAACTGATGTACCATCTTATTTTCTTCCATCCAAGCAGAATCTAAAGTTCATGAAGCTGAACAACCACCAGATTGTTCTTCTTCTTTCATCTATTTGGAGTCAAGTATCTCTGGAGGATAACTCACCTGCGAATTTTGAAGCAATGTGCCATATCTACAACATTGCTTTATCTTGTTCGAAATCAAAAGTAAGTCAAGGTTCAGTATATATGTTACTATTGTTATCCCATGGCCAAGGGTACTGTTTCGTGATATCAAATGTAGGTCCTTTAAACATATGGAACATATGTTACTAAGATTTGTGAGCTTAGAGGCTGCTATTTTATTCTGAAGGAAAGCCCTGAAATAATTACAGAGCAGAGAAAGAGAAGATCTGAACTGTTCATGTTAAGCCCTCCATTTAAAATTTATTTACTACGTACTCTTTTGCAAACGTTATTATCATGAAGTTCCCTTTTAGATTCCCGGGCTAATAGGACCCAGCAATATCATTCTGTTCTTAAGACTTGGAAGTAGTGTACCATGTGTCTGACCGAGGAATTTTTGTGGCAGAGCTCCAGTCATGTGGCACTAGTTCGCTGTTTCCAGTTGGCATTCTCTCTCAGGAGAAAGTCTCTTAGTCAAGAAAGTAAGTTCCTTCACCATTGCCTGCTCTGTTCCCTTTTCCACTTTTACATAAGTAAATTTATGTTTCAAGAACTTATACCCTTCTAGGATTTCACCAAAAATTGCAGTTAAGTGTATGGCTTGATTTCCTCACTTACCCTTTTCACTGTAATGAAGATGATTTGCAGCCATCTCGTAGAAGGTGTTTGTATACAATGGCATCAGCAATGCTCATCTTTTCAGCCAAAATAGCTGATCTTCACCAGATAATTCCTCTCGTCAAAGCAGCAGCACCAGAGAAAATGGTTTGTTGGTTCCAATCATGTGTATATTGCATGTTCTCAAATCAACAAAAAGGAAATAAAAAACACTATCTAGCCCTTGTAGCCTTATAATCTGTGCAATGAACATGTAATGTAATAATGTTCAAGTTGCATTTACTCTTCTGTTGATTTTGCAGGTTGATCCTCATCTTTGCGTAATGGATGACTGCCAACTCGTTAACACCTCTGCAGAGTCTTCTAACAGTGAGATGGTTTTTGGTTCTGAGGAAGATGAAAGTAATGCACAGGCCTTTCTTTCAGCCATAAACAAGGATGATGTGGAGTTGATAGAAACCGTGATGTCCCATTTTAAGAAGAAATTTGAAAATTTACCAGAGGTGTATATAGATTTGTTTAGTATTTTATTTATTTGTTTGTGTAGAACAAAGGTCTTATTTAGTGTCTTTACTTGTGACCTGCAGAAGTTTAACGGGATAGAAGAACAACTTCTTCAAGAGTTTTCCCTGGATGATTCATTTCCTCTTGGCGCTCCACTATTCATGGAGACACCACACTCTTGTTCGATATATGCTGAAAAGGACGACCACTGTTTTGATGAGGTCCCTACTGATCCTTCACAAATAGTTGATCTTGCACAACAATATCCATACTGACAGTTGCATTATTGATGTTCTAACTTGCCCTTTGTGTCTGCTTGTCTTCTGCCCTCAGGATGGTGTTCCTTCTGAGCTAGATGATGATGACGACATCATCTTTGAACACAGTGGATCTCAATCTGACAGGAAAACATCTGGTTCTATGGCTTCATCAGATGTTCTAACGGTTAATCAACTAATAGAATCTGTATGTGCCATCTCTACTAACCTCCACACCTGTTAGTTTGTTAGTTCCAGACCATGTAGATCCATCATTTTTTATGCATAACTGTTTGCCATGCAGGTTCATGAGACAGCAAGGCAAGTCGCTAGTGTTCCAGTTTCTGCCAACCCTGTACCTTATGACCAAATGAAGAGCCAATGTGAAGCCCTGGTTATGGAAAAACAACAGAAGATGTCTGTTCTCTTGAGCTTCAAGCATTCGAGGACTAACTCCCATGGCTCAACCGGGTTGGATGGGCTTGAAACGAACGAGGCATGTATATCTTATCTGCAAAATCTAGCCATCTCATGTATCATTAAGATATCAGATTTTTTTCCCCGCGAGTAAAATGCTGTTCAGAACTTAACGTCAGTCTCATCACTTGTCATGTATTGCAGTCATCCCTGCGATCCGAGCCTGAGTTGCAATCAACTAGGAAGGGCCGCATGCGACGCAGCGATTCAGCATCCAGCGAATCTGACTGTTCGTTCAGGCTGCCACCTGCAAGCCCATACGACAAGTTCCTGAAAGCGGCTGGACGGTAGCTTGGCACGGCTTCGTGAAGCTTCGTGACGCTTCACTTTTCAAGTCTGTATACAAGAGAGTTTGCAAGATTTTCATGCCATTCCTTGCCCCCCGTTCTTACTCCCTGTTCTGGGAGTTTTCTTTCAAGTGTACATTGACACTCCTCGACAAGGTGTACAAATTTTTATTACTTTTGGAGACTAATAATAAACGGAAATGTATAGGTAATCGCACAAGTTCTTGTATCATAAAGTATTTGTTCATTTGTTCGTCGTGAAAGGAATAAATTTTACCCAAATTCTTGCCTTGTCGCTGTTGAAGAATGAATGCCTAATCCGAAATCATGCCTTTCCGTTTGCTTCATTGTTTGCAATATCCACGCCGTCCCTGTATCTTACATCCTCGTTGCAGCTTGTAAACCTCTTAAGGCTCCAGATTCACAGCGACCTTGACGAATGTATTCTTACTTGAGAGATGGGATCAATCAGCAACCGATGAACGGTGAGGCCTTTTTTTTTTTTGAGTTCTCTCTTCTGCTAGGAGCGGTATGCTCTCTGTAAACTCCAATGTAAGAAGAGAGATGCACCGCTAAAACGCTGGATCTTTGGTACGTTGGCAATGCAGTCGGACTGAAGGGGCTATGTTCCTGAATTTTTAAAAGAATTTTTCATCGTCAAAACGAGAACGCTAAGACATGCAGGGGTACTGAAATTTCGAGTTAACAAAGCAAAGTTAACAGAGTTTGAGAATCAGAACTGCACAGAACGACAAGACACCGGCGGCGCGCAAGATGGAGGACGCTGAAGAGGCTGTCTGCAGCCGTGAGAGGCTGGCTTTCACACCCAGTGCTCATGGAAGAAGAAGGAACACGCGCCGGCGTCCGGCCGGTCACATTCTGTTTCAGCCATCCGCCGGCGAGTTGAGCGTCGCCCCGCCAAACAAGAGCCCGACCACCGCTTGGCCGCAGGTACTGGGAGATACGCAGTAGCACATGTGATGTGATTGGAATTGGAGAACGAGGCCACGCCGGCGTAGCGAGCGACGCGACCGGACAGAGGGAAGAGGGGGACAGCGGCGGAGCAGGAGGGAGCGTGGCAGGGAAAGGCACGGAGGAAAAGTGGAGAGGGAGGAGGAGGGGAGGACCGGACGAGGAGCGCAAGTCCATTGGTGACGTCGAGACAGACAGCCAACCGTCGCCGTTGCCGGAAGGAAAGGGGAAGACGACGATGTGGACGCGGCGGACGGCGGAGTGACTATTTTACAAAAAAAACCAGGATGAAAAGGGGGTTTTCTGTAAAAATTTGGATCGCGATTATTAATCGCAATCCGAATTAGGGGGTTTTATGTAAAAATCCGGACTGCGATTAATAGTCGCGATCCGATTTAGGAAGTTTTGTGTACAAAATCGCATCGCGATCCGATTTAGGGGTTTTATGTTAAAATTGGGATCAGTTTCAGGGGTGTTTATGTAAATGTTATATTCAGGGGTCTTTTGGAAAAGAGGGAAACCTGCTGCCGTCAGATCCGGACTGTGCGGTCCGATGGTGGTACGCATCAGTCAACGAGCTACATCTCTGCCGGCCACCGCCGCGACGACCTCACCATGGCCATGGCGGCTCCGGCCATGAATCCGCTCCATCGACCGGGCCGCATCCATGCCCCGCTGACCAGAGAACCCGCGTGTTTTCCCAACCCCGAAGCCTGCGCACTCAAACGAGGAGGTACCAGACGAGATGGAGGCGGCGGCGGCGGCCGCGAGATCCAGTACTTTAGCGGAGTCGCTTCCGTGACACCAACCGGTTCGTGTGCTTATTGCTGAGTGAGTGAGTGTTGGCTATCTTGTTTGCCAGATTTTATTATTATTATTAATGCGGCATTTCGTTCCCACATTTTGATTCGAGACTGACCAGGAGTTCACGTTTTTATTGAGATTTCGCTGATAATAATGTAGCAAAATCGTTGAACTTTTATCGTTTTATTCTGCAAATAGGTGTCCCGATGGTTATAATCTGTGGTCTCTCATCATCGTTTAAAGCCGAGAGCTCGCTGGTCGTTGGCGGTATTGATCCTCTACCTCCGAGAATTTACGTCGAATCCTCTGTGCTTTGAAGGCTTGATCATGTGCTAATCCATTGCGGATTCCTTGTTGACGTGAAGGCGTTGATGGGAGACCTACAGAGATGGCGGGGCGGCAACAAGGTGATCTCAGCGCGATTATTGGAAAAGCAATAGAGCAGGTGGGAAAACTACTTCAGCAGCGGATTCCGGAATCTAACAATGCCGTGAAGCCTAGCTATATGAGTGATGAGGGGTGGAGCTGAATTTTGCAGACACTGAAAGGCAGTGCGCGAGAAGAGTGTATGATAGGCAGGCGAAGGTGTACAGGAGGTGGGGCAAAAGGCAGTCAAATCGACGCTTCGCAATGATCCAATGGACTATCTATATGGTATTGATTTACCAAGTCAGTTATATTTTTTCCCTTGCTGAATTTGGAATGCTTTCCTAAGTTTTTGCTTAATTTAGTCTAATAGTCTTGGTTAGCTACAAAAATGAGGACCAAGGTCTGAAGAAACCTACAAAGATGATTTGCTCTGGTAGCTGATTGTTTAATACTTCAATTACTTATAGGCTAGCTACTTGATGACATGCCAGTATGACACACTGCTGTGATATATGGTGTTATGATATTAGATTAAGCAACCAATGATCTGCAGATCCTGACCTACAAGATAATGACTTTAAAGATGGCTTCAATTTTTGGAATTTTGGCACATCTTATTTAAAAATTTCTTTTATTGTACCTTACATAAATGCTAATGCTAATCTTTTTCTTTTTTCACTCACCATCACAAACTTCTTCATAATTGCTAAAATGTTGAAATTGTTTTTATACAATTCCTGACACCCTTTGCTTGCGGATAATGATAATCTGAAAACTTCCTTTATGTTATGCGGCACATGTCATGTTTCTTTGGTACATCCTACATGGATAACAACTGGCATGGATGACAATAGAGGACTCTAGGTTAACGTCCAAGCATCAGGGTTATGAGTTTATCTAGAAATAAAGGCACGCCAATGACTTTTGGAGGACTCAGATATTCCAGATACTCAATTAGTTTTCTTGCTCAATGTTTTTTCAAGTTAAAGATAAGATAAGACAAATAAAAGCTCAATAAAGTAGCACATCTGAAGCATAAAGGACAGAGTATCACGGAAGCTTTGTGCCTACATGACTGTTGTGGGATAACCAAGCTTGCACTCACATGATATTTCTCAATTAGAAGTAAAGCTAAAATAGAAAAAAGAAAAAAAAAGGCTCTCAAAGGTGCATAACATATGAGCAATCCGTGATGTGTAATTACATATCTTATTAAACAAATGCATAAATACACACATAGAGAAACAATACAGAAATCTTAGATAAGCTTGCCAGCAGTTTAGCATGTGCAAAATAGATGCAACCATTACTTGTGCTACAATCAAAACGTTTTGCATGATCAACATGAGTTATCTTTTGCCTCCAACGCCTATAAAAATAGCATTTACTATGTCAGAATTCATAAGTAGCTTTTAAGAACAACTGAGAAGACATAGCGTGGTCAATTGAAATACTTGTTTACCTCTGCAATGGAAAGTAATTACGCGTGCCCACCACCAAGGAAGGGAAACATGATCACCATTTTGAGTATTGATGGTGGTGGGGTTAAGGGTATCATCCCTGCTACCTTCCTCTCATTCCTTGAGTCTAAACTTCAGGTTGATCCTATGTTCCTCTGTTGCATATATAGCTTAGCAACTTTTACCACACCAATATTTTTGTCATAACTATGTTTGAATGTTGACCCTGGCTGTAGCCTTTGATCAGTGGAAGTTAAAAATTTGATCTGTTTTGGTGACCAACATCTTGTTCTCTGCACACATTCATGTTTGAGGGTTATTTATTTGCTGGTATGTTTTGCCATTTTTAGGATCTTGATGGGAGCAATGCACGCATAGCTAACTACTTTGATGTCATCGCTGGCACAAGCACAGGTGGCCTCATTACTGCTATGCTAGCTACTCCATCACTGAGCAATGCTAAGCAACCATGCTATGAGGCCAAGGATATCGTGCCATTTTATCTCAAGCATTGTCCTCACATCTTTCCATGCAGGTTTGTATGTTCGAGAGGCTTCTATCAATCATATTTCTTGCTTCTTGGAGGATATTTAAATGTTTGTATAAACAGATTATGTCTGAAGTGAATTATATTTATCTGTTATTGGAGAGGAATACATGGGAGTACTTTGACTTATTCCTTTATCTGATATGCCAACCAGGACCGGATTTTTTGGTTGGTTATGCAAGATAGTACGCATAATTAAGCTGATCATTGGGCCGAAATACAACGGGAAGTACCTCCACAAAATAATCAATGATCTGCTTGGTGAGACTAGAGTGAAGGAAACATTGACAAATATTGTGATTCCTACTTATGATGTTAAATGTGTAAAGCCAACAATATTCAGCACATTTAAGGTTCAAATTCTAAACTTAGTGTACGTGATGCCTTCATTGATTATTAACGGTGAACTAATATTTTTGTTATGGTATAGGCAAGATCTAATACCTTGATGGATGCTCGTCTTGCTGATGTGTGTATTGGCACATCTGCAGCACCAACCGTTCTCCCTGCACACTATTTTGAAACTGTGGATTATCACACTGGTGCAACACGCAGCTTCAACATTATTGATGGGGGCCTTGTCGCAAACAATCCGGTATGTTAAATTCTTTGGTGTTGACATCGACGCTACAATTTGTGGTTGGATGTTTCTATCAAGTTCCTATATGTTCCATTTCTTTGATTTAATTGTACATTTTTATCACTACTAATTTTTTGAGCTGAGTATTAGTTTTTTCCCCTTATGATCTTCTATATCCTCTGCGCATCTTTTTACATCTAGAGCCGGTGCATTCCGGCGCTCCTCATTGATCCACGTAGCTAATTTTCTATCAGCCATCAGATTAGCAGCTAATCTTCCATTAGCCGTCAGATCGTATACGGATGCCGGCGTACTAGCAGAGGAACCAAGAAGGATCTGGAATACTCCAGCAGAGAAAAAACTCAGATAGTAGTAAATTTTTTTTCCCATTATCAGTCAGATCCTATGTTAGCGAATTTGTTACGGACAAGCACAGAAAGAATCTAGAATATTCTAACATTGGAAAAAAATCTCATGCTAGATCATATTAAACAAATACTTTATAATTGAAGTGCAAAAAGAAGAAAACGAATCAAAGAAATATATTACAATGCAGTTAAGCCTTGCATCGAATCTTCAATCAACCCATCTCCTTTATAATACATGCACCGACAGATAAGATACAGTTGCTCCAAACAATCTATTAATTTGATAATTAAATTTGCAATACATATTGGGCTATGTGCAGTTTAGAATACCACCAGTAAAGTGTCAAACGCAGCACCTAGCCATCCATGGGGCAACAAAGTGTGCTATGAACTCTATCAGCTCGAGCGAGACGGATTGCGGATTGAGGTTGCTCCCCCATCGGCCTCCGCCACCTGCGACTTGAGCATTGGTGCCCACGAGACCTTGAATTGAGCACGGCGAGCGCGAATCAAGCACGCCCTTCTTGAGGTGGACGGAGGAAAGAGCGTGGTCGGAGCAGATGAGGAAGCGGGGGAGGCCACGAGAACGTGAGGGATGGGCGACTAGGCGAGCGAGCTGCGTGCGACTGTGAGAGACGAGGAGGTAGCAGCAACAATGGGGACCAGCGGTAACTGAGACTCCAATCAAGCCAGGCTTGTGAAGAATTTTGCAACAAGAATGTTTCAAATGGATTTACCAGGATCATATGGATCTAGAGGAAAGGACAGGTAGCTCGGTTTAACATTGATGGAGGATTCTGGCCGGCGGAGCTGTTAGTGGCTGCTAAGCAGCTTGCTGCTTGCCTGCTTTGTGTGTAGTGATGGAGAGACCGGTCCAGGGAAACAAGAAAACAGAGATGAGATAGACAGCTGCTAGTTTTCAAAAACAAATAGACAGCTGCTGACCTGCTGTGGAGAGGGGAAAGTGCTGGGCTCAGCCACGCCACGAGCCACGCTACAGGAAGCTTCTGCAACTGCCGGCATGCATGCATGCAGGGGAGGAGGGGAGGATCAGAACGCAGGGGAGAGGTGTGGACCAGGGTCTTCTATGATTTAATTTCCAATTCACTTATGGTTATATTCTTCTGTTCTCTGGTTTACTAATTAGCTAAATGGCTCCAAAGTTCTCTATACAGTTCTATTTTGACCATCTGTACAGCAACAAGAGTTATACCTAGGGGTGTGGTAACGGATAATAATCCTAGTGGTCTCTTCACAATCCAACTTGGCTTTTATATATTTTTAGCTCAAAATTGTATAAAATTAGAGCCCGATCCTTAAATTATCTAGGCTAAATTTTAAGGCCCTTTACCACCCCTAGTTATACCCTTGCTCAAACAAAGAATTATGCAGTCTGATTTATTCAAATCAAAACAAAGCTCTGGTTATTTCAATGTTATAACCATATTTAGACTATTTATGGGGACAAGAAGAATTACTCAAAAATTTCACCAGATTTGGAGAGTGCTTTGATCAAGTAAGATTGAAAAATATTAAAAATGAGGCCTCACAAGTCGAAGGAAGGAGTAATCGTATCCACCTGTCCCAACGCCCTCCTTAATCTAAACACAAGTCATGACTTTTCCAATCCTCTTTATCTCTCCAATCAAATAGAAAATATGGATAATCCTATCCCCTTATCAAACAGGGACATGGATCATCCAAAACTAGGTGCAGACCATCATATCCCATATTAAACTAAGCTGAATAAAAAAATAGTATATTAAAAATCTTGGAAGTTTTACAAACTCATATCTTTCACGTTTTAGCTTCCTTAACTTTTTTATTATGTAGAAAAAATAAATATATCTAACCTCATTTTTCCCTTACTAATTCAATCAGCTCACGGGCGCGCGCCAAATTTCTAGTCAACCTTTATTTGCCAAAACAGACATAAGAGAATGTAAATGCTAACAGAACACCTTGTCCTCTAAGTTGACAGACTCTGGTGGCAATGAGTGAGATAACAAAGCAGATCCGGCTGAGGAGCAAGGAATTCCCTGAAACCAAGCCCTTGGATTACCATAGATATCTGGTAATATCATTAGGCACAGGTCTTCCAGAGCAAGACATCAAGTTTGACGCATTGCATGTTGCTAAGTGGGGTATTTTTCAATGGCTTGGCCGGCACTATACCATGCCTTTGCTGCACATGTTCTTACATGCTAGCTCAGACATGACTGATAGTCATGTTGCGAACCTTTTCAAATCAATCGAATGCTCAGACCAACTGTTGCGCATTCAGGTAGATATACCATGTGTTTACAAGCCAGTGTCAATACTCCAGTTCTTGTCCTGCGAATGCATGCTGAAATCTATGTTCATCTACTGTTTTGCAGGACCACAACATACCAATAGCGTCTGTGTCAGCTGACCTCACAACGGAGAAGAATCTTGAAGGGCTGGTTACAATTGGAGAAAACCTCCTGCATAGGCCACTAAGCAAGGATGATTGCAAGATCAACCATGTCAGACCAGTGCCAAAAGATAGCTGTACTCTAACCTATGCTGATCTGCTCACACGGTTTGCAAAGCTCCTTTCTGATGAGAGGAAGCTTAGGCTCCAGAACATAGAACTGGATGCAGAGGGTCTTGGCGAACCATGAAAGGTGAGCTCTTCAGAACACATGGTCCATGCCCATCTTAGCAATTCGTGTTGATTACTATAAGCAGTTGTGTGTATTACATGTAGTTCTTCAGTGTGTAAATGGTAAAGTGACGTGTTAGCTCAGAGCCCTTTATAATTGGACAAACTGTAATGCCTTGGCGCGCCGGGCTATCTAGCTGTGTGTAATGTGAGTGTGGTGAACTGGTGGATCTGCATCCTAGGCTGTAAATTCTCTGTTACTCGTATTGAAAAAAAAAGTATGCTGTGATTATTCCAGCAGTCCAGCTCTCTAATTGGCCTTGGAACGCCAGACTATCATTATCATTTTAAAAAAGAATCTTGCTAGTTTACATAGGAATTGCAGAGGTTGTCCTAGAATATTAGGCTGTGATACTTTTCCTTTTAAAAGCAGAGTGCACGCTACGAATTATTGGCTTTGAACCCTCTGGTATCCCAAACTACCCATTACATACCAATGGGGCCATTAGGTTCCTCTTTCTTCCGTCATTCTCCGTCGGGTCTGTGTCCCTGTGAATGTGTGAAAAATTAAATTCCTTTTTAATACATGTTTGAATTGTTTGTGTTCCTTTTAGTATATATACTGTAATGTCTACAGCTCAAACATGATTATCCCACGCGTCCCCTTTCTGGTTAGTAGGCTTTCCTTCTGGCCATATTGCTAAACTTCTACACCTATCATGCCTCTCATCAGCAACATCCATCCAGCTACACCTTTTCAGAACACCCTGTCCTCAATGATGCAGTAGCACTCCTAGTCCTAATTAACCATATTATCCTAATCGCTCATTTTATCTAATAAGCAAACTGCCACTGTACTTGCTATACATATATAAGTGGTGTAATCCTGCCGGCCCATCGTTGTAATTCTGCATGCTCGTTGTGGAAACCTCTTGGCTTGCACGTCACAGGCTCACCACAACTGATCGATCCCTCGTAGACTCCTATCTTGCAAGTGGGCCATCAATCACCTATCTTACCATGGTTACACCTAACCACAGCTGGCTCGAGCTCGACACATGATTCGAACCAACAAGTGCGTTAGCATATCTAGGAAGTGTACGCTTCTAGCCGCATGCACGTGCCTACCTCAGCAATGCCGTAGCTTCCTGATGCTCTCAAGCACGGGCTAGCCTACGATTTGGAAGGTGGGTATTCAAAATTTCAAGTAGTGCAAAAGACAAAAAATTTGATAGCCCAAAGTGCATATTAGTAGAACATAATTGAGTACCGACAACACAAATTATTCATAATTTGGAATTATTCAACATATAGATAATAGACGTACTAAATGATCAATATATCAAAGTGGAAATATTTGAAATATATAGAGAATAAAATTTTTAAAACAACAAATGACATTGATAAGGATCTCAAACCAGTAGTGGCACTGCCACTCTTCCTCTTTTCCATGGTTCAAACCTACATATTACAAGCTATCTAGTTTTAGAAATATTTTCCTCATTATCATACTGCATTGTTGTGAATTGTCCATTAACTTTGTAAATTGCAATGACAACTTTTAGAAAAAAAATGAACAAATTTTCACTAACCTTGGTGTTAATTGCCCTCGCCGCCTTGCCCCTGTGCTTGCGCCTGCTGCCGCCTGGCGCCTGCTCCCTGCCTAATGCGGCACTACGCCGCTAGTCGCCTGCTCCCTGCTTGTGCCTCAGCGCCTACCGCATGTCCTCTGCAGGACCGCAGGTTGCAGCCCGCCTTGCCGCCGTCGGTCGCCGGCGTGGTTCCCCTGAACGGCTACACGGCTCCTCTGCACGGCTCCCCTGCCGCTGCGCCCCTGCTGCCGCTGCCTGCCGCCTGCGCCTTCCCAAGCAGCCGGCTGCCGTGGCACCGTGCCGCACGCCGCCGCCGACCGGCTAGGCGCCTAGGGTTGCGGCTGGGATGGCCGGCCGGATGGGTAAGGAGATTTGGGACTCGGGAGGTGGTGCCTGGGTAGGTCACCGAGTGGGGTGGGCGGATCTGGGCAGAGGTGGGCGAGTGGGGTGGGCTGCCCAGGTGGGCCGGGTGGGGGTGGCAACGTAGGCCGTTAGTGGGAAGAGGGGACTAGGGGAGGTGGGTTGCTTCTTGTTTTAATCATGTTATGCTGATATTGGTTTATTTTTCATTTTTTCTTCATATATACTTGAGAAATATACTATATATACAAAAATTTTTGCCAAAAATAATGGGTATTCACTTGAATACCTTTGATTCAACGTGGGGCGTGCCTGCTCTGAAGTCTGAACTAGTTAGATAATCTCTTCAATTCATCAGTTTGTTTGAGCCTTTAATCTTGGTAAATATTGATAAACCCCGGCCCCCGCGTCGTCTCCCCAATGGGACGACTCGGGCGGCACCCCTTCCTCCACCGCCATCACCCCTCCTCCCGGCTTCCTCTCCACCTCGCCGCCGCCGGAGCGGAGCACCGGAAGCCCATGTGCCTACTAGGATGGTGGGGGGGGGGGGGGGAGGAGGAGGATTCTCTCGCGCTGGGGCCGGCATGGAGGCGGCGGCGGCGGCCCGGGGCGGATCCACAACGTCGCGCCAGCGCCGGGCTTGGGGCGGCGGATCCGGTGTCCTGGAGACCGGATCTAGTGCCCCCGTGGCCATGGCCTCCCTCGCTCTTTCGTCCTCATGGATGGTCTCAACCCCTCCTTGACACGGCTCCTGCGGGTCGGCGACGGCGGCTGCTGCGGGACGGTACGCAAGGAGCGGCCGTGTGGGCATGCAGCGACGGCATGCAAGGGGCGGCTGTGGGCTGGCGCACAGCAACGGCACACGAGGAGGGGAGCTGTAGCGCGCTGGGCATGGTCGGCGTGAGGAGCAAGGAGGTGGTGGCCGCAGTGGCTGCGGACATGGTGGTGTGACGGCCGCCGCGAGCAGCGAAGAGGAGCTGGAGGCTGCAGAAGCCGTGGCCACAGTGGTGGCGCGTTGGAGGCCTCGCGGCCGAGGCCAGCGAGTTGTGTGGAGGCCGCGCGGTAGCGGTCCGGAGCGGAGGCTGAAAGGCGGCGGGGCGAGCGGTGCGCAGTTGCCGTACGATATGGAGGTGACACGTCGGCAAGCTGGCAGTTGGCGTGACGCTTGTGAGGAGCTCAGGTGTGGTGAGCGCTTCTGGGCGACGAGCGCAAGATAGGTGGAGGTCAGTGGCATGGTGTGGAGGTGCGGCGGCGGAGCCGCCCCGGGTGTGCTGCCATGGTTGTGGTCCGGGAGTGCCAAGCCGTGAGCATGCACCGAAGGATTGGAATGCTCCGGGCGAAAGCCCTTGCTGGCATTCCTGCTGGTAGAGTTGATGGCGGCGCCCTAGGGCGTCGTTTTCCCTGTTGGGGCGTCATCTTGGAGCTACAATCTTGTTGCACGGGGCTCTCTAGGTGAAAACCCTATCCAGATCCTGGATGAGCGATGGTGGTGCCTTTTGGCATCGTGCCCTCCTTGGAGGCGTCGTCTCCAGAGACTCGTCTAGGCTTGAGGTATTTCCGGTGCATTGGTCATGGGTGGCAAAGGACGGTGGTTGCTATTCCGCCGCGTGGCAAGCTTAACGGGTGTTGCCGAGCCCTCGTGGTGGCATTCATAGCTATGGTGGTGGCCGGAGGTTGTCGCATGTTCGTCGTTTGTGGCTGCTTGCAGCGGACCGTGATGTCTGGTGTTGCCTTGCAACTGTCAGTGCGGTGTGGAACTGCGTCGAAGGACGGCACTCGCGGCATCGGCATCATGGGACGACTTGGCTTGCAGCGGACCGCAGCAGGCTGCTCAGCTTGGCTAGGCTTTTCGGTGCGGTACATCATCAAAAGACGACGCAAACGACTTCTTTGGCTTGCTGGCACGGTGGCGGAGGTCATGTGCACGAGTGAAGTAGGTAGGTGAGGTCGGCCCACGACGGTGGCTCGGCATTGATGGAGATCTGGGACGTGGAGCAACATTGCTCTCCACCCTGACGGCAACAAATGAAACGGAACCGTGGTGTGGAATACTGTGGCAGGTGTGGTGAGGCCCCCGCGCGTGGTGATTCTTCGAGGCAACGAGAGTGAGTCCAACGGCGGAAGTGGCAAGGCCCCCACGTGTTGTGTTATCGTGGTGGCGACTGCGAGACAGCCTACAAGAGGTTCGGTTTCGGCGGTATCACTCCGTCAAGTGGAGGGTGGTGTTGTAGCGGCACAACGGCGAAGGGTCCCACATGCCGGTGGTCTTTCTGATGCGGTGCAGTCTGCATCTTTCGGTTCCCTATCCACGTAGGGTCACGCCTAGAGGTTCAGGTTCTCGGTGACTACATGAGCGTGGATGTTTTGGTGGGTGCCGCGAGCTCCGGTTTCTGCTGCGCTTGTTGCGTGGAGTAATTTTCGACCGGGCAGAGTTGCCATTGGAGACGAGTTATACAGCTTGTGTCGATGCCTCGATCCGACTGGGATGAGTTGTTGAGTAGTGTTGAGTTTAATGCGTGTTGATACCCCAATCCAACCCATCGGTATTGTTTCTGTGATTTTTTTTTTGCCTGGTTATAGCTTCCCAGGGATATAATCTTATATTTATCTGCTATATCAATAAAAACGCTCTCATCGAGTGTTGTTCGTTCAAAAAAAAAATCTTGCAAGCTAAGGGGCTGGGATATACATACCTTGCGATACATTCATGCACGAAAACCCGGTAGCTGGATATGTTGCAGGATCTTTCATTTGCCTGTTTTTTCTAGTACTTCTCAGAGTTTTGAGTTGTGTTTGATGTGAAATTCCTGCAAGATTCTTCGTTTATTCCAATGCAAATAGCTGAACCAACCCCTTGGAATAATCCCACTGTGCAGTGTCGCATTGGCATTCGCTCCTGCACATTTATTATCATCTGAAAACTAAAAGAACGATCAAACTGTAAAAGAATTCTATTTTTTTAAGGACCGCGAGAACTAGTGTAGGGTGTTGGTCCCGCAGACTGATCAGGGGAGCTGAAAAATTGCCCAATCGACCTACTATAATAACGGCCGGCCTGCATGCGCTTCGGTGGCGTGCTTAAAATTAAACTAAACAATAAGTTTACTTTCAGCTGATGGCCAAGCATGGCCTCGAGTCCCGCTTCTCAGAGCAACAGCTCTCCGTCCAGCTCGAAACAGGCGCACGCAACAGAAAGGACACGACGCGACGCGATCGACGACGACGAGCTCGGATCGGAGTGGCTAGCTTTGTCTATCGCCGAAATCAGGTGCCTGGAGCGCCGTGCAATCATCAGCTGCGCCTGCAACCAGCATGCGGCGCTGTGCGCCGCGGAGGAGCGCCATGATCGAGGGGGTCAGAATTAGTCGTTGGATTTGGTAATGGTGCTGGATCAGTTTTTTTTTTATGGGTTGCTAGGTTGTGCATGATTAGTGCGGCTAGGTGCCGCCGGCCGGACCTTCCGTTCTTATACTACTCCAGTATGGAGTTCGTTCCAGTTCTGGGAATTTCATTCGATTTGGCGCAACTCATAAGTCGATCGGGATCATCATCACTGCTAACCGTCGCAATAATAATGTGTGGTCGCTGCAGGCCACGTTGAGGCATCGATCTTGTGCCAATAATAGCATGTAACGTCGGTGGGTAAAACACTAACTAGGAATATTATTCGTGGATACCCAACAAGGGAATATATAGTATTTGCAATTTTATTTCCAAAATCAGCTCGAAAAAATATATACTGGTGACCATTCATCGCTTGTGTCGTGGCAATATCCTATATACAGGAGGATGGAGGGAAAAATACACGCATGGATATAAATCGCCCCACCGATCCTATGCAATACCATCCTGGACCGGTCACAAGTATTGATATCCATATGCGGCCATGCGGGACTAAAGGATATGTAAGGCTAAAAAAAATTAATCAGGCTCACTCGTAGCTTCTTAACTACCCCACCTACACAGCACATGTAATTCTAGATGAGATGTCTTTCTTTTTAACTAACCCGTGAACGACTCTTTAGCAGCTAGTAACCCCAACTAGAACTAAAAAAACCTTTTAGTTTTTAGTTCTGGTGGGTACCAAGTTTAGGTTGGTGTTACCAACCGGGAAAGATAGAGGATTTGTAGTCCCGGTTATTAATACCAATTGAGACTAAGTATTAATAACCGGAACTAAAATTCCTCTTGCATCCATAAAATTTAGATCCAGGACTAATACTTACATTAGTTCCGGATCTAAACTCAAACCAGACTAATACCGAAGATGAATGTGTATTTCCGTACTAGTGCGCACAAGTGATACGTGCATGTACTGCCCCACGCGCACCCTAAGTTTGCCCTTTCCTTTTCTCCTTTTACGTGCCGACATATCTTCCATGTTTGAAATAAATGCTAGTCATCTACGTGTTCAGGGTGCAACTTTTACTGACGCCGGAGGTTTTATATATATTTATCTGGTGTGAACACAAATTAAAGGGCATGCACAAATCGACGTCCAAAAGCAATCACATCACGGCACATGTATGTGTCGTCGTCTCGGTTCGAAAACGACTCTAATCTCTGTGTGACCACGCTCTGTGTGGTGCCCGGGCTAGTAGTGGTGGTCTCCAGTAGAAAACTCACCATCGTCTTTGAATTCGGTGGACTGGGACACGACGGTGACCCGGCAAATTTGGCTTCTTCAAAAGTTTATCCGGCCATTTCTGTAAATTAAAAGAATTGCCGGGGTAGCTTTCAGGTATATTGGCAGGCCACGGAAAAGCTAGCCGGTGTTCTGCGTGGTCCATCGGTCCTTGGGGAATGTGGATCAGATACTGTAGCCCGCGACCTCGCATGATTATTCTCAGGATCGACTGCGACTTCACAAATCATGCTTGGATCGCCTGCGCTTTTGCCTGCTGTCCACAAACGCATTGCATGCATATCCTACTGTACACATTGCAACAGGGTTTGCACTTTGCTGTTACAGTTGGATTGCGGCCGTTCACGTGTTTGATCTCCATCAGCCTCTTTTTCTGACGAACCAGCAGGAGAGCTGCCAATTATATTTATATTTGGAAGGAGGAGTTTATAACCTGTACCAACCATCGTCTCCGTTCCTCCGGTGGCACCTTTGTTTGTGACGTCGAGGGACCATCTTTAACATGTATATAGAGCATCAGTATACGTTGCCACGTAGGTCGAAAGCTGGACACACATATGGCGGCGTTGCATTTTGGTTGCTGCAGCTCGATCTGGCCGGGACAGTTACGCGGTCGCCGCAACGAGGCGGGAGGGGATCAAAATCGTGGCCAGGGACTGCCGCCTGCCCAAGCGGAACTCGCTCGTGCCGCCAGGAACCCAGGATTCCCTGCCGCCCCGGCGCGCGCGGCCGCTGGGCTCCATGCATGCGCCACATGCACTCGCGGACTCGCCGGGCCAGGGGCACCGGGTTCTGGCGAGTCCACGGCGACGCCGGCCGCGCGCCTCGCCACGCCGCGAGGGGGCGCCCCCGGCGCTCGCCGCTCCTCCGCCACAAGCCCCCGGGGCGTCCCCGTCCCCGCGCTTATCCGGCCACATCGGCTCCCGCCCCCACCGCCGGCGTGTCGTCCGGCCTCCGCGAACGAAGGCATCTGTGTGCACCATGCACGACGCGCGCACAAGTGGAGTAAAATCCTTTCGCGCCACGCGCGGCGCCCTTCTGAACAAGGTTAATCGAGTGGTAAAGCCTGGTCAGCTCAATGAATAACAAAAAACAAAAATAAACCCTGCGCGAGTGTCACTGGCGGTTGATGAGGCCTGCCACGGGGGCACGGCGCCGCTTCTCCAGCTCCCTCTTCCGACTTGGCTGCTCTGACTGGATGGCCGATGGCGAGGGGTGATACGAGCTGACAGTGCTAGGTGTGCGCGAGCTGCAGCATCAGCAACCCGGTCCATGGTCCATGCCAACCTGCATCTTCAGTTTACTGAACCATCAACAAGTTTTCAGGCAGTATTGTGCCGCAGACGGGTCGATCTTATCCAAAAGTTTTCATTCATGGTACCGACGCTGATACGCACTGGGCGAGGGAAAGAAAAGCGTCGGCAGCTGAGTCGAATCGTGCAGGAACGACAGCTTCGTGAAGAGAACGTCGAGTGCTCTGTTTTAAAACGAACATGAACATCCTTCTTTCAGAAATAAAATGCGCCTACAAGAAATTAGGCTATATGACTAAAATACAAGTACATCTGGGGAGATTATTTTCTTGTTACAACTAAATTAGCTCCAACTAATACAATCATGAATATACAGTAGTTAGCCAAAAAAAATAATCTGAAAAGATGCCCCAAAAAAACACCATTTTTTTAATCGAACACCATTTTTTTTACCAAGAAGAAATACGCGTTCTGTTTATAAATAGGCCAGACGCCGAACCCGACCGGGGTACCTGAGGCGCCATCACCCCAACCGAACCGATCAGAGAAAATGGCGGCGATCTCCTCCACCGCCTACTTCTCCTCGCAGCCGCAGCTCCCGGCCTCCACCGCGGACCCTGCCACCACCACCACCGCGAGCAGAGGGCTGGCGCGGCAGCCGCGCCGGAGCTGCAGCTTCGTGATGGTCGAGGCGTCCTCCAACACCGGCGGCGCGGTGGTCAGGACGAGGAGCCTCACGGAGGACGACCTGGAGGACCTCAAGGGCTGCCTCGACCTGGGCTTTGGGTTCGCGTACAGCGAGATCCCCGAGCTCTGCGGGACGCTGCCCGCGCTCGAGCTCTGCTACTCCATGACCCGGAGGTTCCTCGACGAGCAGAGGGCGCCGGGCCACGAGCAGGAGGAGGAACAGGAGAACGCGGCGACACCCCTCCCGAATTGGAGGATCTCTGGACCTGGTAAATCATCTTTTTCTCTCCCAGGTTTCGATTTGTCAAAAAAATTTACTAGAGAGAAATGAAATCATTTTTTGCACCAGCAGTTTGTCAGTTTTGGTGGTGAAAAGCAGAGGTTTTCAATTGTTTTGTGATTTTTTAGAGGATTAGGGACCAATTTTATTACGTACCATTTAAACTTCTGGTCCGATTGAGTTCTAACAAAGGATACTTCATTGTGCGCGAAAACTACACTGTACCAATAATCAGGATATTCATGCTGGATACTGCTAGTGTTTTGTTTCAAAACATTACGCACCCCAACTGAGGGTGGAAGTGTGGGATGAGCCCGTCAGGAAAAATAATATTGAAGGTCATGAAGATCACCCCAGCATCTTTTTTCTTTTGTAGGATCGTCATAGTATATAAAGAATCCGAAAAAAAGTATTAATCACCTGTTGGTAGATTTCTGACTTGGTGTATGGTTGGATGTCTAATTTCAATTGTCCTGTTTTCTGATGAATTAAATGCTCTTTCAGCTGCTATACGATTTGCTCCATTCAATTGATGCATCATGTTTTTAAAAATTCTATGTAGAGTGCTGAATCCCTCATAATAGTTCGCGACGAGTTATTTTTTCAAGAATACTTTGCAACAGTTTTAAGAACTGTAGGATGTGTTGGGGAGTGGATTAGTGTGTCTCTTTAAGAACTTCCTTCTTCACACCTCGAAACGTCGGTTTTAGGAGGATACTGCCATATTGATTTGGTCCTTTTATTTTTGATGGGTTGTTTTGCATTTTGCCTTGATGACTGTTGCATGGATAAGAAAACCCTTTCCTTCCGACTCCATCTCATAAAAGGAACAGGGATGGTACAGGTACACACTCCAAGATTCTACCTACATTTTTGTTGTCGTCCGTTCCATGGTTTTTGTGGCATCTAAATTCGATACCGAGTGAAAAGAAAGAAAATTTCCATCATTTTTTATTCATAGTGGAGGAGGAAAACGATAGTGGCATTACTGGTTGCATCACAGTATAGAAGCAGGGAGACTGAGCATACATTTTCTCATGGATGTCACTTTTCTTTAGTACTAAGTGCAGAAGTGCTAAGTGCTAACTGTCTTCTTCAAGACAATCTTCACGACAAAGCAAAGCAAAACTAGGCTCCACTGAATTATGCTATCTCCTTTCCAGCACACGTTTCCTCCTCAAAAGAAGTAACGTAAATTTGAAGAAGCATTATTCTACCTTTACCAAAGGTCCGTTTTTGTAAGTCGCAAAAAAGGGCTCACTTTTGTATCAGGGAAAACAAGAAAAAACTGTGGGGAGCCTATGTCCTCCATGAGACTGTATATTGCCCCTTGAATCCTGGGATTATGTTGTGTTTGTGATTGATTTTCTTATGTAAAAGACCTGTTGTTCTTTGCTGATCAGTATTTGCTCTGGCAGGTGACGATCCAGAGGAAGTGAAGGCGAGACTGAAGTATTGGGCTCAAGCAGTAGCATGCACTGTCAAGCTCTGCAGCTAATTGAGGCTGGCTACCTGGTTTCTGGCAGTGTGTGCTTTGACGGGCTGCACTGAAGGTTGGCTAGAGGTTGAAGAATCTGCTTTATATGGGTTTGGGATATGGGGCGGCACCGGGGCACATACTCCTCAGGACCTGCTTCTGCTTCGTAGTATTGAAGCAACATGAGTGATAAACTCCTGCAAAACTTTGGAAGGGAGGAATCATGACCTTGGAATTACAGCGACAAGACTCGATGCAATCCATGGCCTGAGCTTTTATGAAAGATTCAGAAGCTCATCATTCCTCAGGGTGATCTGCATACTGCAGCGTTTGCATATGCAGAACCTGCTGGTTCTTTTTTGCCTTTCCCTTGTAGTGATCACTAGGTGCTCTAATTGTTTTACACCTGTAATAATGTACTGAGTGGAGTTTTAGGTTCTGATCCAAGGGTTGATTAGTTCCAACAATGCTTTGTTCTGTGCTACTTTGGTCGTGCCATTTACACGAACAGATATGTAGATTACACTGTTTTACAAATTTACAATAGGGCAGAAAGTGTTTGGTTGCTTGGCAAGGTTCAGTCATGTAAAACGATCTATATGTTCAGCCTAACTGCAAACCAAATGAAAATCTCTGAAACTCTATATGTATATGTAAGATGATCTATATGTTCAGTTTGACACTACATATAGATCAAACTGAACATGTAAAATGTTCTATATGTTCAGACACTGCATATGCTTTAGTAGCGTCAAACTGAAATTTGCCTATGATCTACTGCTGGTAACACACAGGTAACACAAGTATAAATCTTGTTTGACCGAGTGTTCCATCCCACCATAATGTGATTTTCTTTTTGTTACAGATCACATAAGCTCACACACACGTTTATGCCTTTCCTTTTCTTCTGCTACACTTGCCGCCGGACTCTGCATAGAAGGAATGGGAAAAAACCCTGTCGGTGACGGTGAGTGCCGGTCCGCACACGCAGCACACGTGCCGCGCGCACGGCTCCCGATGATTCCGAAGCTTCCATGTGGCGCCTTGACTGCATCCCGCTCGTCCTGTAACCAGTTCGGTACGGCCACACCAGTGCCATGTCAAATACCGGGAACACCCCTCCTCTCTTCGAACACCTGCAGGGGTAGCGTGCGAATATGGCCAAGGGGTCGGGGTAATTTTGGAGTTCTAGGCATTGTCTGGTTGGTCTCCACTTTTTGTCGTCGCTATCCTAAGCAAGTCAGCGTTCAGCGATCTCCTCCACGGTGACGACGGTGGCCGGTGCGCAAGCAGAAATGGCCGTGGCAAGTTTTCAGTTTGAACCCTGTTTTTCTTGTTTCTTTGAGGGTGTAGTGGGCACAGGATATAGGTTGCGTTTTAACTATGAATCGTAACATGTGTGAAATCTTGTAAAAGCTAAGGTGCTTTATCGGAACGAGGATCTTACATAAAAGTCCTCCCCCCTCTTTCATTCTCGTGGCATATTCCATCGGAGTAATTTAATTATTTTCATTTTTTTCGCTCCGCTCCTCCGCTTCCCATTGCGGCATTGCCCTCCTCCCCGCCGCGGCCTCACCCACCGCGCCTTCTAGGAGCTTCGAATCGCGATCGCTCCGGTCCCCGCGAGCTCACATGGTGGGCGCGCGTGCTGGAGGCTAGGGTTCCCAGTTCCCATCATTCTCCTGGTTCGTCCCGGTCCGCTCCTGATTTTCCCGCGATTCTTTCCGATTCCCCCCCTGATTTTCCTGCCGTTTTGGCGCAGCTGATTGGAACCGCAGTGTTTCGGCGAGCCTGTGTCAGTGTTGGAGGCGGAGATGAACGGGGAGGTGGAATGCAGCGTGTGCCACGCGAAGGTGCCGGTCCCGGCGGCGGTGTCCAAGGCGTACGACAACCACCGGAGCACCGTGTCGTCGCGGCAACGCGCGCTCAACGTGCTCCTCGTATCCGGCGACTGCATCCTCGCGGGCCTCCAGGTGAAGTCTGCTTCCCCTCTACATTTGGTCAATTTTGATCAGTGCGCTCAGTGTCGAATCGCCCAAGTGTGGCATAGGGATTGTTGAACTGTAGCTGATGCGTGTGATTACAGCATGAGGAGGCGAACTGAGTAGCAAGGCGGAAACATAATGCCACGAACGTTTGTAGCCTGGTGAATTTAGATAGCTGAACTAGAGCTTCAGGACCTATGACTGTTCCAGAACAAACGATTGTACTAGACTGTGGATGCTGCAGACAGTGTTGAGGTCAGAGACCCTTTTTTAAAAAAACTTTTTTCTGAATTTGGTGGAGTGCACATGCAAATTTGTAATGGCAGGTGCACCCCCTCCACTGCTGTTAGCAGCAGTCTTAATTGCATTCGCCAACTGCTAGGAGAGGATTTAATTATCATGATCATACACGACGAATCGTTATAGTGAATTCATTCCAGCCCCCGTCTTAAATTACAAGGGCTAGATGTTAGAGTATTGAGGTGGATTACTTCTGCCCTAGCATTTGTTGCAAAATCATATTGCATCCTGAGCATGCTTTTTCAGTTTTTGTTTGCTACACTGTAAATTTTAGTTGCTTACCACAGTTTTACATCTTTTTTCTGTAGCCTATACTAGTGTACATGTCAAAAGTGGATGGGAAATTCAAATTTAGCCCGATCAGCGTGAATTTCTTGACAGAGATTACAAAGATTATCTTTGCCATCATCATGCTATTCATCCAGGTATGTGAAATCCTCTTATCATTCCAGTTTAGAGTTTTGCTTTCCATAATTCTATTTCATATCCATATTGTTTAGTTGGATGCAACTGAAATGATAACAGTGGTAATGTTTTTTTTTGTGTGTGGTATGATGTCTTTTATTTATTTAGTCGAGTATGCTACTAAACTAGCACATTAATGTTATGTTTAAAATTTTCACGTTTCATTTCAGCGCTGGGTGTTGTAGACTTCTACTTTCACTAATATCTTTGCTGTCCGTACTGAGTTGGTTTTGGTTTTTACAGGCTCGACGTCTAAAGGTGGGGGACAAGCCACTTCTCACAGTATCAACATTTATGCAGGTAATATGACCTGCAAGTCTGAAACTGTGCCATGTTAATAATTGGATTTGATCAATTCCTTACCTGATTTCAGTTATGAGAATTGGTATTTATATCGGTAAACCCACATGCCAGAAATGCATGCTATTTCTGAAGAGAATAGGATCCTGACTACCTGACCATATGCTATCATTTTGATACGTTATAGCACATCTTACTAGAAAGCTCATGCTAACTTCTACAGAAAATGCATGGTGAATCATTTACTAGACTGCAGCACATAAGTCTCCCTTCATTTTCTATAGAATATTATTATATCAAGTTAGTGATGCCAGACTAACCATCCTTCTTCACTGGCCAGGCTGCTCGCAATAATGTTCTTCTTGCTGTTCCTGCTCTTCTCTATGCTATCAACAACTATTTGAAGTTCATAATGCAGGTAAAGCATCACACACCAGGAGTCAGAACTTGATGTACTCTGGTTTCCCCCTTCTATATCTGTTTGTAGGAGCCAATATAATGGATTCTAACAGTCTTCTCTAACTATTATTCCTATGATTTATGCAGTTATATTTTAATCCTGCAAGCGTGAAAATGCTGAGTAATCTCAAGGTATGCTACTATGGATAATGTCAGCCTTTCCTGAAAAAAGATGTTAGCATTATTAGTAATATCCGCATTTGAATGCCTGCAAATATGTGCTTATCTTAGGGCATGCACCAACTCACCCATGCTTCTATGTGAACACATATACACGTGGGCATGCAAACTCCCTTTGGCTAATCTGTTTAAAAACATATATTAGCCACCAACTTGATAATGTTTCGCCTTGGTGTTCAACATCTGTTTGAAGTTTGGCTGCACATGGCACTGATCATGCATTCATGCTATACGGAATACTGACATTTGCAGGTTCTGGTAATCGCTGTGCTTCTAAAGATAATAATGAGGAGGCGATTTTCCACAATCCAGGCAAGTTTGCTCTTTATTGTCCTGTCTATTAATAACTACTTAAAAAGTGATCCAATCCTATATTTTATTGAAGCTGTGCAATTTCAATTGTTGCAATTGGTATTTGACAATTTGTATCTCTGACATATAGGAATTAGTCTCTGGCTGCAATATATTTCAGCAATTACAAAGAAACTGTGTAGCTGACATCGTGCTTTTGTATATTTACAGTGGGAGGCCCTTGCCCTTTTATTAATCGGAATATCTGTTAATCAGCTGAAATCATTGCCTGAAGGTTCTAGCACACTAGGTCTTCCTGTTGCAGCTGGAGCCTACCTATATACACTATTTTTTGTAAGTTCTGGTTTTCTAAACACTCGTACTAATTTGCTAGTTTATATGCTTCACATAGGGACCACATGGGCCTTTTTGCTAATTTGGTTGAAATTGGAAGTCGTAAAGAGAAGAAATAAAGGCGATATGTGACATTTCATACTAACTTTATTCACAATCAGGTAACAGTTCCTGCATTGGCTTCAGTTTACAATGAAAAGGCTCTTAAAAGCCAGTTTGATACCAGTATTTACCTTCAGGTTTGTATCCATTTTGATGGCTTTCTGCTGTGGCATTCTATTCTAAGCTATTTTGCTAATGCTTATGATGTGCTGAAGCTACCTTTTGATTGCGATTTTTCCATGTTTTCAGAACTTATTTCTGTATGGTTATGGTGCAATATTCAATTTTCTTGGGCTTGTAATCACTGCTATCATCCAAGGTAATTGTTGAGAATGCATGTCTACCTGAAAGCAACATGTTTTTTGCATACTGTAATGTAAGGTGGTTTTAAACTATTCTGTTGTGCTGAGCAGAGCTATCAATTACTCGAGGCTCTTTTAGTACTACTAGTAGTTTTTCGATGTCAGCTTGGTGCCTTTTGTAGGCTGTTTTGCTTTGTCCTTGTAAGTTTGTGCTGTTCATGATTAGCATATTATCCTTACAGCTTGATCCTATGTATTGGTTCCGTAGTACCTAGAATGTAACATGTCAAAATCTCAGATATCTAAAAACTTCTGCTGGTTGAACCCATTTTGTTTATCTTCAATTCCATGGCAAGATGTTCATCTGCTTACTCTTTTGGGACACCATCATTGGACTACATGCATTAGAAACTCTTATGATCTGTATAGAAAGACTGGTGACCCTGACTCAAAATATCAGAATTCCGTTGAAACTGTTGCCCAAGTATTTTCTTGCTTGATTAAGTACGCTGATGGTGCTGTAAGAAATCAGCTATGTACATTTTTTTTCAGGGCCCAGTAGCTTTAACATTCTGGAAGGACATTCAAAGGCCACAATGTTTCTTATCTGCAATAATGCTGCACAAGGCATCCTGTCATCATTTTTCTTCAAGTACGCAGGTATAATACCAGCAAGCAAAGAAAAAAAACCTTAGTTCTTGTTCGATATGCAATTATAATGGTACTGTATATCATACATGTATATCTGAAACTTGTTATCATACATGCATGTACCTATAATAGATTATTTTGGATTAGCCTTCATCTTAGGAGTTGAAAGATTGCACGTTTATTAGCGGGTTGGTCAGATTAACCTGTTTGTGGCGCACGTCGTTATTACAATTCCGGAAGGGTGTGGGTGTTCTGTTGTTTGTTTGTGTGGGTTGTAAGCGGACCATATTTCTCTTCTTAATACAAAGGCGCGTGGCTCTCCTTCATGTATGAGGGAAAAAGATTTACATGCACATGAGGAGGCTAAATAAGTGGCATTTGCATATTGGTTGCTCCTGCTATATACTAGTTTTTCCAAGTGAACTGTATATCTTCTAAGCAAATCTCTGATGAGTGCAGACACTATTTTGAAGAAGTATTCGTCGACAATTGCAACTATCTTCACCGGAGTTGCCTCTGCTGTACTGTTTGGACACACTCTGACAATAAACTTTGTTCTTGGAATTTCAATAGTAATCATATCTATGCATCAGGTAATTTGTTTTTCCCCTGCATTGATTCAATAGTTTTGAAATTTTGCAACTACTAAATTTATTTATTTATTTATTATTTGTTCAGTATCTTTCAAACCAAATTAAGGACGTAGTGCCTAGCAGCAAAGTTGAAATGGCTGACGTTCATGATCACAGGTTTGTCCTATCATATTGTCTGACTGTACTGTAGTTGCTTAGTGTGCTGTTTGGCACAGTTCTAGAGTTCTGTTCTGTCATATTCAATTCCACATTCAGGCATCATTTCTTGTTTTTTGTTGTAGTTGCCGAAAACTCAGCACAGTTCATGTTATTTCTGGACTTTTAAGTTTGTTAACAGTATAATATGTTTTATGGTGCTCAGCAGAGTTAAGGAATCTGTTTGCGTCAATGTGACTGATTCAGTGGCAAGTGAGGTAACATCTACTGCCTACAATTTCTTTGGTTGGGGGGGGGGGGGTGTTTCTGCTGTGTAGCTAATGGTATTTCTATTCGTCATGAAGGCTAAACACCGCCATGGATCCGACGAGAGGCAGCCGCTCCTTCCTGTATGATTTTACAGCGGAGGTTGTCCTCTTTTTCTATGCTTTTCTGATTCAATTTTTTATATTGCTGTAGAGACGTGCTGAAACTTTCTAACGATTTCGCATCCTCCATAACATTTTATGATCTCTCTCATTTCTGACAGCAGGCACGCCGTCTACTTGATGAGAGCAGCTGGCGTCTGACCTACCATGTCTGACCTGTGTCTCTGAAGCCACGTTGCTGCCGTGCTGTTGGCCGAGTAAGAGCATGCGTGTTGCACGGCAGAATGGCGAGCTTCCTTGAAAGAGTAATAGATGAATGAGGCAATGCCTTTAGCCTAGTGGTGGTAACACTAATGGTCTAATGTGATAGGATTTGCGCGGAATAAAGTCTCATATTTCACCATTTTCTCCCCTCTTGAGAGCTGACATAACCATTAGAAGTGGTTCTATCGAGTGATTTTTTTCCCCAGTTGCGGCACCAATGTAAATAGCAGTTCGTTTTCATGTTATGTGAGAGTTGCATGAGTAGATGTTATGGCGTGTTTGGTAAGCTTTGAACGTGTCTTTCGATCTACAGAAGAACGACACGGGTTATCTGGTCGATTTCTGATCTGGTAAAACGTTCTCTAAGAGTCGCCGAGGTTCCGTGTGATTCCATTACGCTTGGTAGGCGACACGGTCATTGTGTCATTCTGTTCGCAAATTACTCACGGCCAAGAATAGTAGTATTTGTTTTAACTCTTTATAGCTAATACTCTGACTATTACGTTCTCATATATTATTGTGTGGTAATATTTTGAAGTCTGAATCTAGTAGCATATTTTTTTAATATGGTAAACACACTCATAAGTTAAACTGTTAGTTAAAGTAAAAAAAAAGTTTTGACTTTTCTAATGACAATATGTTTTTCTAAACGGGAGGATTACCGTCACGATTAAATATTGTCACCTAGCAGCAGCAGTCTGAAGGCAATTCACTAAACTTTTTACTACTGATGAAGGGGCGCCACCTGCTCCCGGTAACACCAACATTGCCAATGATACCAGAATTTTATGAAATCAATTTAAGGCGCCAGTTTCCCGGTCCACATTTCATGTAGCTCACTGAGCAAAATATGTCCACGAGACCACGTCAAATGACAGACCCAAGCTATTTTGAACGAATTCCCGTGACTTGTAAATTAGGCATCTGCACATTCCAGTTTATATATTTGACCCAAGTACAGGCATTAAGTTCCTATAGCCAGCCAGAATGCAGACTTGCATCAGAATTCAGGTCTCCTGAAAGATAAATATGAACATTGTTACAGAACCGCAGATGCTCCTTGCAGTACTGAAGACGTCCTTCATGCAGTTAGTTGTTGAAGTCTGAGAGGTGAATTGAGCCATTGTGTGCATTATCCAAGCTGTTTCCTATCCTATTTGCAACCTAACAGATATTGCAAAGAGTGAACTGTCTGTCCAAATCAGTGTGTTCCAGGCATTCTGCACGACTGCAACTCATCAAATATAACTTCCTGGCCCATATATGTGATAAGATATCCAAGGAAAAAGAACTTACTTCGGTTAATTCTATGCATCAACTGTCAACGGCAAGTGGTGGTGCAGGTGTTTGAGTCTGCTTACTTACGAGCAGCGCAGATAAAGCCTTGACCACAATGCTCATATTTGGGCGGAACTCAGCTTCGTATTGCACACACAAAGCTGCTACAGCAGCGAGCTGCATTAGGAGAAAACAGTATGAGAAAATGCAGAAAGAGAAAATAGTCTATTATCTGTTACAAGCTTATGCGCACAGCACATGCAGAGAGGAGTAAGGAGACCTTTGCGACTCCTTTTGCTGGATATTCACCCATCAACCGAGGATCTACACACTGCTGCACCTTGTCTTCAGTTAATCTCGGTGTAGCCTGCAGAGCCAAAGAAATGCATTCTTAGAAAACTAGTGTGAAAAATAATGTCTGCATTTAGGATGGGGTTGTGTCATGTTATCATCATATCAGACTTTTAAGATCATACAAAGGGCTATTTCATTATCCAAGGTTTGAGGGCATCATTGTGCACTCTGATGATCTCGTATGATTTTTCAGATAGCAATGAAGCACAAGCTATGCAGCAGAAAAATTCCTAATAACTATAGTTGTGCTGCAAACAGTTCTGGAGAGTATGAGAAATTCTAAGGTATTTGACACATGAAGTTCAAGTCCATCGTCGTCAGTTATTGCTACCCCAAAGAAATAACAGTTCCATATTTGGGATTCACAGAACACATCATTATCTACTTAATGAATACCCACAGCTTGGACCCTCTGGACTAAATTAAATTTTTAAAAGCCCCGTTATTATACACATGGGCACAAACTATTGCTTCACAAGAACTCATTTGACCAAATAAGGTGCTAAACTGCTAATTGCAGTCACTACTAATTAAATAATTTGCATCTAAAAAAAGAAAATGAGAAGTTAGCAAGTGAGCATTACCCAGGTTACGAGGCTCTGCTGCCCTCTAGGCATTGTATGGTCCACTGGCTTTCTACCTGTCAAAACCTCCAAGAGAACTACTCCAAAGCTATATACATCACTTTTCTGGGTTAGCTGACCAGTCATTGCATACCTGCAAAAGTTTTTAGAATGCGCACAGCATTAGAGAATGTAATGCAAAACAACTCAATTTTGTAGATTGATCAGACAACAGAATCACATCAAGCGAGAATCTAAACACCGACTATCAAAGTGATTACTGCTAGTGCTAGGTGAACGATGTTGGATTCTAGCTTGCTTGCAGCTACAGAAATAATTGATTTGTAGAGAAATAGCACAAAAGTAATTAGCCATTACCAGAGCAGAAATTGTCTACATTTTGCTAACCTGCTTGTATGAGTTCTTTGTAAATTTTCCCTATGCAAATGAGTTAAAAAGTTTTATGTGTTTGCTTGTAACAAGAATGTGAAACTGGGCAGCAGTTGTCAGCTTGCCACCCAGTTTGAGTCAACAACAGGTATGAGTCATGAACTAGTCTAACCTGGTGTGAGGTCTACAGCATACTTCTGAGGAACTGGACAAGTTGCAAGATCAGCTTCAAGCAGATGGTTTTCATGTAACTTTCTAGGGTAGAACTACAGTATGAAGAAAAGGAGAAGTTGAGAACTAACAACATGGTGCCCAGGTTGGTCTATCCTTCTTAAAAAAATGGCCTAATGGACTATGGCTGAAGGGGTTAAAATATCCATGTGATGTGTCAGAGAGTAAGAAGAGAAATATTAAGATTACAATTGATTTCTCATGTTTCATTATGACTTAGAAATTAGTTTATCTGCAGGTACGAAATTAATCTCAAATTAAAAAATAATAAACCACATTTTTTTTGCATATACAGCTTCAATTTCAAGAGAACATAGTTTCCATGATTATAAAAACAACCTAGCTTGCTAATATATTGGAAAATCGATCAGATAACAGTACAAATGCAGAGAAGCAAAGCATGACAAAATAATAAGTAGTGATACATATATATTAGCATATTGTGAACAAATAGTTATATTGAGCAAAGGATATTTACTCTGGTGCGTGATATCCAAAGGTTCCCAGCACACGAGTAGAATGCAACCGGGCAGCCATATCTGGAGCCTGATTTGAGAGATTGAAGTCTGCTATCTTTGCCTTGAAGTCCTCAAATAAGAGGATGTTACTTGATCTAATATCCCTATGGACAATCGAAGGCTGAACTTTCTCATGCAGATATTCAAGTCCTTTGGCAGCATCAACAGCAATTTTCACTCGCTGCATCCAATCAAGTGCTGGGCCAGGTTGAGCACCTTGAACTCCTTTTCTTCCTGCCATTAATGAAGAAAATAAAATGCAAACTATCTGTTGTAGATACAGCATTCAAATAACATGAATTATCTAACAAGTTATAGAGGATATGAATAATCGTACCATGTAGAACATCATGCAGAGAACCCATGGTGGCAAATTCAAAGGCTACAATGCGAAGATTACGTTCTGTACAATAACCCAACATATCTACGAAGTTTTCATGCTTCAGCCTCGAAACCAATGAAACCTAGCATTAGAAAGCGTCATTGTATAATTAGGAACCGACAGAATATTAGCACCAAGAAATAACTAAAGAGAAATCACCCTAACTAATAAGAAAAAACAAAACCAACCTGGGTCAAGAATTCATTGGTGGCTTCATTTTCAGTAGAATCAAGTTTTTTCACTGCCATTTTTGTTCCATTATCAAGGACGGCATAGTACACTCTCCCATAAGAACCTTCACCTATCAAAGCTGTTGACCCAAAGTCATCAGTTTTTTCTATCAGTTCATCCAAGGATAGAACAGGAATATTGATAGGGGGAGCAGCCTTTTGTGGCTCGACTTTTCCAGTAGCAGAATCTTTGAGCCCCTTTGTCATCCCTGATGAGAAGGATAAAATAGCGTTACACTCTCTGTAGACAGTTGAGAAGCGAAGTTTAGATAGAGCAGTAGATACATGGTCCACATTTAACTGGCACACGAGTTAGGAGTGTGAGAACAGTCAAGTATATTGAAATAAGCATACTGTCAGCATTATCGGTTGTGGCCTTGATATGCCCATTTTCACGTTGATCGGATTTATCCACTTGGCAATTGCAGCAAATCCAGCGACGCCACATCACTATCTTTTACTCTAATTTACACCTATTCTGCAAACAAATGATTTTGTCAGGACTCAGGAGAACTATGACACTGTCAGTGCAAATATTCCGACATCATACATGTTAACACAGACGATACTTAACACGTTAATACAGATACTCTTGACTTAATGTCAAATTCCAAATTCATGCTACAAAGGTCATCCGATGCAGTAGCACTACAAATGGGGATTCTCGTAACCATTTTAGATATAAAAAAAATTGGGCCATAGAAATAACTTCAGATAAATAAATTCCATAAAAATCACCTCTGATAAACCTCTACAGCCAGCAGCCCAGCACCTCACTACCAGAACCTTATCATCTACGACCTCACAACGCACACGATCGCTCGCTTGAACCGCAACCAAAATCCCGAGCACAGACGTAGCAACACCGAGATCCAAGGCACGGCACCGGAACGACTAAACGGACTAGCCATACGAAGAGCGGTTCCCGCAAAACCCTCGCCTAATCACACCCGGAAGCGCCGCCCACAACCCCAACTGCAATTACCGCCGAATCGGGCGGTTCCGCCGCCCCGATCGCTCGCATTCCGGCGGAGGGGCCGCACAAGCTCAGGGGAGGGAGGGGCTCGGGGAAGGGTTCGGAGCTGGGGGTACCTCGAGGAAGGGGCCAGCCGGCGCTGCTGAGCTCGTCGTCGGCTTCGCCTCGAACGCGAGAGAGAGGTGGGAGGCGGAGGGCGGTGGCCGCATTTTATAGCGCGTTCCCTTTTTTTTCCCCTCGCCCTCTGTCCTTTTTGAAGAAGTTTTCTGCGCGTTTGCCTAGGGCACGTCGCGCTGTACTTTGTTGCGCGGTTTTTCGTGGACGCGCCGAAGATGCTGGTGGGAACGGCCGGTATAGGCGGCGGGCGCGCGAGTGGAACGGTCGCTGGGCCCCACGAGCAGGTGGGGGCCTCCGCGTCAGTTGCACGGCTGCAGGTGGGACCCGCCGAGGGAGACCCGGAGATCCTGGTTTGTTTTTTTGGTTTTCTGTTGGAGTTGCTGGTTCTGAGGTGCCGTTTTTTCAAATTTCACCAGAAAACGGAAACGGATGTTTTCAGCTGTCATGATCAGAGAAGATTCTGCGAAATGTTGGATGTTGGGTTGCCCCGTGTGGGTTTGCCTGTTTGTGGTTCGTATTGGACCTTGATCTGTCTCTGGATTTCTTCATGTCCTTTTGATGGAACCATGAGAGAAATTTCAGCACAGTATTTTGAGTTGACGTGTGGAACTAGAGCTGCCAGCTGTGGCGTTAGCTAAAAACTGGAGCTCTGAAATGGGAACCGGAAGGATGAGCGCGAAGCCGCGTTGCATCTTGGAACATTTACGGAAACTGCTAAAGCTAAGCGACCACCATTCGCACTGTCATCAACTTGCAAATTACATATTGCCATCACTACTGTCGGTGCGGAGAAGACCACCCACATGCGGAAATAATAACCGTTATTATGATTATGCCGTAAGAAAATCATGGCCAGACTCGACCTGCCCCATCCCTTTGCTTGTACAACACCCCAATCCAACACAGGAACAGCCCGTGAGGTACCCCGGTCTCAACTCGGAAAGTTACAAGGACCAGGTGAAATTCGACAGCTGCCAATCAAGGCCTGCACCCTTTCTACACGATGCAGCACAACCTGTAGATTGTTTAGCGAGCAAACCAAGGCAAATGCAAATACAGAAAAGTCTAACTCCTCTCGCATGTACATCACGGCTCACAAGATATGTACAGCTGCTATACAAATGTGAGTCAATACAGACATCTGTACAGAGTCGAGATTGATTGGCTCCAGATGCACAGCTGGTCGTCAGAGCTTCGGAAATCAGGCTGCATATTGGAACGAAGAAAGGGCGTCCAGTGGAGTCAGTGGTTCAAATATATTGGACTGGAAATATATATGTGGATCTGTAGTTCTGAATCTCTGGTTGTAGAATAGCCTTATACCCTTCATCTGTACAGGTAACAACACCCTAGTCGTCTTTATACTCTTCTTCTGTACAGGTAGTGAGATCTCAGCCCACTTTTCTTCAAAACATGAGAAGACATAGAACTCGGTGGCATGAACATGAAGGGCTTGCTGACCCTGGTTCCTTGCTACTCGCTTTAGCTCCCTGGGAATGGGAGGGAATTGTCCACGATGAGAAGCTTCTCAGGATCCAAGGCCCCATTTTCAGTGTCAACGATTCGGCTATGCCATTGTAGACGGTCGGCATCCTTCTTAACTTTCAGAATAACGTTAGCTCTGTCCCGAACTATAGCGGCGCCCCCTGGCCGGAGAATGCGGTCCATCTCAACCAGAATGTCAATAATCCCACATCTGAAAATAGCTTTGGTGTCAGGAGGGAGAACTGAGCTAGAATCAATTTAACTGCATGGTATGTAATACTAGAACTGTCCATGTGTTTTGTGAAAGCATTCGGGTCAGTGGGTCACTTACTTGTGAATATGTGAACTGAAGATTCCATTAGCATGTATTAGATCATATGTCCGTGGATAAGTAGAGAAGGCCTCGCACCTGAAAAATATATTAAAAATCAAGATGGTGAGTTATTCAAATCGTACTGCATAATTTATTTCAAGAAAAAAGAGCTTTTCATTGACATTACCAGACTGTGTATGTTCCAATCAGTCCACGCTCATAGATGGCACCAAGAGTATTGTCTGTTACATTAGTAGGAATGACATTCATGACCCAAACTGGATACTTGGACATAGCAGCAGCAAAGCCACCAAAACCAGCACTCATGTCCATGACATTTCTGTATGTTCCATTTGATAAATATTTTAGATACGTTGCATAGAAATTAACCCTTTTCTCCCAAATCAAACTGTCGTGCTTATATGTCTGAATGGACAACTTCATTTCCCCACTGGCTATCCTTGGTGGCACTGCATCAAGTCTTTTAGGCCACTTTTCCATGGCACCATCAACACAACCATTAGCATGTTCAGCCCTTGGAAGACATGTTATACACATTGAAATATTCACATACCTGCAATGTAACAAAACTTATCTTTAATGAAACTTTCATGTTGGAAGAATTAATGACTGAAAACTTCAATGGAAGAGTCCTTGGAACACAAAAGTGTTTTTCTCCCAGTTTGGCAGCAAGTCCTTGAAACACAATGGTATTGTACTATACTCATGTTCTTAGTTGGATGTGGCTTCTTGCAGTATTGTACTCGTGTTAATTTCGTATTATCTGTACTGTTAACTCTCACAAAATATTCCTGGAACTACATTTGACTAAATAAACTTTACAGCTGCACATGAAGTTCAGAAATCAGAACAGAACATATGCAGATGATGATTTGGTTTTAAAATAAGTTTGTACTGCAAGGCAAACTTTAGAAGAAACAATGAAAACAACTAATTGTTTTGTACCAGAGTCATGTGCACATATCTCAAGGATACCATGAAGCCAAAAAAAAAAAAGGGATGAGGTGGTGCCATTGTTGATAAGGCAATAACATTGCAACCTTTTTGCATTCTATTTCAATTTCAGTGCATGTTCAACCCCTCCTCAACTTTCAAATGCAAAAGATAGCCAAAGCTAAAATTTGCATTACTCTGTTTCATTGCAATTGGCTGGAAATACAAAGTGACAAGGAGACAACGGTAACCTTACCAAGCACTATCTGGGTCTTCTCTACAGAGTGGTGATGATCCTAAGAGCTTTGATTGGTCGCAGTGGAGATGACAAGTAGGCTTTCTCCAAACAGTAATCGTGCCGTTCTCAAACAGCTTCGTCCAATGAAGCTTATTTGCCATATTATCCATGGTTAATTGCTTATCCTTGTCTTCGGTCGCTTGATTTGAAATATTGTATCCAGATTTCCAGCTGACGGATGGCGTAGACAAAACCCAATAGCCACCGGGTTGGAGAAGGCGGTCAATTTCCAGCATATAGAGCCCATCTGGAATCAGCTATAGGTGAATGAGAACAAGAGCACTCCACCAAAAAACTTTATTATTGACATCGACATACTAGGAGCTGTTCTGTTCAGTGTTCACTGACGTCAACATTCACCAATAGGAGATTCGCTTTGAAGAAAATTACTGATGTGATAAGTGAAATAATAAACTAGACACTGCGGGAAGTATGCTTTGTCAGGAATTGCATGATATCTTGCATGTCCTACCATGAGCAGTCCATGGAACAAGGCAGTCCGCGCAGTGCACCATGTCGAAGGACCTCGATGGATAAGGTAGCCTCTGAGCAGTAAGCACTCCGATCATCGCAGGCAGTCCACGCTCCAACGCAAGCTGCACTTGTGCTCCGTATCTGTTCTTCGGAGCAATGGACATGGTCAGTACGCCATAGTTCAGCAGGTAGTCCCCAAAGCTCGCAACCTATCAGTGACTCGCATGAACACAGAGAGACCATCAATCACATCGGGAAGGCATAGCTAATCAAACAGTTGCAATCCACTCTTCAATCGAGCAGAGCCTTAGTTGCGAATAGGAAAGCTCCGATGCAAGCACTCACCCCGCAGCCGATGTCCAGCGCCGTGCGTACCACGCCGCCGCGGAGCGGCACCACGCGCGCCAGCTGGTCGACGTAATTCCGCAACCCCTTGCCCTTGTTGAACACCAGCCACTCCCCGCCACCGCGGACGGGGTCCTGGCCAGTCGCCACCGTGGCCGAGGGAAGCAGCGGGAGCTCCAGGTTCGCGTACCGCGCGCGCTCACGCCGCACGGGCCACGGCGGGGGCGGGCGGTACCCGGGCGGCGGGGGGACGCGGCAGTGCGGCGGGGGCGGCGGAGGGTGCGGGGGATGCGGCGGGGGGTCCTTGGGCGGGTGCGGAGGAGGAGGCGGGCGCGGAGGGCAGTGGCGCTCGCCAGAGGGGGGCTCGTGGCAGGGTACGAGGTGGGTGGCGTTGGGCGGGCACGGGGGAACGGGCGGGGGCGGCGGGGGGTGGTGGTGGTCGGGGTCCGGCGCGGGCGCCGGGGCTTGGGCGGCGGTTGTGGACGCGCTGGCGGACGGGGGGAGCGGCGGCGCCGAGGAGGAGGAGGCGACGTGGTGGGAGCGGGAGACGACGGCTGAGATGAGGAGGAGGGACGTGGTGGCCGCCGCGACGGCCGCGGCCGAGAGCGAGAGCGCCCGCGGCAGCGCCGCGACCACGGCGGCCGAAGACGGCAACGAGAGCGGCATGGCCGCCGCCAACGCCGCGTATCACTGGCCTGGCCGAGTATCGGATGCTCCGAGTGAGCGAGTGCGGCGAGAGTGGAGTGAGCGAGTGCGGGGCCGCCGTGTTCGTATTTGAAGAGGAGGCAGGGGAGCGGTTGCTGCCGCGCGGGCCCCCGGCCATCGCGGATTTCGTGGGACCCGCCCAGCAGTGGCACGTGCTCTCGTTCCGTCTGCCACTTTGCGTTTATAAAAGCTTTAAAGCAGCGAACTGCAATGCTCGCAAAGGTGATTAGTAGCACCCGTACAACAACGTGACTGCACGGCTTTAGATTAGGAGGGGCATCAATCCCGTTGCATGGTACGGGTGAGAGGACAATCTAATCGCCTAATCGGCAGCTAACGCGCAACACATTACCCACACACTACAAGTCCAAAAGGATGCCGTGGTACGTCTCATCCGGCCCTGCACGACGATCCAACCCACCGTACCTAACGCGTCATCTTCTTCCACGGAACCGAGCAGGATCCGGGTCGAAAACAACGCGCGCCCGCATGCTCCGCTCGTCCTCCAGGACGATCAGCCGATGATCCACGGCCGTTGCTTTCGACGGCGACCCGTCATGATCGTGGCATCGCTTGCAAGCAAACGCAGGACCCCGCGCGCGCGCGCCTCCCCCTCCCGTCGCGCTCGCCATCCATAGCAACGGCTCGTCGCGCGCCCGAGCGCGCTCTCCGCGTCGCGGCGCGGCCGCTAGCATTGTTGGCTTGCGAGTTACGGGCGGAAGCGCGCGGCCGGGACGCGACCGACCGGTCGGGGTCGCGCCGGAGACTTGCGCGCGCGGGGCGGCGACGGCGATGGCGCGCTCTCGGTTGGACGGCGCAGTAATCCGCCGGCCGCTCTTCTTTTCCGCGCGGCGTCGCCTTCTCCGCCGTACGGTCGCAACGGGACGACGGGGAGAGCAGGTCGTCCTCCACGGTCTGATCTTTCGACGTCCCCCGTCGGTTGCACGTCTGCTGTGCCAGTACGTGTTCTCCTAGCTGCGAATCTGCTTTTCTGCTGCACTAGTTTCTCACTTCTCGTGGCACACGAGTGGCGTCTAATCTGAGATCGATGGCGCCGAAGGACTCCGCCTGAGCTTTGACGGGACCAATCCGGGCGGCGATAGGTGGTGCCGGCGAGGAGAGTGGGCGCTGGCCACTGGCCGCGCGTCGTCTGGTTCGCTGGACGGCGACGGGCACTATCAGAGTGCTAAACATTATCGCCGAGCTTAGTCGCTGTCTTATCAGACCAACGGCAGCATAAGAAAAGGGAGCCTTTTCAAAAAATATTCTTTGTTCTGTAAATTTCCGGGGGGGGGGGGGGGGGGGGGGGGGTTATTACACGCTTTTAGTTCCCCCTGGAAACAGTATATGAGATAGCACAATAGCCCCTGGCAGCTTTCAGGCTTCAACCAAGAAAAGGCACCAGCTTTATCTATCATTTTTTCCATTCCTGTAGGTGGACGACACATAATCACAGTTGCGTTACATTTATTCAGGCATGAAAGAGACGACAACAAAGTTAGTTACAAGTTGGGGTAAAAGAACTGATTCGAACAGATATCTTTGTTTAAGACTGATTCAGGCCAAAGAGACCTTATTACTCTGCCCTTTCTTCTTGCAGCTCGTTATTACTGGGAATTTACAGCTGACAAAGCTTGGTCAGCTACTCGGTTGCAGATTTCTGCCGGGATCAGATTGCAGGGCATCTATTACAAGAACTGCCACCTTATTTAGTTATTTGTTCTCTTATTTGTCAGAAACCAAACTCTATCCTTGGATCCTTGGACCTGGAGGCATGTTAGAGACCGTACATGGCCAACCTTCCTGCACCGGTGAAGTCAAAACCTCAATAATGTACCCTGATGCTTCAGCTCACTCTCATAGTCGGCAGGTTACGCGCTATCCTAGAAAACTCGCATAAGATCAAATCAAAGATCTTTTGTTGATTCCCTTGTCGATGGACCAGGCATTCAGGTGCTTTCTAGGGGGGGGGGGAAATCAGCTGATAGGTTAAGACTCATCTTCAGTGGAGGTTTTCACACTTTTACGCTGACAACGAGGGAAAAGCATTCGCCTGATCTTCTTTTCAGCTGAACGTTCGGAGAGCGCCTGAAACCAAATATTCCAAATGATTATTTTAGGTTCCATTAAAAGAACCGAGGTGATTTGAAAATTATAAGCCTAATAACTAACCTGAGCATTAAATGAAAATCGAACAGTCCTAGCTTCCAAGCCAGAAAAGGCTCTTACATCAATACCAAGACTGTCAACTCCAATCAAGCTTGCCTCCTGCAGAACATATCAGATTGCAAAAAAAGCTGTCATAATCACATTGCAACAGTGAGAGACAACACCATGCCTAACCAACATATGAACAGGTAATATCATAATCACAGTGCAAATGACGTGCTTCTGAACAAAAGGTGATATTGCAGTTATATTTAAAGTCTTGGCATTGCAGAGGTATTCAGTCACAGCAACTAAACAAGAAAAAGAAACTGCACCCTACTCCTTTTTCACAATGAAACGATGAATCTGGACATAAAATAAAAAGGAGAGCATTCCATGCATAAGATGAATAAGGGATCAATGACAACAAGCACACCTCGACAGTAAGACTCTTTTTCCTGCGACAGAGTGACCTGAGAGCGACTGCACACTGATCACTGTTTTCTTTGATCCGTTCTATAATCGCTGAAGCAGAGTTTGCAAGAATATCTGGTTCTGAATCTTGAAAATCTTGTGGATCAATCATCAACTGCAGCAATCCATGGAATATAAGAAACTATAATGAACACAGTACCGAGGAATGTCAAGTAGTTATGCTCTATTCTGAAGCAACATCACCTGCTTGCCATACATGGAAAACAGCTCAATTGTCATTATCTCCAGCTTGTAGATCATTGAATCAGTGCTAGTTCTGGTATCACTGAAGTCAAATCTTGACTTATCATCATCTGAATATTTGCTTAGCATAAGTCAAATAAAAGTTGATGAAATGTGGGTAACTGAGGTGCAAGATATTAGCCGATTAAATTACCAACTAGGCGATCGGTTCCAGAAATTGAATGAGTTTCTCTGTTGTATTCATCTGTTTCATTTACTGCATCAGAAGTGGCATTGGATTGAAGAATAACATTGAGAAAAGAAAAGAAGACTCTTCACATCTGAATTTGCTATGGAATTACCTTTCCAGTCAGACGAATAACTATCACTTTTGCATTCGCCATGAAACAAGCTCCTCAAGTAAGATTCTTCCTCTATAAAAGCAGGTCTCAGATATCCTACAATAGAGACACCATTTGATGGACTATCCATCTTCTCCCCATGATTTTCATGAACAGCCTGTATAGTAAGCGAGCAGGTAATGTGATTGCATAGTTCTCTGCAGCTTGCGTGATTTGATGTGTGACACATTTAGGGCTGTGCTCTTGATCGCTAATGCTATGACTATGAGGCATGCTTTGCTGAAGATTTTACTCTACAACTAACTGATACATGAAAGTTCAGAATAAATAAAAGAAGTTCAGGTTTGCATATCTATAAAAGCCACAGTATTCTTTAAATATATTCTATTTTAGAAGAGCTTTATCCAATACTAATTGATGGGGGAAAATATTTAGAGCAAGACATCAAACTGCTGTGATCTTTATTATTTTACTGATACTTTCTGCCCCAGTTGATAGATAACATACTCTTGAAACTAATGCAAGACCATCTTGATTTGTTATCTTTGCCCTTTTTTCGGATCTTGATATGTGCCAAATCGAGTAGTCTGGGCTGTTAAATGGTTCACTTACAACTCTTCACGACAGCACAAAATTACTAGACCAATCTGAAGCACAGGATGTTAGCTGAATTAAATAATCATTTATAGCATCTTTGTCAGGTTGACCATTTTCGCTATTTCAAGGGCTGCTGGTTTGTGGTGCCTGCACTCTTTAATAACTGTTTATCTCTTACCTTTGTCAAACATTTGGCAAAGTAAACAGGATGTATTGCACGCATTGTTGCTGGCATCCCCCATTCTATAAGAATATCAGTTATTTCTGTATCAATCTGTGACATTTCACAAAGGAAACATTAATAATGATAGGGCTTATTGCTAACAAGAATAATGACCAACAGTACCTGCTGAGAGCAGGAAAAATAACTTTCTTATCAAACCTTGCTGTAGTGCTCATCAGGAACGCCCATAAAATTTTCACCATCCATGTAATCACTGAAATCACTAATCGCCACACTACTTTCCCCAATAATTGGTCCGTCCATTCCAATCAAAACTGTCTGCACTTGAAATGTCATTTCAAGTAAGAAAATAGCCCATCAAAGCACTGGTGCACAAAATTTTCAACTTCAGAGTAACACTATTTTATAGCAAGACAATGGCATGTTGACTGAAGCACTAAACTTGCAAACTGAAAAACCTCAACGAGTGCAACCCATTAACATTGCATTGCTGACCATAGAATGCATCTGTGCTTACACAGAGAACAAAAGGGAAAGAATGATCTTATGTCATGAAGATTGGTCCTTGAAGGAACTCGTGAAGATTGGTCCTTGAAGGACCAACTACCATGCAAAAGAACGATGATGCCAGGCACATAGACTCTAGACTGCTATGACTGTACTCCTATTACTTTTGGTAGAGAAGAGTGGTTCAAATTTTTGCCTTATAATGGATACAAGGTTAACCTTGCAGGACTACTTGACTTGAGCCCTAAGAAATAATATATGAACTCAACAAACTTATCTGGCTATCCCTAATACAGGGTTACTATTATCTAGTTTCTAACTAGTATTGCACTGATCGACACAGCAAAACAGCATCTTACCACAGGATTGTTTGCAGTATCATCCTCCAAGAGGTTCTCGCTGTCAGGTACTTCAAAGAATATGTCTGTAAATACGTTCCCAACAGGTTAGCTGAGTTGAAAAAGCGCTGCTAAGGCTCTATTGTACATTTTTCCATGCATTAAGGCATTACCTCCATAGTCATCAATAACATATTGAAACTCTGACCAGGCAACATGTCCATGAGGTTGATTGTGCACCCTTGCAGGAAATACAAGCAATCCCTTGCTATTGGCCTAGACAGATGGAAGATTGGACCGTTATCTAGATCAGATTCTCAGCAAAATATCTCACACAGATATAAACCATCATTTTGTTTGTTATACAGCTAGAGGAATTTGTGTAAGTTTTTAGAGAATACATTTGGATTAGTTTGAGAAGCTTTATACTCTGGTATCAGGTATCCTTATGCAATATTAAATGGAGAATGTAGTCGCAACAGGTTACCTCTACTACTGTTCTAGCTGTTTCGACATCTGTCAGTAGCAGGTCCTTCTTCTTTGGACGCTCTTTAACTTCTTCAAGAGGATGATAACCTCGATCCCTTGTGTACTTCGAATCTGGCACTGAGTCTGAATAATCAGCAGCCACACGAACCTTGGTTAGGGTTGAGTCCTGATTAGTTGGCAACCAGCAGGGCTGAATTGATCCAAAAGGGTTACGGCATCGAAAACTGCAAGAAATGGTTGCAGCTGTTAGTTTCAAAATGCAAGGAAGCCATTCAGAGGAAGTACTCCCAATGAGGGTTGGAAGGACCTTAAACTAGAAAGGTCATGAAACCTCCGGGAGTCAAATGGGGTTTTAACCCAGTTTAATGTGGCTCCTGCCGCCATTGTACACTCCAGCAGAGGACAATTAAATGTGCTCTACAAAGGTAAAATATAATTGTCAAGCCAAAAAAAACAAAGAAAATGCTGATGGCACATGTACTTAATTAAGAAATATGTGTACAATATGGATGATTCTGAATAGATGGTATTTGTCTTGATTAAAAGAAAGCTTAGGGGCATTCTCAAAGAAAGTCGGGCAGAAGAGGATACCAAAAAAAATAGCAAACAATCACAAAAGAAAAGGTTAATTGCTATTTTTTGAAAGAGAAGAAATGGCTACTTCCTGTAGCAAAGACAGGGAGCATAACAAGCATTTCCGCTTTCTCCAGAAGTCAACCCAATGCAGTATTATGTTGATTATCAACCAAACACAGCTGACTGATGAATGAGGCTTCCTAAGATTAGAACAGATAACATGGAAAATTGTTTTGAAATGGATGAAAAATTCGATGTTCATTAACATCTCACTTGAAAGATGTTAGGTACATCACTATTTCTCTCAACTTCCTTCTTAATATAATGATACGTGCGTGTTCGAGAGAAAAAAAAACTATTTCTCTCAACTGCAAATGTACATAAGGGGTAAAAACGGGGAAAGAGATGGCTGGACAGTGTCAAACATAATGAGGTTCTGTTCAGAGAAACCAGGACAATTCCCTGAGACCAGGAGAAACTGTTGAATGTGCAAATTGCCAGTCAAGCTCCCCAAGATCAAATCGAAGACGAACCAAAGTTATGTTATTTTTAATCCAGCAAGCCTAATTCCTGAACACCATGGATCACGGTGGGCCCCTGTGGATCAGAGCACTTTACGAAACTGTAGCCGTTGGAATTGACATAACAGTATAACACTACGAACGACCTTCATGTCTAACAAAATAGTAATACCAAAGCGATGCAACCAAATTCTCCAATCAAGACTAGATAATTCGGTGAGCAGTCGCGCACGAAAGAGCTGCTGCACTGATCAAGGAACAGGTCCCCTCTGTTCTCCAAGCATTCAGAATAGCAGACACTGAAACATCTCCGGGCGCCACCGTTCTATGACCAGAATAGGTCCGGTGGGAACAGTGGCACCGCTGGTGCTAAACGCAATCGAATTCGATACGGAAACGGCGGGATGAACTGCACTCACCGATGAAACCGAGGCTGGCTGGCCACCTGGAACGAGGAAAAACAGGGGCCGCAGGATCAAGCGGAAGCGGGCCTCGCGGGGCGGCGAGAACGGCAGCTGGCGCGGCGGAGCACCCCGGGCGAGACGGATCACCGCGCGAACTGGGCGTCGCGAGCTGCGAGGAGTCGCGAGTTGTTCCTTCCTCCTTTCCCCTGGCTGGCTTCCTGCGCCGGCGCTGCGCTGCGCTCTCCCCCTTTTCCCTTCCACTTTGCCACTTCGGGACTGACCGAGAACGAGAGAGCCGCCAGGAACGCAGGGCCCTTTTGGTAATTTGCTCTCTCCCTGCGCGGCGCAGGGTTAAGTTTGCCACCACCAGCAGTAGAGTACAGTTTATATTGCTGCTGCTTCAGATTTTCTGACCTCCAGCCCCGTTTTATATTGCAGATTCTTCTGTCGATTTCTCTTAAAAGAAATTCAGACAGAGAAAACCTTGGCGATTAGCATGACTGCATGAGCATGATTTGGTTTACCCCCAGCACTTGGGCAGACCGGCGCTCTCCATTTTTGGAGCTTCCTCCACCTCCGAGCCTAGCTGCATACTATGGATTATCGGAGTTGGTGGGACTTGGATCTCGAGGTAAATTCCGCATTAATTAGTGGTCGCTGTCCCATAACCAAAAACAGTGACGATGATGGGGGCAGCTTCCTTCTCGCTTTGAATAGCACGTGCAGCGACCGCCGTAGCTTACATGTGGAACGGCATCCACGACGTACAGTAGAAGAGCACAGCGCACTGCGCCACGGATACGGCGCCGGGTTACCGCAGGTTGCAGTCCTGAAGCTGCAGATACTACTGCGTACTTAACCTGAACAGACATTTTGGGCAGAATTTGCTAACTAGCTTTTCGAAAGAAAAATGAACTCGCTAAGTAAGCTAGTGTTGGATAGTGACAGTCGCTCCCGTCAGCAGATCGAGGATTCGAGGTGTATGGATGGCATTTGGGATTGGGCGAGGGAAAAGAACAAAGGAGAAGGGATAGGCGTAGCCTGCATCCGAATGGCAGTTGGACTGGGTGGATCACGGATGTGCGTGCCAATCCTAGCCTCCAGCTGCAGCCGGCGCGCGCAGGGAAGGAAGGAATATGTCACTCATATTCCGTTGGCATCAAAGCTCCGGGGCTAGCTTCCGGCCATCCTGCAACGCCAGCCGCAGGCTCGTGATCGGCTCGCAAAAAACGCCCGAGGCTGGGCTGTTTGTTTCCGCCCGTTCTGGCTCGCCCGCTTGCCGCTTTTTTGTTTTGTCACTTTGGTCGCTTTTCTGGAAAATGATGGGCACGCCGCACGCCCAGAGCCTCTAGCCTCGAGAAAGACTACGACGCCGATGGCAAGGCAGTTTCTACATGGCTGGTTTCTATGGAATTCCATGCCGTGGAGTCCATGCGTCACACTTGCGTTCTTCTTCTTCTTCTTCTTCCGTCGCCTTGCAGTTGCAAAGTTTTGCTCCAGTGGTTGTCTTACGTGAAGTGGTTGTCTTGCAGAATTATTTTCTTCAGAGAACATGTTTTTGGTGCAACCGATCATGTCTTTTTTGAAGGAGTAACCGATCATGTCTCCATGTGCTGGATGTTTGTAGGCGCCGCGCCGCATTGATCGCTGTGCTGCACGCTTTGATGGTCAAAGTTCGATGGGCAGAGAGAGCTTTTCAATCTTCCTTTTTCAGTGGGGCTGATACGTCACTGGCCCAGTGATGGCCTAGCCCAAAAGGTAGGCCCAACAAACGCCGGTCCAGCATGGCCCAGGCCCACACAAACTGCCCGGATCTTCTGCGCCGGGCAGATCCGCCGCGCCGCTGCGGGGCTTGCTTCCGTAATCCGTATCCGACCGGGCGCAGACCCCGAGCGTCGACGCCGGAACCGGCGGCGCGGCGACCATGCGCGTACTGCCGCATGGCGGCCACCAGGCTCCTCCCTCCGGTGAGTTCTCGGAGCCACTCGCTGAGTCACTAGTCCGTCTCGATAGGCCGCCCGCCACATAGCTTTTCCTCGCGTGCATCAGCGCAAAAAGATGCTATTGTTGTGTGCTCAAGTTTTTGGTAAAGATTGTGTTGCCTATGTTCTCGCTGGTTGTTGATGTTCGTCGATTTATATTACTGCGGGGTGAATATTTTAATTTCAATCATCTTTTAACCCTTTTTATTTCTGGTAGAGAGGAGATATCCCTTCTGGATTCTGAATCTCGTTTCGATGCCATAGTGTAAACTGAGGAGCAAAATGGAACTGGTGTTGTCCTTTTTTTTTATTCAGGAACCAGTCTTTGGGGGTGATTTCTGATTTGTTCCATTTCCTTCTCAAGTAAGGGCAGAAACACAAAAGGCTCATTTTTTTAAAAAAAACTGCAAGGAGTACACACCATATATATATTGGATTGGTAGAGCTACTAAGAAAGCTCATCGAACTTATGATTACATTGCTGAAATAGCTATAGGCAATGAAATGTAAACTGCAACATCTCTAGACAATGCAATAAACAACTCTAGAATACTGAGATGGAAGCAGCAGCCTCCAGCTATGATTCCTCTCGATAATCGAAATAGGCTTTAGCTCTTTAGGTTATTCTGCTCATGGCTGGCCCTGAAAGAAAAGCGGAGTCATATCGTTAGCATGGCATGTCACTACACTTTGGGAATATGATTGCTATCGTCGAATTTTAGTTCTGTATTTAGGGTATGAGCCATCTTGGAACATTGAAACTTTACAAAACTTTGATTTATTTTAAAGATACAGTGTGCGACATCATAATGTGTAAACTTTCAGATGGTGTACTATACATAAAAGAAAACTTACACTTAAGACTCAATGTTGATACTTAAGATAGCTGATCTGTTGGCGGTGGGGATTGAATGGAGTGCAGAGGAGGCGACGACAGGGCTCCAATTGGAGGTGGTGGAGAGTTGTGATGGTAAAGAGGCTGTGGAGATGCTGAAGTTACTGGTGGAGACTTTGCATGAGGGACTTTTGGGTGCAGATGGTCTGGAGCATTTGGAGGTAATTGTGGGGAATACTGGGCAGGTGGCGGTGAAACCAAGCTATATGGAGGTGGAGAGTTATAGAAGTATGGAGTTGCTGGTGATGATGGTAGAAGTGGTGACTTATGGATGTTTGGAGGTGGGGGATACTGGTAAGCTAGCGGCGGGGGTACGTTGTTGTACTGGTATTGTGGTGGTGGAGAGTTGTAGTAGTATGGAGGTGGTAAATACTTGTGGGATGGCACTGGAGATTTGACGCCTTGTAGAGGTGGCGGAGATTGGTAGCTGTTTGGAGGCATGGACTGTTGGTAAGGTGGCGGTGAAGCGTAGTTGTTTAGCGGAGGTGATGGGTACTGGTAAGCTGGAGGAGGAAAATGATTAGGAGGAGGTGGTGAATATTGATAAGGCAATGGTTGGGACTTGTGGCTAGCCGGAGGTGAGGGATACTGGTTAGGGAGAGGTGGGGAATTGTAGGGATGCGCCGGTGGTGGCATGTGAGGTTTCGAACATCCGAAGGTCTTCTTTGATGCAAATGCCATTATCTGATTCGCTTGGAGAACCACCTCGTCGCTTGACTTGGAGTAAACACTGAGCCCAGACAAATTTAACTCAATTGGTACATTGCAGTCTGATCCTCCTGGTGCTCCATGGAGCTCAACCTTACAAGAGTCAGCCCCATAATTGCTGCTAATTGGCAAGCCCTTAAGGATCACACTGTATTTGCCATTGCTTTTGGTGTAGCCAAATGCCACGATTGCTTGGTCATTTGCCTGGCAAGTGACCTTGACCATGGCTCCTGCACCCAGATCATTGTTAACGAATAAGTATGAATATGAAACTCAGAAGGACATTTAGGGATAATTCGCAAAAAGTAAGCTACTGATGTTTAAGGAGGATGATTATGAGCAAAAAGGAACAATGATGTCTGTCCAAGATGACTGCATTATCATGATAAGATCATAAGAATAGGAGTGATGACAAAATTTCACCTTCCAGGTGCTTCTTCCCATGGGATTCTTCTGGGTGCGCCTCATTGAAGCATCTATAGCAGTACACCTTTCCTATCACCTTAATAACAGGAGCATATGTGGGTGATGTGAAAAGAGAAGGCGGTGTAAAGCTGCTCGCTCCCTCACCATGCACTGCAAAAGTGACAAACAACATAGTGAAGACCAGCCATAGGTGAACCTTTGGCTGGCCTGTCATGCTCATCTTCATGGCTAGATAGTGCTTTGTCATGTGAGATCAGGAGAGGATGTGAATGGTTTTGGCTTTGGTATGGATGGCTATTTATAATGGCCATGATCACAAGGTTTGAGGGATGGAAAGAGAGCAGGTAGGGGATGGAGTGAAGGGGGTCAACATTATTTTGCTTCATCTCACTTGATTCTGAAAGGAGCACATACAATACCTACATTTTTTTTGTAGTGGATAGCAAACTGTAGAAATTATAATTTTCTCTTTTAAGATGGCATAAATGTGCTTATGTTCATTTTCTACTGTGCAGGAAATATATGAGAATACAAACACAATCTGAATTAAGCAAACTCAATATTGTTCAAGTCCTCTCGTTTATAAGCTGTGGCCAGGGTAGATTGAGGTGTGAAAGGTACATCATTGTCTTACAGAAAAACTGACAAGATTTCGTCCACTGAGAAGTAATAGGCTGTGGCAAGCCACAATACCAAACAAAAATTTGCCGAGATGCCCTAGCCATCATCCCCTTGCAGGCCAAAACGGTTATGGTGACAGTATGGGAAGTACAGTATTTTGTAATATTAATTCCACCTGCAGTTGATTCTCCATTTTATGCAATGTTGGCCCTTGGCAGTAGTGCAGTGGAAAAAATAGAAGATATTCTGGAAATCATGTACCATGTACCAGCTACGTTATGCTGCCCTTTTCCTCAAGAGTGAGAACTTCCTTATGGTCGATCACCTGACTGCAGTGCAAGAGCCTGAAGTCCTGAACATGTAAAGCTACAAAGGACCTTTGAAGCAACCCTTTCATCAAATCCAGCTGGTAAATCGCCTGGGTGATTATACTATAGATCAAGAGAACTTTTGGCCTGATCTTCATCCAGCAAAAGCCCTGGCATGTGCTGATTCAACTACTCAGGCATAGCCCACTGACCAAGGATAGGATAGCAGCCAACCAAATCTCAAGTCAAAAAGGCGCCTGCCCGGGGTCAGCTCAGATGGTTCGGGCTAACAAATCCGTCCTGCTCCATCTCCGTGCAAGAGTTGAGCAGGTTTAACTAACAAATGATTATTCACCTGTTGGTTTGTTTCACTAGCATGCTGTTTAATAATATTTGCCTATACCATAATAATGACGTCAGGGATAGGAAATCAAGCTGAACCGTGACCTCAGAGAGGAAATGCTGGCTTTTGGAGGTTAGCAGGAAGCGCATTTTGGTGCCAAAAAAAGGGAGTGCGTTTGGTTCGGCCGGTGGCAGCAGACTGGCAGCCAATGCAGGCTAACAGGTTGGGCCCAATCTGCGGATGCCTTGAACTGGGTACTATCTTCAAGACAAGAGGATTGAGCCCATGTGGAGTTCAAAACAATAAGAGCAAGACAACGAACACAGCTGGAAACGGTAGATAACATTGAACTTTGCTTGATTTCCCTGCTTAGCTTGATCATATGAATGGAAACACTAGACAATTTGGATGGCGTCATTCTTCACCTCCTGTCAGGTCATCCACCGTAGCTACCACATTTGCCCAATTTACAAGCAGGCTTGCTAGCTTAGCTCCATTTCTACCCATCTAATGACTTGGTTAATACTACTAGTTGGTCTCCATCTTCTGAACCTGAACCCCAAAATGGCAGCAAGTGAAGGTATCTTCATGGAGGAAACCCCATGACACTCCTCACAAACCATCACCTCCCTTCAGTTCAGAAGCAGCCCTAGCTTTCCTTCCAGCTACAAAGAACTTTAAGCAAATGACAAATAACAACTCAATGGTCACCTCCATCCAGGAACCTTAAGTGTTACTTATGTCAGCGTACTTTTTGCCACGATGCCGGGTCGGCGTACGCAGCTTATTAAGTGTCATTCCAGACACTGAAGAGCTGCGCGCCGCCATGGCCAACGCCGGCCATGTTGTCGTTGCTGCTTGCCGCCGCCGCCACCGGTGGAGCCGAGGCCGGCGTCCAGGAAGGCATCCTCCCGCCGCCGTAGGCCGCCTCTGCGTTCATCAGGTAGCTCTCGTACCCCATCTGCGCCGCATGTTTGCTGGCTTCGTCGTGGTCCCCTTGTGCCCGTGCATGCACCTGCTCGTGGCTCACCATCGCCGTGGTGGTCGCCGCGGCAGCGCTCATGGTCATCATGTAGCCGCCGCCTACGGCGCCACCGTTGCTGTCCCCTACCCCGTTGTACACGACGGAGTTGGAGCCGGTGCTATGCTCCAGAGAGGAGTTGTCGATGCTGCCGAGGCCGTGCATCGCCGCCTGCCCCGCCGAGAAGAAGTCGTGCGCGCCGGCGCCCAGGTTCAGGTGGTTGAGCTCCTGCAGGCTGTGCGCGGCCGCGATCACCGCGTGGTCCTGCTCCTTCTTGCACCACCCGCGTGGCAGCGGCTGCGCATACGGATGGTACAGGCCGGCGGTGGCGCCCGGCTGGAACGCGATGGTCGGCCAAGCGGCGGCGGCGGCGGCGTGATAGTGCGCTCCGTAGGCCGCCAGGGCGCCGCCGTCGCCGAGCTGCGAGGCGATGCGGCCGACGTCGTAGCTCACCACGCCGGCATGATGCTGCGCGGACGCGGCGGCCTCGGCCTCCTTGAGGCGCTTGGCAGCGCTGCCGATGGGGAGCGCGCTGCTGTCCAGGATGCTCTTCACGTCGTAGCGGCTCATGTCGAAGTTGGTGACGGCGTTGAGGCCGCGGAACTTGATCGCCGCGATGTCGTACGCCTCCGCCGCCTCCTCCTGCGTGCCTGCATCCACGCAAAATTGCCCTCGGCTTAGCTCAATCCAAGCACACTCGTGCACTACTTTGCTGCATGGTGCATGGTATGCATGAACAAATGGGCGCAAGATGATGCATGTGGCATGTAGTAATCAGAATCTTTTGAAGGTTGTAGCTTAATTAATTAATCTAAGCTCTGGGAGTTGATTAGTCTGCTGCATACTAGTATGCATGCTCGCATGTTTCTTATTGAGGCAGTCGTGCTAGCTACTTTGACCTGATGCACGGGTGAATGGGAGGCAACAATAGCACCAGACATGGGATCAGATTTGAAAAAAGCCACTTGAGGGGGACGCACTAAGTAATGTACTAGTACTGCAATGCAACTTGGCATGACTTGATGGTCACATTTTTAATAGTCAGCATATATGCATCCATGTACATCAGGTCTCTTAGTATCGTCAGCTGTATAGCTAGCACTTGCTTCCAATTGCACTGAGATGGTTAGTTGACTGTAATTTTCTTTCGTGGTGAATATATTAGAAGAAGAAAAAACTCTACTTACTGAAGGTGCCCAAGTAGAGGTCCTTGTTCCCTGCAACTCGTCCAATCCGTGCTTGCCACCTCCCATGTTGGTGATGCCTACAAATACGCAGATTTCAAGTTATACACACCACTCACTTTTGCTATCCATTTGCTGAGTATGCATTTGCCGACATCAGCATATGAATTTATACCTAGTTACTCCTCTGTAAATGGATGCACCTCTGGAGAAGCCACTGCTCTTCCTGAAGCCACATGTATAGATAGTGAGAATCAAATATGATCTTGATCTATTAATCTTGCCCAACATAGAGTAATTTCTTGTTCTCTCATGTTAATAAAAGATTATCATAGTCCGACCTTCTCAGAGACGCAACAAACTCCTGCCTTGTCATGTGCTTCATTTCCTCCAACTCCTTTTCGTAGTTACTCACCTGGAAGTACAAAAACAAATGCCTTTAAGTACAAGTCCAGCAATGTACATAATTAATAAAAATTTGCAGAACCTTCGCTCCAGACCACTAGCATTTTAACAGAATTGAAAGATAGCAACTACATGTTCTTCAGTGATGTAAAACTACATTCTAATATATATACATACCGGAAAATTTGTCGTCGTCGTGGGACCCCAGTACTTAAGAGCAGCCAAATCATAAGCCCTGGCAGCTTTCTCCTCTTTGTCATAACCACCTGTATATCAATGAAGATGGAAATAAAGTGAGAATGCATGACGAGGAAAAGACATGCTTTCTTCTACTGGACAAAAAAAAAACAAATTGAGTAGCCCAACCCGAATCAAGTGAAACCGCGTACCTAGATAGACTGTAGATTAAAGAGTTGAGTTCAATCCCGCAGATCACGATAGCCAATCCAGAATCGATCAATGAGAAGTAACAATGCCAGTTAACAACATTGTGGGGAAAGATAGATCAAACACAGAAACAGATTTGAATACCACAATCTGGCAGTGGCATTGTTAGTACCTTGACGACCCTTGCGAGTTTGTCCTTCCCTTCTGCAACTGTTGTCCCACAGGTGAGCCTCGTACCTCCCCGTCCATCTGTGCCTAAAACAAATCAAAAGTAGAAGTTTTTTGTTAATTTCCCACTATACAACAATCATGCCCAAAATAATGACACTCCTAATCACCCAAATCGATCATCAAATGCTAGCATCATATCGGCCCCTACTCATTTTATTCATATATATAAAAAGAGACATCATCAAACTAGAACTTAGCTAGATGCAATCAAATGTACCATAGCATCGTCTTGCATTGGTAATGCTTTGTTTAATTTCATGATTACTACTTGATTATTCATTGCTGATTTGTGCTAGTTAATAAGTCCCGTGATTCATTGATTGCAGCCGGCCCTACCTGGTCACGCCGCGGTAAATCGACGTGCGCTGGCCGAACGTGTCCACCGTCTTCCTCGCCACCGTCTCAGCAGACGCGCCGCCGCTGCCACCCGTGTCCGTGCTCACTGCTACTAGGGCGCCGGCACCACCGCTGTCCTCCTTCCGAGCGGCGACGGCTCCACCCTGTGCCGACGTGGATACGCTCTCGGGCGCCCGGCCTCGCTCTCCGGCGAGAAGCGGCATGCCAGCTCCTTGCGTCCCTGCCATGTTCATGGACAAAGAGAGACCCTGCGCCGCCTGCGCGCCCTCGGCCACCGCCACTCTCGGCTGCGGCGGCGGAGCTGGCTGGCTCCGCAGCCAGTTCTTGATCATGGACAGCCCGATGCTGCCGCCATTGGCACCGGCAGCGCCAGCTCCACCATTGGCGGCGGCCGCGCTGAGCATGGCACCGCCGTCATGGACGCCGGCGGAAGAGGCCACCATGACGGAGTCAGCGAAATGGAGCGCGGAGCTGGGGTGGTGGTACAGCTGGTGGTGGTAGCCGGTGCTAGCACCTGAGCTCGCGTAGCAAGTGCTGCTACTGCTGGGGATCACGTTGAGGTTGGCCTTGTGATGCTGCTCCGAGAAGTTGATGCCGCCGAGGAAGTCCTCCAGCTTGGGCTCGGAGACGAGAGCTGAAAGCTCCGATCCCCTCATGCCCCAATCTGCAGTAGTGTTCAATATAATGAGTACATACGCGCGCGCGCCATGTTTAGCTGTAGATGTGTATAATCATGCTCGTATCGATCGAGCGATATACAACCTTGGGGGATGTTGAAGCAGACATCGCCGGAGACCTCGTCGGTGGCGGCGGCGGAGATGAGGGTGGAGTCCGTCTGGGAAGGCGGCAGATCCTGCGGGGAGAGGGAGAAAGCCAGCCAGTTGTTCACAGTAGCCATGGTTGATTATCTGAAAGAGCAGCGATTAATTTGCTCCCTAATGGATACTACTTGAGCTTCTTGTTAGATTGATAGGGAAGTAGAGGAGGAGATCAAGAAGCCATTTTGGTGAGTGCAAAGGTTAGGGAAGGGAAGGGGAAGTCAATGCAAGCAGAGAGTTTTGGAGCATTAAGCAAACAGTGCTAGTACTGGTAGATATTTATACAGCCAGTATACACTCCATAAGATTAGCAATGGCACTATGTGAAGACACTCTACTAGTACTATAGTCTATAGTCTATATAGGTTGATGGACTATAATATAAGCATATACATGTAGGAGAAGTTTCTTTTTAATAAGAAAAAAATGGAGTACTGTGTGTGCAATACTAAAAAAACAGTGTGGCATGATTTAACTGAACAGAAAGCACTTTCTGCTTCGGCTTTCTGGGGAAGTCTCCACTATATTTTGTCTCATTTTCCTCAAAACAAGTCTATATGTGTGCCTATACCAGTACCTGATGATGTATCTGCGCATGCATGTACATTGTAGTACTAAAGTGACGACCTTTTACTCGATAATAGTATTAGGCTGTCATGGTCATTTGACCGGAAAGTTAACAAATCCTCTTGGAAAAAAGAAATGGCGCAAGATCTAAGCTTCACATTCTATTTGTCTAGGATCTCAATTCGTGAGCAGATGTTCTTGCATGCATGATCTTTTCAAGTAGTATGTACACAGGATCGATGGTGCACATGCACGCACGGGTACAGTAGGGATGCCTGAACATTTATGCACCCAGTTGACATATGCATGTATATATATATATATATATGCTTCTCCTAAGTACTATATTATTGTTGTGGCTATGAGCCAAAACATTGTTCAAGCCTGCTGAGATGTGCGTGTGGACAATTAGGCCTGGGGCTCTCCTGAAACCCTAAAGCCACTCACAGCTAACCTGCAGAAGCTGAATGCCTGACATGGTTTTCTACAAAGCCCTAGGCCCACTCTTCCTCGATCACCTCTGACACAAACACACGCGCACACATACAAGGAGCAGTAAACATACATGTACCGGTGGTGATTTTCATATTACTACTACAGTGACGATGTACCCTGAATTTTTTCCTTGATCATAAACGTAAGAGCAGTAGTGATTTAAAGATATATAAGAAATTGTTTAGCACACAACCATTCCACAATTCACAGTAATGATGGTTGATTTAGAATCAATGACAGCCCATGCAACTGACCCTAGATAGGAAAATGCATGGATTAGTCGGTCCCAATCGTATACTAATGAGTAATGAGATAAGCATGATTCGTCCAATCAAGTGCAATCAAGCTAAGCATCATGCCCAAATTGGAGTACGTATGCTAGCTGTAGAGAGTGCGCGCGGCAACCGTTGCTGCTTGTCATGCATGCAGCATGCTTCAAGAAAACACTCTTTAAATTGGTTCAAAAGATGGAGGACAGGCAGAAAAGATGAAAAGAAAAGGGTCAAGTTCATGCATGGTGGACGGAGAGGACGTGCCACCTGCACCCTAGAAGAGGACACGAACCCTTGTCTTCCGGCCATAGAAAAGCTTGGCGTTCCCAAGCAAGTCCATCGTCTAGCTCCGGACGCCGCGCATAGAGAAGTGAGCAAAAAACACCCTAAAAACCTCGCATAGGATCCTCTCCCTCCAGGACGAATTGTTAACAAGAGCTCTCTCTCTCTCTCTCTCTCTCTCTCTCTCTCTCTCTCTCACAGACGCCAGGCCAGTACAGAAAAACTAATGCTTTTTTCCCTCTCTCTTTATGGGGGAAGGAGAAGTAGAGGTTAAGATAGGGCGCGTGTGTTTTTATCTTGGTAATTGCACCGCTTGCCTCCCTTCCCCCCGCCTAAAACTTTGACCGTCAAAGCTAGCGAGCTCTCGCTGGAGGCGGGTTCAAACTGGCGAGGATCTTTAGTTACCGGCCTATTCATACTACTTACCGGGTGAAGGCTGGTTAATTACTGACTGATGTGTGCGGCTTTTTAACTGGAGAGTTCAGTTAATTAACCTTGATCTATCTTTCGATAGTATGAGAATGTCGATCTGTATTTACAGGTTGGGACTTGGGACTACTTTTGATGATTTTTATTTGTTTCTAAAATAGACTAGCTTGCATTGATGAAATACTGATACATATAATGTTGCTAGTTCAGATAAAATGTAATTCATGTATTCTAGGTGGTAGTGAAGATATTTGTTCCATTGTTTCTAGTGGTGGTAGAGGGTTTTGAATTTTAGTCTAGATTCCAAAGGGGTCGGGTTCTAGTCTTATACAATTTTGAGGTAAAAATATATTAGGATCAAATTGGATTGTGAAAAGAGCATTAGAGCCATGATCCGTTTCCAGCCTATTTGTTCCATTGTGCTAGTAGTCTCGATTCCATTACGTGGTTTAATTTTGTAACAGGTTTGACTATTTTGTTTTTTTAAAACGACAGGTTTGACTATTTTGCAGTCCTAGCCAGTACCTTGCAAATTAACCACAGGCTAGCTAGGGCCGAAAATTTATATTTTGAATTTGCCGTAGGTAGTAGTATTCGAGTTTATTTCAACTATATATGCATGTGAGACACGCCGTATATAGTGGGCACGTTGATGTACGTACATCGTATAGATGGGTATATGTACTTGTAAGCATATACCTATGTATGTACGTATATAAATACGATGACAGTGTCTCGATCGTGTGTGATTCGTTGTTCAGTTTTTTGCAAACCGGCCGGCCGGCCTAACACACAACACATGACATGGTACTCTATATAGAAGTCGAGATTTTATCGCTTCTCACGTGCACACACTGATCACAGTCCACCTTCGCTGTCCAATCTTCTCTTGGAACGATAAAGCGCATGTGCGCGTCCACTGGCATGTGCGTGCATGCTTTGCTTCTACTCAAGTCGATCCATGTCGATCGATCGCTGGCTAGCTAGTATGGACACTCACACGTGTGGGTCTCCTTGGTTGCAACGCAGCAGATGGTAGATGAGTCTCTCTTCCATGAGTCCTCGCACAGCCCACGTGATCACCACTTTGCTGGATCTCTCCGATCCTCTACTTGCTTGGCTTGCTGCTAGTGTGCCATATGAACGTAACTTCCACGTACTAGAAACCAACACAAAAGGTGAACAATAAAATGGAGGGATGAGAGTTTTAAAAAGTTCTTGTGCCCATATATCCAACAAGAATCTTCTTCAGGTGGAGTATACATGGCTGTGAACTGCAGTTCGATCTCACTCTTGATGGGGCAGGGGTAAAGGGAATCAGCGTTTCACAGTCACTACTAGCTAGAAGAACTGAACAAAACTGAAGAATGCACGCAATTAGTATTCCTTCATCACAAGACTTTTTTTATATATAAAAAAAAAGATGGTGTGTTGCTACATTCATTCAAGAACCAAGAACATGTGTACTCCAGCTTGGCAGCTTATACGACCGTATCGTAGACTCAAGTAATGGACAGGTGCAAGGGTTACGTGCATACTACTACATGCTACTTGGAGTGTTGAAGCATCCACAAACAAAATGCCTTCATTGGACCCTGAGTTAACAATGCAAAGTAGTACCACTTCCAAGTTGGCTTGGATAGTTTGAGATGCAAACCAAAGTTTAGTTAGTAACTACTGTCTAGCGGAGGCCGATCGACCTGCATGGATGGCGGAGGTGATTAAGATTAACAATTGGTAAAGGCCTGCGTGCATGCATGGCGTGGTCGCGTGGATCGCCGTTCAAACCCTAGCCGCTAGCGAGCACCACGCACTGGCCTAGGAGAAATCAACGGGGAGAGCATGCAGCGCCCGTGCGGGCCTCCTCGTAAACACTGTAAAGATAACCGGCCGTGTGTTACAATACTAGCCCTCCATAATTACTCTAGCTTTGCATTGCTCAGCACGAGAGGGAGAGGGAGAGAGAGAGACTGTGTGGGGGGCAATCCCACTGAAAACACTTGCATTGATTTGGGCAGCTTTTCTGGGAGTAGGGCTCCGTCCGTTTGAAGAAGAGACTAGGTCCGATCGACTGGATCACATACAATACTGTGCCTCTCAGGCTAGTTCCTCGGTGTAGTCTGTATGCAGCAGCTAGCAGAGCAGGAGTAGCTTCAGTTCGTAGCTAGCTCTGTCACAGTCCAAGTCTACGCATTGCCTATATTGGGGGCTACGGCCGCATTTCCTGATGAGTGACCGTACGCGTGCTACTCGACCTCTCCTTTCTGACACAGCCCCTGGTTAGTTGCATGCAAGCGCAATGCAGGCAGGCAGGCAGGCATGGAATCGTATCTGAGCATGCAGAGAGCTCTAGCATGCCATGTCTTGTGCAGATCCGAGTTCTATATGTTTCTCTCTACAATTAAGTTGTTGTATAGCATGCATGCTTTGTTAAAGATCGAATAAGAGCGGGTATTATGACAAGGTAAAACGCCCGAACAAGTCAGCTTCATCTGACGTGGACTTTCCATGGAGGCAGAGAGAGAACGGAGCCGGCGACCGAACAAGCGCCTGCCTGTATCATTTTCTTCGAGGAGAAAAAGCCCGCTCCCAGCCAGCTGCGGGCGCGAGACCGGCGCCTCTTCTTCCTCCCTGATCCCGTACTCCATCACTGATTCCCACCCAAATCAGCCCTTCTCCTCCCGCCAAATCGATTCCCCGCGCACCAAATCGGCTCCTCGCGTGCCAAATCGAAGCATAATGGCCCCAATCGTGCTAAATCGTCCCCAATCCCCACCCTCCCAAACCCTAGCACGCAGCAATCAGAAGATCTTCGTGAGATGAACCGGCAGTCCAAGAGGACCTCGGCGCCACCACCTCCGGCCGTTCCTCCTGTCGGAGGTCAGGCAGGTCAGCCCCCTGCCATCCCTTCCATGGTTAGTCCAGGAGCTTGGTGCCCGCCATGTCCACTACCACAGCCCATGGTATTTTCCGTTGGGTTAAACTTGCACAACGGATTGCAACAACCAGGCATGGTAGGCTCAACAACGACTCAAAGCCCTTGGTGGGCACCTACCGGTGTTGGAGCCCCAGTTGCCGAGGATCTAAACGTGCAATCATGGTATATAACCTGCCCCTACCTTCTGTATTTCATTGTTGTTATCCTTGAATTAGTAGATCAATTGAACGGCAATATCTTATAAGGGGGGTGGATTCGCATCCACCAGGTGGTTTTGTTAATTTTTTGAAGCAAAATGCATCAAGCACTGCACAATACATGAGCAAGGCAAGTTCATCACAGCCAATCGATGTCGTTGATGACACAAATTGCGGTAGTAGGACTGAGAAGCGCTTGAGATGGACAAAAGAGGAAGATCTTGTACTGGTAATGTATTTTTGCTTGTGTAATAAATTTCATGTTTAACATATATAGCACTATTCTTATCCCTGTATTGGTACTTATTTAGATTGGTGCATGGTTCAATAATTCAAAAGATCCAATCCAGTCAAATTACAAGAAGAATGATCAATATTGGAAGAGTGTTACCGCTGCATACAACAGTGCAGGTCCTAAAAGCAGGGCAAGGCAACTCAAGCAAGTCAAGGATCGTTTTGGGAGAATTAAGAAAAGAGTTGCATAGTTTTGTGCTAGCTGGAAGGAAGCTAATGCCATGTGGACTAGTGGTGAATTTAATGTGAACTTAATGGACAGGGCAGTAAAACTCTATGAAGATGAACGCAAAAATGATGGTCCATTTATGTTTAAACACTGCTGGGAGGTTCTGTGCAAGGAGCCGAAATGAGATGCCTATATAGAACGTCTTGAAGATTTAGAGCTAGATAAGAGAAAATTTCAGGAGGACTTTCAAGAGCATTTCTCTCTGAATAATGTTGTTGATGAACGGCCAATTGGTGGCAAGAAAGCTAAGGAGCAGCAGAAACGAAAAAGAAAGGATCAAGCTTGTATAATAGATATTGAAGATGAACTTCATGCTTTTGTAGAGGCACAGAATAAAGCAAATGAAGACCGTAAAGAGATGTTAGAGGCACAAAAACGTGTGTCCAGTGACAACCTTGAAGCTAGAAAGCTCGCATATCTTGCTGCAAAGGAGAATACGGAGTCGGGCATGCTAGAAACATAACGAGAGTTGCTGAAACAAGATGCAACTGGGATGCCTGAAGATGTGAGAGCTGAACATGTTTTAGCATTGAAGTGTCTACGGGAGAAGCTATTTGGAAACTAAGATACTGCACTGCTCAAATAGAATTTTATTGGAAAATTCTACAGTGCAATTAATTTAGTCTTTGCTAAAATTGTGCGTTGCAAAATTCTGTGTTGCAGTTAATTTAGTCTTTGCCAAAATTGATCATTGGGAAATTCTATGGTGCAATTAATTTAGTCTTTGCTGAAATTATTCATTGGAAAATTCTATGGTGCAATTAATTTAGTCTTTACTGAAATTGTGCATTGCAAAATTCTGTGCTAGTGTTTGCTGATTTTGTGAATTGTTAATTTAGTCTATGCTGATTCAGTCAAGTTATTACATTTATCTAGAATAATAATTGACTTACGTCTCATCTATAAAACATCTTCCTTCTCATCTTCCTACTTAAACCAAAACACTCTTTCTCCTTCCCAGCAATCTCATCTTCCTTCTCAACTTGTCAACCATGTCGAATTCATCCACATACTCATATGAATCCGATGAACCAGCCCCTTCCAAGATCCTTGAACAGTATGCTACTGAGTAGCGCTGCTTAGACTCCTTTGCTAGTAGGTTGTCAATGAAGATCAAGAGTTCCCTCTCAGCCCAGACGTCGAAGCGACATTTTGGTCCAAGAAAGAGCATCCGAAGGGATCATGCTGCTGCTCATCAGCGCCTTGTGGAGGACTAATTCGCTGAAGAGCCACTCTACCCTGAGAGTATGTTCCGTACGAGATTTCGTATGAACAAAAGGCTCTTCAATCGTATTGTTGATGCTCTTGGTCAGTGGTCTTCTTTTTTCACTCTTAGGGAAGATTGTGTTGGTCGAATAGGTCTTTCACCACTTCAAAAGTGTACAGCAGCCATGCGCATGTTAGCATATGGCACCCCTGCAGATGCCCTTGATGAGTACTTGAAGATTGGGAAGAGTACTACATTGGAGTGTTTGGACAAGTTTGCACAAGGGATTATTGAGGTGTTTGGGGGGAAGTACATGCGACGCCCCACACGAGAGGATCTTGAGTATATACTTCAAGTCAATGAGGCGCGTGGCTTCCCTGGAATGCTTGGGTCAATCGATTGTATGTATTAGCGATTGGAGAAGTACCCCTTATTATGGAGGGGGCAGTTCACTAGAGGTGACTATGGAGTACCAACTACGATCTTAGAAGGTGTTGCTTCCAAGGATCTCCATATTTGGCATGCTTTCTTTGGAATTGCTGGGTCAAACAATGACCTCAACGTGCTGAACCAGTCCCCACTTTTTTTTTGATGCTTTGAAAGGGGAAGCTCCTCAAGTTCAGTTTTCTATCAATAGGAATTGGTATAGCGCATGTTACTACCTTGCTGATGGTGTATACCCAAAATGGGCTGCATTCATGAAGACTATACCACTTCCACAATCAGATAAGCACAAGTTGTTTGCCAAGTTCTAAGAAGGAGTAAGGAAAGATGTGGAACGTGCTTTTGGGGTATTGCAGTCCCTTTTTCCATTGTTCGTCGTCCTGCGTGTCTATGGAAGCGAAAGAGTATCGCTAGGATCATGCTAGCATGTGTGATTCTCCATAATATGATAGTTGAAGATGAGAAGGATGATGACACCATTCATATTAACCTGAATCAAATTCGAGGGACAATATCTATTCTACCTCCTGAAGTTAATGTCAGTGGTCTTCTTTTTTCACTCTTAGAGAAGATTGTGTTGGTCGAATAGGTCTTTCACCACTTCAAAAGTGTACAGCAGTCATACGCATGTTAGCATATGGCACCCCTGCAGATGCCCTTGATGAGTACTTGAAGATTGGGAAGAGTACTACATTGGAGTGTTTGGACAAGTTTGCACAAGGGATTATTGAGGTGTTTGGGGGGAAGTACATGCGACGCCCCACACGAGAGGATCTTGAGTATATACTTCAAGTCAACGAGGCGCGTGGCTTCCCTGGAATGCTTGGGTCAATTGATTGTATGTATTAGCGATTGGAGAAGTGCCCCTTATTATGGAGGAGGCAGTTCACTAGAGGTGACTATGGAGTACCAACTACGATCTTAGAAGGTGTTGCTTCCAAGGATCTCCATATTTGGCATGCTTTCTTTGGAATTGCTGGGTCAAACAATGACCTCAACGTGCTGAACCAGTCCCCACTTTTTTTTTGATGCTTTGAAAGGGAAAGCTCCTCAGGTTCAGTTTTCTATCAATAGGAATTGGTATAGCGCATGTTACTACCTTGCTGATGGTGTATACCCAGAATGGGCTGTATTCATGAAGACTATACCACTTCCATAATCAGATAAGCACAAGTTGTTTGCCAAGTTCTAAGAAGGAGCAAGGAAAGATGTGGAACGTGCTTTTGAGGTATTGCAGTCCCTTTTTCCATTGTTCGTCGTCCTGCGTGTCTATGGAAGCGAAAGAGTATCGCTAGGATCATGCTAGCATGTGTGATTCTCCATAATATGATAGTTGAAGATGAGAAGGATGATGACACCGTTCATATTAACCTGAATCAAATTTCAGGGACAATATTTATTCTACCTCCTGAAGTTAATGTTGGTGGTAATGTATGTTTTGCTGATGTGCTGCGCAGAAAAGCTGCTATCCGTGCTCGTCCACAACATACCCAGCTCAAAAATGATTTGATTGAACATATTTATGATAAGTTTAAACATATCCTTCGAAATTAACCATGGTATACTACTACTGCATGTGTGTTTCTATTCTTTTTTTTATCAACGTGATATCTAATACATGTATTTTTATTTCAGGTCCTTTCCATGATGTGGACTCTGCTAGTGGTACTTCTTGCTGAAGATCAGAAGCTACATATTTAGAGTGCACCTCTTGTCATTTAGATCATTATGTAGTAACTTATTTGCTTGAGAACCGATTTGGCAGTACCTAATCCAATTTCTATTTCATAAAACTTATGTAGTGCTTAGTTGTGTGTCATGGTACGTGTCATTTGGTTATGTGAGCAATATTGCTTCAACATAACCTGCTACCTAGTACTCTATAAAATAATTATGCTGCAGAATTTCATCTATTTTGGTTGTATTTTAGAAGTTGGATGAGTATGTGTCTTTCATACTACTATGTTTGTTTGATGGATGGCCACAAGGATATGCTGCGCAATGGATCTAAATACAATACAAATATTAAGTTCTTGTTTATTTAATTTATAGTCTTTTGATAGTCAGTCCATTGTATGAGAAGGTTTAACTGCTGGCTGGAAGTGATATGGAAGGAACTTGCAGCCAGCAGCCGGCTGCATCATAGTACTTGCTCTAACAATGCTCCATTGAGCCGGAGAGAGAGGGAGAGAGAACCGAACCTTTTCTTAGCTTCTCTCTGCCTAAAAGAGAGTGATTAGGGTCTTAGTACGTATGTGCCGATGCAGCGTTTGACCATGGGCGTCGCGTGGTGCAGCTTTGCCGGAGCTTGCTAGCGCCTCTCTCAAAGTGAAACCAGTGACCTCACGTGACCTTGGCCTCTTGCTCCTGCGTGCTTCCTCCTCCGATTGTTTGTTTCCCTTGACACGGATGGGATGAGGACAAAATGGGGGTGGTCACTTCGTGGTCAAATGAGATAGGGATAAAGCTCAGATTCGCCGCTCATGTGGTCCTACACACCTACTCCTTTTCTGTCACTTACCAGTGTGAGAGACTCGTTTGGGCTTTGTCCATGCGCGGAATACGCGGTGCACTACTGTCTGCCTCCTCGTGGTCCCAGGTGGGCTGGAATACGCTCAGGCCCAAAGAGTCGTGGGGAGCGGTGATGTACAGCCCAGGGACCGACTCCGCGAGACCCCTTAATTGGGCCATCTGGCGCGCCGGGCTTGTACATCACCACGTCAAACACGACGTCTCCCTTAGTTGGGCCACGACTCTTGGGCCAACTCGGCAAATTAAGCCAGGGACCGGCGCCGGCCTCAAAAAAAAAAACCTTGTTGCCAAGCCCGCAACCATTTAAAGCCCCCCTTGTAATCTCAAAAAAAAAAGCCCCTTTGTCAGAGGGAGAACCTTTCAAAACACGACAAAGAAAAATATTCCAATTAACAAAAAAGCTATTTTATTTCGACACAAAGCAAGTTTCCCAACATAGCGCACTTGATCCCACCAGGATTTGAAGTCTTGTTTTGGAGCTTACACCATGTGACCGATCTCCGAATAAATGGAGAAATTTGCAGCAAATCGCAGCTGGACTGCATCATCACAATGCAATCTCTAGAAGACACAGAGGCCTGGCGACTTCAGCAAACAAGATCACATGATCACAACCAAGCATGTTGCCAGCTGCAGGGAACACAATCAATCATCTCAGGAGGTGCTCTGACGGGGGATGGGTTAGTGGAAGCCGCCATTGGCCGCTAGCAGGCCGGTCTGCAGTGGTAGAACACTTGCGAACAGTTGAACGTTAGCAAGAGGGGAAGAGACAGGTCCCTTCACATGGATCAGTGTCCTCTCAAATCGTACTGTGCACGGGTGTCGATCGGCTAGGCCATGCTTTCAAACTGCTTGCTACATTGTCCATTTTTTTTCTAGCTTGCCGTCAAATAAAGGTACTGAGCTGTCAACTCGAGATCTGTGTCTGCGATACGATGTTAAGCTAGCTACTTATACATCCGCTTAGGTATAGTTAATTTCAAATGGTTAACCTGATGAGGATAAGTGAACCATATGTACTTCGACACAGGGTATGAAATTAGAGGAGAATCATCATTATATTAAACATGCTTGAAGAGTAGTAATGAAAAGTCATATGTACTATAGTGAACCGTAAGAGGTCGGTCCTGGTTATAAATAGGTAGTGCCAGGAAGGCCTCTTTCTCATCACCAGCTCGTAAGCATTTCATCTCACTCTCTGTTGCATCCCTTAGCCAGCTGCAGTCTGCAGATATTGAGCGGGTGCCTATGGAGCATTTCAGAGGAGGAGTGGAGTTTGGAATGGCCTCCTTTCAGATACGCCGCCATTCCCTGTCGTCATACCAAACGGTGACGACGCCATCCTCTATATATTTGCCTCAATTCAACATACTTTATATATACCATATGCAGCTTCATAAAAAAAATAAACTAAGTTGCCACAATGTCAGCTAGGATTCTGTAGTATAAGTTTCACCACTTTTTAATATTTCACACATTTTTTTTGTTGTTTTCGCACAATTAATTGCTTTCTATTTGCACCATGCCACTTTTTTACAATTTTACCTTCAGATTTGCTGCTTTACTTTTCCCCCTTATTTCACAGAAGAACATGCAGGAGAGCTAGCTACCTAATGTTAAGATGAATGTTTAAACAGGAACAGATCAGGCCGATAGATGCGCAGAAGGCGGCTAGACGTTGCAGAGAGAAATCACGGCGGCGTTCTACTACCAGCATCTGCCACCCGGCCGCGGAGATGGCGGCCATGCCTGAGCAGGCCATGGAGTTCCTTTCTCGCACGTGGAACCCCGCCTCCTCGGATACTCTCGCCGGCCTGCAGCGTATGTTTGGCATACACGGCTTTTTCCAACGGATATTTCATTATTATTAGCTTCAATTTACAATGAAAGTTAAGATCGTTCTGGCTTGCTTTGCTTCTAACATCTGCCACAAATATTTTTTCTGCTGACGACAAGACCCAGCTGGGATCATCAGCTCCTGAAGACCGTCTTCAGCCAGCAGATCACGAGGTGACCGAAGGTGAGCCAGAAGACGAGCATCTCGACGCCGCCCGTCCCATGGCTGGAATTGGCCAATTGTTTGATGACGAGACATGGGATGGAACTGTGGTGGCCCGAGGGACGCCTCGCTCCACCGTGCGGCGCAGGAACAAGCTGCTACCCCAGCAACCTGCCTGGGTACGCATGCACGCTCTCTGATGATAAGAAACAGTAGAGAAAACATCATGGCATACTGTGACAAGTGGCATGCATGCTACGAAACAAAAAAAAATTAAAGAAAAAATTAAACACACAGTAACTTGAAAACAAGGCACATTAATTAGTAGCTGTCACTTACAAACAGTATTATATTAGAACACGCTGTGCATATATCTATAACTGCAGTAACACAACAGCACCACTGGGCACTGGCTGCTTACAGTGAGTGTCTTGTCGTAACCGATCGGTACAGTGTGATCGTTTCTTTGTTGTTTTTCAATCCGGATGGACAAAAAACTCAGCGGCTCAACGCCGGGCACATGAGGGCGGTCCTGCGAGGGTTCCTCTTGAGCGCCGTGTCGCTCACCGGGAGCCAGCGGAGGAGGAAGGACGAGCTGCGGCTGCACTCGGCGCAGGCCCACGCGGCCGTGTCCGTCGCGCAGCTCGCCGCGGCGGTCGCGGGCATGGTGTCAGTGTGCGAGCTGAGCCAGCCGGCAGCGAGGGACGGCGGCGGCGACAGAAGGATCGATGGGCGCGGTGCTCGCGTCCGCCGCCGCGCTGGTGGCCACCGTCTGCGCCGAGGCCGCGGAGACCGGCGGCGCCAACCGGGCACGCGTCGCGTCCGCCGTGAGAGCCGGCCGCGAGAGCCGCTCCCCGGCGGAGCTGCTCGCACTCACTGACACCGCTGCCACATGTATGTAACCATAGCGCTATACGTAGCATATTAACGAAAACAACTTGATAGAATAATTCACCGGTGTTAATTATATTGATCATCATCATCCACCAGTTCTTGTTTGTTTGGCCTTTTCTCTCAGCTCTGAGGGGTGCTGCGGCGTTGAGGATCAGGGCAGCCGACGTCAGAGGAATCGGCGGCGATGGCAACTCCATCAGCATCCGAGCTAGCATCCAGAAAGGCACAACTCTCAGGGTCTGCCTGCCTTGTGGTAATATAAGACATCAACGACTCAGTATTGCATGCTGTGTTGCTCGCGTTTGCTCTCTGCACGACCAGAGATCTCAGAAACTAAGATGGCTGATCCCTAAGATTTCTGCATGGGGGGAGGGAGAGTGTATCGATCAATGTCCAATGGTGTTTGGGTGTTACATACGCAGGAAGGGTGCGGGTGAGGACGGCCGCCATCTTCCTGCAGGGCGGCACGGTGGTGCTGAGGCCGGGAAAGAAGCTCCTGCGGGGCATATTTGCCACCCACAAGGACTGTACGTAAGAGATCCAAGCAATTACGTACTACTCTTAATTACATTGGAGCATCTAGGTCTAGACTCTAGAGTGGAGGAAACATGCATCTACGTACAGTCTGAACTGTGCTCATCGATCACTTCATCAGCATCATGGCACCGTGGGATACACGGCAGATAATTAGCCCCGTCAGGTTTTGCTGTGGTCTGCGCTAAGCACCAAAATCATGGGGCGCTATCAGATCGACCTTGCAGCTATTCATCATGTGCAATATACCATGCGTGAATCAGATGAGGTCTTGGTGGTTTCGAGCGGCGGCGGCGGCGAGGCAGTGGTGGACGGCCGGCGGCTCTTCCCGCTGGCGCTGAGCACGCCGGGAGGGGCGACGGTGCAGCTGCTGTTCGAGCACCAGGCGCACGGCAAGGCATGGACGGCTTCCGTCGAGGGGATGCTGCCCCAACAAAAGCTCAAGCACCCCACAAACTGATGATAAAAATCGCACGAATACACTACACATGCATGTACCGGTCGTCCTCCTACTTGGAGTACATCCATGTACGTGTGGAGTAGAGGGTTTTAAGTTCATCGATCGTACATGTGTGTACGGTCTTTTTTTTTTGGGGGGGGGGGGCTAAAAAATCTCAAAGTATGTACGGGTTTAGACGCACGCACGCATGTTTGTAAGATAATACTCCATTAAATAAGATTTTTGACAAAGGTTTGTATGGCTTAAGCTTACGTTTGACCTCGTCAAGGTTTAATTTAGCACAAACGGGAACCGGAGGACGGGAAAAGAAAAAGGCGCACTTGGGCCGGACGCACATTATAGCGCCCGGATTGAGCCCAAACATAGACATACGTATTATGGGCCTCGGTGAACATCAAGCAGCGTACCAGGCCTGGGCCTGTGTTTATATGCAACCAGGCGGGCGGGATTAAGAATTTTCTTAGAAAAAGATTAAAAAAATTAAATTCGAAAAGAGGTGCCGATTGGCAAAATTTCAGAAAATGGTACCTTCCGACCGAGCAACGGGCGGGAGGCGTGGGGCCGGGGACCTCCCGCCCATCCAACGGGCGGGAGGTTCCAAAACTATTTCCAGACCCCTCCCGAAGGCCTCTTCGCGAATAAGAAACTTTTCTTATTTGCGAAGAGACCCCTGACGCGGCCGCGAAGGCCTCCCGCCCGCCCAACGGGCGGGAGGTAGAAGGGCATCCCGCCCGTTGGGCGGGCGGGAGGTACCCCCCTTATATAAGCACCCCACCTGCCCCTAAATTCCTATTTTATTCAGCAAAACTAGGAAAAAAGAAAGGGAGGAGAGGAAGTGAGAAGAGGAAGCGGCGAAGCCCTGTTCATACGTCGGTTTGGAGGTATATTCTCATTCTAGTCGTATAATTACTTGAAAATAACTATAATCTAGGAAATATTTCTTAGGGTAGTTATATTTTGAGTAGTTTTTAGTATTTTCAATTATTTTTACTATAATTTATATTCTGAATAGTTTAGAATCTGGAAAATATAATCTAGGAATCGCTGAAACTTAGGGTCGTTGTGTATTAATATGTAGTATAACTAGTTTATTAATGATTGACAGATATATCTTTCGAGAAGGGTATTTTCAGTATATATTACAGAGAAAGAAATGTGATTTATGGGCCGAATGGGGTAGATTTAAATGAATTGAAATGTGCGGTCAGAGGAATTACCAGACCGCATGAGAGGACATTTGAATCCCTGTGAAACTGGTTAATGAGCGGATTAAGGATTAATCAGGAGACACACACTGTGAGTGTTCAGTGCGTCATGAATCGTACCACTCACGCTTTGATCTGGGAGCTGATGCCACTTGCAAGCAACGAGGACTGGTTAACTTATCGGCAAAATGCAAGTCATTGGCAATGGCCACTGGTACTCCTTGTCAGTGTGCACCAGAATCCTCTGATGAACTGATCGAGAAGAAAAGAAGTGAGGGCAGCTTTGTGTCCTTTGCCAACAGATACTGCACGTACTCGCAGAAGGTCTGGGTCAGCGGTGAAAATATTTTCTGAATGGATTGAGAATGAACCGAAAGAGAAGTGTTGCTTTACGATACCGATGGTGCAAGGTAGGGCATAATGACCACCAACTTTGCCGAGGTTTACAATTGGATGATACGAGGTGTTTGTGGGCTTCCATTGATTGCAATTGTGGAATTCATCGTCCACGGGTATACCGATTACTTCGGTTCACTAAAAATCAAGCATATATGGAAGATCCTGACAGATATTTTGGGAGAATGATGATAGATTATATGACCAAGAAGGCAGCTAGCGCCCAGCTACACCACTTACGGCAATGTGGTACACTGGAACTCAAATTTGAGGTAGCTCCCAAAGAAAGAGCACGACGTGGCATGAGACGTCAAACTCCTGTAAAGGAGTGCATTCTCAGGTTTGATGGAACTTGTTGTTGCTCATGCATGAGGCCAAAGTTGCTGCACATACCTTGTTCTCATGTAATGGCTGCTTGTGCGGATATTGGACATCCTGTCGATATATATGTTTCCCATTACTTCATAAAGGAGATAATTACCAGCACCTAGCAGTATGAGATCTATGGGTTCCGTATGGTTGGATCGTTTACTGAGGCAGCGAATCCTGTGATATATATTCCAGACCCAAGAACAGCTCGGGTTAAGAGAGGGCGCCGTCAGACACGGCGTATTCGTAATGATATGGATGAGTCAGAACTCCGTACGAGAATACAGCGCTGCAGTGCATGTAACTAGAGTGGACAGACGTATAAACGTTGTCCGAACAATGATGCTGGGCATAGTTCTGCTGAAGCTAGCCCTACAGGTGATGCTACAGATGGAAGACCTCTAGTTGCATCAAGGAGTGGGAGACGTCGCGCGATCGAGTGCTACTACGACATCAGGCATTGTTTAGTTATAATTTTATTTGAACGTTGTTTGCTCATGTGTAATATTTGCCGCGTTGAGTTTGTATCATACCTGGATGTGTATTTGTAATTTTAACAGACCATTATATGTATTTGTATCGTACTATCGTAATATTTGGATTCTACGTTGCAAAACGTTATCGTTTAACCATCTTCATACGAATTTTAGATAAAGTAATCTTCTTCGTAAAATTGAACTAAATTTATACAAAAGAGTATGGTGAATAAATTTTGTATTTGAAAAAAGTATGAATTTTAAATAGTTCGTAAAATATAAATTTCAACAAAAAATAATAAAAAATAAGTAGGTGGGGACCTCCCGCCCGTTGGTAGGCGGGATGCCTCGGGGGCCTCTTCGCGAATAAGAGAAGTTTATTATTCGCGAAGAGGCTCTCGGGAGGGGTCTGGAAATAGGTTTGGAACCTCCTGCCCGTTGGATGGGCGGGAGGTCCCCGGCCCCACGCCTCCCGCCCGTTGATCGGATGTGTGGTACCCATTTTTCGAAGTTTTGCCAATCGGCACCCCTTTATCGTATTTATTTTTTTAACCTTTTTCAAAAAAAATTCGTGGGATTAACAGGTGACAGCTGTCGGCTGTGTTCGCCAAGTGGGAGTGGACCCTCCGCGTTGACCACGGCGACCTTCCGCGATGACCCGATTTAAAAACCTCGTTCTAGAAATGAACCACGTCATCATCATTAAAAAAAGTAGCTACGCGACAACCACTAACTCCAACCGAAATACCCGGGCCCACACATAAAGGCATCCAGATGACGTGTGGGGCCCGGGGCGGACCAGTCCCGTTCTGGCCCACACAGGTCGCACCGGATTCCAGCGAACTTTCTTCTAACCTGGAAAGGAGACGCAGCGATGAGTGCAGACCAAGGCTTTCGTGCGACTGTTGCCATCAGTAGCTGACCAGTGGGCCAAACAATTATCTGGATCCATCCCGGGCCCACCGGTCAGTGATGTAGCACGAGAATCGCGTCGAAGCAATTTGCTTTCGTCTTCGTACGCGGGCCAGCTTCTCCGTAAGAAAGCGCGCAGCAAAACCGAGCAGCTCAACTACCGACCAAATGGCGGTACAGCCCGCGCTGTCACTGACGCCGGGCCCAGCCTCTCCCCACTCATAAGAAACCCAGGCAGTGTCCATGCCCAGCCAGTGCTGGCCTCGTGCGCCTCCACTCCACCTCGTCGCCTCCGCCGCCGCCGCCGCCGAGCCGAGGCGGAACCCGCATGGCCGCCGGCGTGCTGTCCACAGTCCGGTGGGCCACCGCCTGCGCGGCGCTGCTCAACGCCGCCGCCGCCTCCGCGGGCGCCGCCGTCGCGGCCGTCGCGCTGCGCCGCTGCGGCGGGGGTGGCGCCCTCGGCCCGGCCGCCGCCGTCGCGTCCGCGGCGTCGGCGGCGAGGCTCCTCGCTTCTGCGGTCGCGGGGTTCGCGCAGGGCGCCGCCGCCTCAGCTATTGCCGCCGGTGCCATCGGGGCCCATGTCGACAGCGAGCGCGACCTCCGCCAACTCTCAAGGGTATGCTCCAAGCTCATAGCTTAATGCAGCCTAGTGTTCTATTTAATCCGCTGTAAATTGCAGGTTAATACTAGTAATTCCTAAAATGCAATGAAATTAATCGTTCAAAAAGCATGTGGTGTGGTAGTTCAAGCTGCTAATGGTCTATGACCCGAACCAAAACCGCACCAAACCAATTATCAGTATGCTCATCGATCGAACCGCACCATACTAACCTGCTTGCTTCAGAAACCGAACCATGTGGTGTGGTAGTGTTCTATTTAATCCACCGTAAATTGCAGATTTATACTAGTTCCTAAAATGCAATGTAATTAATCGTTCAAAAAGCATGTGGTGTGGTAATGTTATCTGAACTGAACCCTTGCCGAATATGAGCAAGTCCGTGCTCCAAAGAGCAACCTTTTATTCCCATGTAGACAAGACAAGTTATCGACCTTGTAAATTGGGTTTCCAGGCCTGGTGGGAGGCAGTGATCATGTGGTGCGCTTGGTGGTTTCAGACATCGGGCCCCGAGATATTCGTGGAGATGACATTGTGAGACTTGAACCTTTACTTCATTCGGTAGACTGGTGGGGGAGCCCTGACCCCAGAGCATGCTGGCTGCTCATTCATGTGCACTTCCTCTGCACCTTGCAGCATTAACATAGCTGAAACTTTGACATCTCTGTCTCCATCATGGTTCACGAGAGAAGATCATTATTTGTTGAGAAATGAGAGATATGTGTTAACTGAATTATTCCTTTTTGGTTTTTGAATGCAAGTGTTCTGAACTTGCCATAAAACCACGCTGATGATTTTCCTCCGGTTCTTTTTCTCTTTTTTTGGGTAATTTTCCCTTCGACACCATGGGATGGTCACAATTACTTCATCCAAGAGAGAGCTTGATTAGCAATAGTTTGTCCTTGTATTGTTATTTTTCTAAACTAATTTCATTGTAGCGTTTTAAGTGTTAACAGAATGCATATCTGACTTAGAATTAGATTCCCTGTAGTAGTATCTGAAGTTTATTCTTTTTGTGAACAGCTACGGTACAAGAGATGGCTTTGGTGGACACGATTTGGAATGGTCATCACGATGCTGCAATTTGTGTCGGCAATTTATTTGATGTGTATCATCATGAAGGATATCTTAGCTGGAGGGTCTTTAAAACAGTGCTTTTCAGGTTCATGCACAATGTCATAATTAAGATTCTTTTTGTTGAAACAAATTCTGATATATATTCCTTTAGATCCTGCAATTATTTTTGACATAGCGTGTATGACTTGAAGACTCTATGTGCCATATAAGGATCGGCAGCTTTTAATGCTAATTACTGAGTAATGTTATCTGAATTTTGTCAGGACAAAATCAGGGAAACAATGACTGGAAGCGTATCTTGATAATAACTTTTCTTGTCAGTATGTGGGTGGCAATTATAGTTCAATGCGCTACTGGTTCTGATGTACTAAGGTGGAGATCATTTTATGCATCCCATGATATTGCGTGGAGGGCACACTACCGGGAGGTGTTTGATCATGGAATCCGTGAAGTTTTGTGCTGTCTAGGGCGGGTTAAGTATTCGTATGTTCCCCTCTGGTCCACGTTCTTATGTCCTAATATCATTAATGTTTGAACAATCTCGGTGACTTTGCTCTTAACCTTGCTAGGAGTGTGTTGGAAGATGATGATATATGTGTCGTGGCAAAGTTATTGGGTGATCTTATGGCTTATCGTGCATCTGGAACTGGTCATCTTGAGCTCGTAGCAGGTTAGTTGTTTACGTTGCAATCCAAAACTCACTTCTGTTCAGTCTTGGTGATATATACATGATTTATCTTTGCCTAATGGATAAAATCACAAGCATCGGTCCTCTCAAAAAAAAATCACAAGCATCACTGTTACTAAGATCGAGCTACATTAGACAAGTAGTCGGCTAAAATGATCTAGAAGCTGTTGTTTCTGCATCATGAACCTTTTAAAGGCCAAAAGTAGTTTAAGGAACTATATTGGGACTTTGATTATTTGCCTTCGCTAATAAAATAAGGTGAAATTTCTTTTAAAACGAAGCCTGATGATGTGGTTTCATGATATTACTGTTCACCACAGTCATCTGTATCCCAAATGATTTTCCTTCAGGGCTTTCGCTACTGCAGAAATCTAAGTTGTCCACAGTTATTTCGAAAGAACTAGTGGAGGCTCCTCAAGATCTCATCCAAGAGGCTGTTCTCTTTCATCCATTTGCTGAAGCTGCCTATACAGTTATTCCCTACATCCTTGCTCTGTCTCCTTTCCAGTTCTTGCCAGACACATTGAAGGTATTCTCTTTTCAGGGTCCACTGCTTGATTTTGGAAGGAATCCAGTTATGTTTCCCTGTGTGTGGCTAAATCGGCAAGGTGTTTTAACTCCATGGACTCGTCTTAGGTAAATATTGTGTGCCTTTTCAAAATACTTTTCTGGCATCGATTAGATTATGTTGTGTCAACTGTAGAGATCGGTATGTTTTCTTGTTGCCTGATAATCTCTGCAAAATTTGATAATACATGCTTTTGCAGTGCTGTGAACTTATGATTGGCAATGGCATAGGAGCTGTCCTTACCTTTCCATTGCATTCAAAAGTAAAATGGATTCTTTACACAAGAAAGAAAGAAAATTTGCATCCAAGCCAACAAGTTGTGGCTCCAAAAGATGTTTCATTTGTTGAATGCTGCGTAATCATGCCTGTAGAACTTTATTTCTGCAGACGACCAATACTTGAAGGTGATAACTGCTGGAGAGGGCATGCAGCTGCTTTCCTAAAATATGCCAATGTGGCCCCCGAAGTCCTTCGAAAAGGTCGTGTTAGCCAGGTAAATCAGAACTTCCTGTACATCAAATTATAGTTACATTTTTGTTGTGATCAGTTTCTTTTCCTTTCTTTAGATGAGCTCTCTTCTTTTCTGCTTGCAGACAAAACGCGAGGCTGCCTATTTTGTGGTTGTCTTGCATGATTTGAGTACAGTAGTCATTGCTATCCGTGGAACTGAGACACCAGAAGATGTTATAACCGATGGCTTGTGTAAGGAATGTAACCTTACAATGGATGACTTGGATGGGTTGATCAAGTACTCACTGTAACTTTGCCTGATTTGTTGTACTGTAACTTATTTAGGTTAACTCTGGATTTCGATTTTTGCAAAAAATGTATAAAGAGGAATGAGTAAATGACCTTTGCATTTATGTTCTGAAAGGAGGGTGACCGAACATATATATAGGTTGACGATTTTTTAGACCGTATTATCCCTACTAGTTTGCTGAATGAACCTGCCAAAATGTTCTAGAAAATTGATCTAAGTCGCTATGTCCTTGATGTTACCTCTGAACTCAGTTATGAATTCAACTCTTCTTTTGCCTGATGAGATGATTTGTTCTATTGCAGTTCTGATCAATTGTCCCCTCAACTGAAGAATACCGTCCTGTCATCTTTTCCACACTATGGACATGCAGGAATTGTTGAATCAGCTCGAGAGCTGTACGCAGTACTTGAGGGACAGCCCATACACCAAGGTCAACAAGACAGCATGCATTATTTATCTTTTACGTGCAGAGCATGTTAGATTATCTTTATATGCTTCGTTTCCCTTTTTTCCCTTCTTAATTAAAAGTATTATTAGGTCAGGACCTAGTATTGCATTAACTACAAGCAAGAACTCCTCATTTGCTACAATGGATAATTTTTTAACAGTATATTTTTACTCTATCGCCTTATTCTTTGAGGTGCCGTATCATTAACAGCTGCTATGGAACTGCCTGCAGATAAGTCAGACACAGTGACGGCTGGATTCTTATCTTCTCTTCTTGGGGATGGTTGTGAGTGCAATGGGTACAATATTGAAATTGTTGGACATTCTTTAGGAGGTTCTGTAGCTGCCCTTCTTGGTATCAAGGTAAGTTGTTAGAATCCTAGTCCTTCTCCTGTACAGATCACATCTAGGAAGTTAAACTCATTATATTAGCCAAATAAACTTTCGTAAACTCATTATATTAGCCGAGCGAACCACCCTCTAGCTGACTTGGTTAGAGGGCTCAAGTAGCACCTCCTCAGATCCTGAGTTCGACTCCCCGTGGGAGCGGATTTCAGCCTGGGGTTAAAAAAATCCCCTCGCCTGCCACCATACCAAAGCACGAAAGGAAGGTCCCGGCCCGCCCTCACATGGGTAACGGCGCCCCCGTGTAAGGGTGGGGAGGGGGTTCGGGGTTTTTCTCGGTCTGCGTGAGAGACCTTCTCTTATACAATGTTCGGGGGGCAGCTTGCCCCTCGCAGATCGAGTTTTATTATATTAGCCAAAATAAACTTTCTTATCTGAACAGACAATCCCTTGCTTTGCAATGCGAGTTAAAAATATGCAAAAATGCTCGGTAATTGGGTGATAAATGAAGCAAGAAATGCTTAAGGTTTTTCTAGAATGCAAAGCTTAGTTATTGTATTGTTTAATGTAATGTTTATTTTCATGCAATTGAGGTATTTTTGTATCACAAAACACAGCTATACAGGCGATTCCCGAAATTACATGTGTATGCATATGGAGCCGCACCATGTGTGGATTATGTGATAGCAGATGCCTGCTCACAATTTGTTACAAGGTGAAACTTAAAATCTTTTACAAGCGGACTTTACCAGATAGTTATTTATTTGCCAATGTTGGCAGCAACATATGATTTCTGATATACTGTCCATCACTCACAGCATAGTCCACAATGATGAATTCTCTGCACGATTATCCATGAACTCGGTGATTAGATTGCGCAGTTTGGCTGTGAAGGCTCTCTCAAAGACTTCGCCCAATTCTGCTAAAGTGGGTAAACTAGTTGGTGGAATCATGAATGCCAGAACAGATGAGGAAAATGCAATAGAGCACTGTGCTTCAATTGGTGCTCTGCAGACAGCCAGTGAGCCTAAGCTAAGTAATGATCAAATGCGAGGAAGGAATCCAATGCATACAATCAGAGGTGGCTTATTTCTCTTTGGCAAAGCAATATCTTGCTTGGTAAATACCCCAAAATATCGAATTAGCTCCACAGCAGCAATTAATTATGAGTTGGGCAGATCTAGAATGACTACTGCCAGTGATGGAGGGAAATGCATTGTTGTTTCCCGTGGTTTTTCGGATGTTTCACACTGTGGAGAAGCTAGTAGTGCACACAGAGAGAATGGGATTCGAGAAGGTGACTTTTATGAACGCGGTGAAGGGTACAGACTGCCTCGTTTCAATAATGGTACTGAACTCACATCTGCTTCAAATGACCACATCAGTACAATAAGCTCATCTGAAGGACAGTCGCCAGAGGTTTATCTTCCTGGCCTTGTTGTTCATGTTGTTCCAGTAAAGGAGAGTACCTCTCCATTGCAGAAGACAACTGTGACTCGTCGCAAGAACAAGAGCTACAAAGCATTTATCGCTAATCGGAAAGATTTTATCGACCTTGTTGTGACGCCTCGCATGTTCCTTGATCACCTCCCTTGGAGGTATGTCCTCAAAAACCCTTCTCATGGAAGTTCTATTTGTGTAAGGGATATATTTCTGTGCTATTCCAAATGAAAAATTAGTATGAATTTCAGACCATCCTATATTAGCAGTGTTGAAATTACACCGTTTCAGTTAGCCCTTCAATCAATCTAAGTAACATAAATTGTGCATATTTTGATGGAGCAGCATATGGGCACTTATTTGGACCTTGGATTACATATTGCAGGGTTTGGCAAGAATAATTGTACAACTTAGCTAGCTAGTGAATAGCAATGATGTGCATTCACGTATCCTTATATATGCGAAATCAATTATTTAACTGTACAGAAAAAGTGCAAAGAATGTCTGATTTATTTTCCGAACTAACAGAAAATGACCTTTATGGTTTGTAGGTGTCAGTATGCCATGCAAAAGGTTATAGAAACACGGAAACGGGAGCAGCTCACGCATGATATGTCAGCTGCAGAGGATGCTGTATAAATCTATTGGCTGGCGCTTGCCTTCTTTGTTGTACATACTTTAGGATCACATGCATGCTCTATGTGCAATATTGGTTGCTGGTTACATTGTTGTCTGCAAGTAGAAGAGTTTAGGGCCGAAACATGCCATCTGCATACCATTCTGGTGAGGATTACTTGGAAGATCTCAGCATTGTTGTACACAGCCTGCTCTGAGATCAAACGAGACCCGCTTTGTTATTTATGAAACCAGTGTAGTAGATTATAACCACCGGCGTAGTAGATTAGATTAGAATTAGAACCTATTCATAGCATCAAAATTTGTTATTACACAGCCTTGGATAGGCTTGCTCTGAGATCAACCAGTATAGTAGATTATAAGCATCAGTGCAGTAGATTCTAGCCTATTAGCATCAAAATTCTGCTTCAAACGGTGGTGTAACTTTGATACCTTTGTATGGTCATGTATGTAGCTATGATCAAATGTACAATATGAAAGCATCACCAGGCTGTACAACATCTGCTTACTGAATTAAAAAAATATGGCTGCTGGATGAAGTTTCCTCCACATTACGTTTTACTTTGTGCTGGCCGGAAGTCTGAAAGAATTCCAGCCTTCCTGTTCCGTCCGACCAAAGGTCATGTAACTAGAGCATTTGCATTAAGTTACGAGGAGCATTTTTGACTCGGTTGCCGCAGGCATGACTTGTGAAGCTGCAGGTCTACATGATTGAAGGTGAGTTTTACTCGCAAGTGCAAAAGGACAACTCCTCCCATTCGGTCAAAAAGGTAACTTGGAAGTTACAAGCGCAAGACTTCCATGCCATTGACTTGCTGTCAGGATCACTTTTAAATCACACCGGTTATTAATCTCGCAAAAACAAAGTATTCGTTCTAAGATTCAGAGATCTCCCGTACGTAGAGACAATGAGGTACACTTGCATTGCCCAAAAAAAAAGAAGAAGCAAGGTATGTTGTATTGTATGCACCGCTGGTGTGTGCCAACCAGGAGGTGATGAGGATACAGACAGCCACCGTACCCTCCATATCGTTGTGACTTGAATGGAGATGGACGAGAGAGGAGGATTACAACTGCGTGTATCCGGATCGCCTCAGCGACCTCATCTCCCATGCGGCGAGCACGACGCTGAAGCGCTGCGTGCAAATGCCAGCAGCCGGAAAGCGCGCGAGCGGGTGAACGAAGCTGCCGTGGCCCTTTCCTTCCGCGCCAGGGACCCACGCCACGGGATGCCCTGACAAACCTGTCGAGATCGCTCGCTCGCTCGCCGTCGTCATCTGATCATCTCCTGGGGAAAAGGGTGCGGAGATGAGAGATGATTCGGCCCTGCAGAAAGGTTGTGCGTGGCATCATCTCCGTCAGATTGGATTGGATTGGAGAGAACCCTAGGAGGAATATCATCGTGGTACGTGATGACGCCCGCCGCCAAGGAGGGTGATGATCAGGCCGGTCCAGGCATCCATGCATCCCTGGATAAAATTAAACAGTTTTTTCTCTGAACTCAACTACTACTTGTTCGCTAGGAGTATGCTTCTTGGATGAGCACAAACCAAAAGGCAAGTGCGTCGACCGGTAGAGATGATAAATTCGATGCGGTCGATCGATCGATCACCATGACATGTCATTTGCGAGTGCTCATCCAAATTGCTGATCGAACTGATAGTATGCAGCTAGCTAGCGATTGCTTGCTCATTTAGTAAGGCCGGAATCTGATGTGCCAATGCGATCCAGCCATTTTCTTTCTCCCTTTCCCCCCCCCCCCCCCCCCCTTTTTCCAATCGATCTGACGTAGCAAAGTGAGACACCTGCACGTCTGTACGCACGCATTGCTCGTTCCTTCTCTCGTCTCCGCGGGTACGGTCAGGCCCCGTCCCGTCCCGTTCCGTTCAAAATTTCTGCACCGCCGGGGCGCCACGAAGCTTCAGAGGTTAGCTCCCCGTACCCAACACCGCCGCCGCGTGCATCCCGGAATCGAAACGAAATCCACCGCCACGGTCACGGTTCCGCACCTTTCTTTCCCCTGAGAGGAGAAAAATCTTGGCGTCAGGTTTTCCTCGGGCTTTCTTTCCGGCTGGCAATGTGTTGTGGTCTCACTGACCGGGGAGGCAAGTAAGGAAAGGCGGGGACGATGGAGCACCGCCACACCGGCCGGAGACGCGCGGTGGACGTTTGATCGCCTCGTCGCCGCCGGTGGATCGGATACAAATAAATGTGACATGATGCATCAGTGGTGGATCTTCCTCGGCCGGCCGGCCGACGGAGCCGGAAATTCCACGCCAGGCGCGCCGGAGGACGGCGGTGCTGCTGGCGTGCCGCACTCGCACCGCACGCTGGCGTGCGAGCAGCAGCTGGGCCGTACCCAGGTAGGTAGGCGGACAGCGGCCAGGTGTCAGGAGGAGGCGCGAAGTCAGCATGCGTGCCGGTCAGAGCGGAGAGAGAGGGGTCGCGCACGCCGTCGCCGTTCAGACACGCATCGTCAACCGGCCGGGCGCCGCCCAGGACAGGACAGTCCTGCTACTGCCAGTAGTAGCAACAAGATCGCGTGCGCGTAAACGCGAGGCGGCGGCCGCGGCCGGCGAACGTGCCACAAGTACTCCATGACCACGACGGCGAGGTTGGAGGGCAATCATCTGTGCACAAATTCACACGTACAGGACAAGCAAGAGAAGTAGCACGCGGTGTACACCAATGCCCTTATTGTCGTGCTGGCATTATTGGGTACATGTATACTGCCAATAACATTCGAACTATATCTAGGCGGAGTAGTGTAGTAGTGGTTCGCCGCCCTGACCCGGCCGGCCCGACTGACCAAAGTCTCTGCGGTGGCCCCCGAGTCCTTCACCGCATTCTTCCGAATTTCCGATGCGGTGCATGCATCCACTCCAAAGTCCAAACCCAACCCAAGACGGAGTGGTAGAGTAGCTTGCAGCTGCTTCTCGCTCGCTCGCTCGCTCGCTGGCTCGAGAAGATGACTTGCTTGTGCAGCTGCCGCGGGAACGCACGCAGGCAGGCATTGAGGCACCCCGAACTGGATCGCCAAGTGTCACCGGCGACGGTTTCGTGTACGGAACGTGCACACTTGGCGTGTACATGTAGCCCGGCCGTCGACCAGACAGAGGATCTCGGTCGTCCCGTGGGCTTTAACGGCTGGCTAGCCAGCTACGCTTACGTACGGGCGTATCAGACATCAGTGTCCAGCATAGCATGCATGCATGGCGATAAGGCAATCGACCAAACAATAATGGTGCGGCCATGCCACGTACGCATCCGTACGCACGCACGTAAAGAAGGCCGCCACGTACGCCTGCCTTCCAAGTTCCCAGGATGCGGCGCGCGCGCCCATGTACGGGCCCGCCTCGCGCACCGCCGCGAAGCACACACAAAGCGACCGAGGCGTGCGCGCACCGAGCTGGCTCGTGCGCGCGCCACTTGTGCGGCGGCGGCGTCCGGCCGCCGCGCTGACTCGTGCCGCAGGACCACCAGCCGGCCGGCCGCCCGGGCTACACGACGACACCGGTCGCCGGCTGCGGTTAGCGGCCGAGTCCAAAAGCGCGCGTCAAGTTGCATGATCCGGACGCATGCCGCTCACCACGCCACAAGGAGGCATGCGCACAGGACCGGACGATGGATGGTGCATGCATTTGCATGGATGGAGCATTGCTTAGCTTTACCAGGGGACGCCTGGCCACGTTACATTGAACCCGGTCCCGTCAACCGGCCGGGTCCAAAGGCGGTCGTCGTCGTCCAACGCCACGGAATCCATCCATGACCGGCCGGACATGCACAGCATGAGTGCACATCTCATTGGTGCCGCCAATGAACGAAGAATGTTCGTTCGCACAGCTGCACGCGTGTGCGTTGCGCCAACCTTCGACCGGCCGGAGACCATCGTCGTCGTCGCCGTCGACGACGACCTCGATCGTTCGATCTGCCGGCCGGGGGCGCGCGCCCGCCGCCGGTGGTCAATGAAACGCCTCTGTCCGCCGCGCCTAATTATATGCTTTCGAAGAAAAAAAATTAACCGCGCACGCACGCACGCACACGCACGCACGTCGCCGTCGATGATGGTAACCGCCGCGCCGGAGCACCGAAATTATTCCGGTCTGCCTTAGCGCAGCGGCGGTCTGTGTACGGCGGACAATGCAATACAGCGGTCTGTTGAGGACGGCGGTCGAGAAGGATGGATCGGCCGCCGGCGGTCGCTGTCGGTTGACGCCGCCGGGGAGTTAATGAGAGCGAGCGAGCGAGCGCGAGAGACGCAGAGCTCTCCTCCTGCTGGGCTTTTATATATATATATATATAATTCCTGCTGGGCTCGATCAGTGGCTGGTCAGCAGCACGCCATGTCGACGGGTCTGTAGAGCTGCGCGTCAGCCTCGTTCCGCGGAGTCAGCCATGTTCACTCTCACACCCCTCCTTAATGTCCTGCCCCTGCACGCTGAGCACGACGTCCCGACCTCGCTCATCATCCCAGCATTGCCCGTCGACCTCGCTCATTAATCCCAGCATCCCCGGTCTTCACACATGCAACGCGAGCTCCGGTGGCGATCGCGTAAAGCATAGCTGCAGCTAGGCAGGTAGGAGGAGTACCAACTATGATAGCAAGGACATGCAGTACAGCAGTAAGATAGCAACGGTCTACAAGGTTCTGCCACGTCACCTGGAGACTACAATAGAGATACCTAGTTGGCATTGACTTTGTGACGCTGTGGACAGTTAGCTGCTATCGTTAACATATTTATCTCACAGCGTAGTACGTTGCAGTAACTTGCAAGCATGCTGCCTGTAGTAAAGTATGCCTGTGGTGCATGTACATTCAACGAGCAGTACCACAGTGGTCAAGCAAGCATACATAATCTCTGATTAGTTACTTACTTTTCAGTTAATTAAGGTGCGTGCTACAGCCAGTTTCTTGCTAGAACGAATGTGTCTCCTTTTCTTGCTGGTTTGGCGAGTCAAGCAACCGGCAGGAAAGTGAAGGAATAATCCGGATCCTCCAAGAAGAAGCTGGCCGCCGGAGACAAGAGGACCGACTGGACAAGCAAAGGGCCGCAGAGGTAGCTAGCACAGTGGGCAACAGATGACGCTTGCTCAATTAGTGATGTTCCCATGGCAACAGACGAGGGCCACAGAAGTGGCTTCCTCCTAAACGGAGCTCCACGTCACCCTGCTCGTGCTCCTCCCCCAGGTCAACACTTGAGCTGCATGCCTCCGCTTCTTTATTACTCCCTGTCGCGAGCCCGGTCAACCGTCTCAGTCGACCGGTTACCGCTAATTATCCGCGGGATTGCCTCTGATAAAAACACACACACACACACACACACACATCAGTGTATCGCTCTATGTAGGTTTCAAATTCATCCAAATTTTCAAACATTAGAAATTCGTGTCCTGATTTGTCTTTCAATTTTTGCTAGATTTTTTGCTAGATTTCTAAGTTATTTATAATTAGAATATCTATTTAGAAGGCATTTTACCGGCTCCCAATTCACCTGGGAATCTTCACTGCCCTGATGGCATTGGCTTGTTGGATCCAGGCACCGCCCAATTTAATGGCCGAAAAACAAAAACACTGTGCCCAGCGACAGACGGGCCGTTGACCCTCCCTCCCTCCCCGGATTGTAAAGCGACGGCGGCATCAATGGCGCTAAACGTCTCCGTGTCCGTCCGACCCCGCGGCGCCATCGCTCATAATTGCGGGCGCCTGGGCCTGAGCTTTTCCCACGTCACCCTCTGAGACCAGCCACCCCCCCTCGTGATGAAGTCCCCAAAAGGGAGGGCTCGCGCGCGGCGTGGGGCGGCCACGTCGCCTCCCGGCGGCCGCGTCGTGGGCGGCGCGGCCCGGGTTCGGCCACGTCGGCGCCGGCGGGGGGATGGACGGACGGCCGAGGCCGGCCTGCTTCCCCAACCAGCCCCCTTAATTGCCCGCTGATCGACGTCAGATTGGCTCAACTTTTCGGCATAAGTATCTATCTGCTCCTAACGAGTAGTAGCGGTATTGATGCTGTACGTATGGGCCGATGTTGTACGTATGGGCCGATGGTACACTACCCTTCTTCTGAAGGTACCAATCTCTTTCAAGGCGTCCATACTGTGCCGGCCTGCCAGGAACCAATGCTATAGAGCAGGCAGTTCTTCTTCTTCTGCAGATTAAAAAAAAAAACAGCTCTTTCTTTCTCGATAATGAGGTGCTGAAAGTCCGTGGTATACTGACCTTTTGGCATCTGGGATCCAATCTGAACGAAGTACTGCCATGGTTCTATTCTATTCTTGATGGTGAGTGGCGGTTGTGGTCTTTTTCAGCTGAGTGCGTTGGGACAACCCGTCTGTGTTACTGTCAAGCTCTCTGAAACCGAGGGGTTGCTGTTATTTCTCACTTGTAAACCCGACCGATCTTTGTCTGACCGCGTCCAAACTCCAACCTGCAGTAGTCTTTTATCAGGACCTGCCGCTACAGACCCGGCAGGCAGGCAGGTCGTAGCACTGGCGAATCCCATACAGTTTCAGAATGCTCATCCAAACGAAGCATCACCTGTTCATTGTACGGCCATGATCCAGAACAGAACAAAAATAAAGGGCTGCCTTTTGGCATTGGAAATTGATCTGTCTTCTTGCAGAATTCCTTTTATTTCCTCGGAGCTGTAATGCTGCAGGAAGGGGAACGAATCGGTGGCTCAGCTCAGTCAGAGTAGCAGTCTAGCAGACAGCAGAGGTCTGCAGAGCTATCCCTGCTCTGCTCCCCTTCCGGTTATCAGCAGGACAGGATCCAGCAATCCTGAGATTCCATCCCCCCTGGTCTGACCCTAGTCGTGACCTCTGACTCTGACCATCCCCGGCCACGACGAAGAATCCAGCACAATCTCGCCTCACGACCAAATCCAACCAAACCCCCCAAAAAGAGCTCAGGAATTCAGGCCGCGCAATTCATCCATCCATGCATCCGTCTCCCGGTCAATCACTTGCCAAACCTGTTTCTTCACCCTGCTTTTCTTCCCCCCCCCCCCCAACCTTTTCCGCACTTTCCGGCCTCTCCAGCAATCGAAATCCCAGTGGATTACTCCTCCTAATCACGGATCACCGGTCCTTGTTTTGCATATCCAGTCGCCATTATGTCAGAGGGGGGCAGCTTGGCGAGGGCAGGTCGCCGTGCTGCCGCTGCCCCCCAGCACCAGCAGCGGCAAGTTATTGCCAAAAGCGCGCGCGCGGGGGCGGCCGGCCGCAGCTTCCATCCAGGTCCGCAGCTCGGCTCGGCTCACCTTCCCCTGTAGCAGCGACACTCTGGCGGGAGGCGGATTGGGACATGCGTGCAAGCCACCGCAAGTGAAATTCGCGCGCTCTTTATAAGCCCCGCCCCCGCGCGCCACCATGCAGCACTCCTCCATCATTTTCTCCTCATCGCCGTCCATCTATGGTCTTCGCGTTCCCACCGCCTGCTCACAGCGCGTAGGTTGCTAGCTCATGGCCTTGGCAGCAGCCGCGACCACCACCAGAGCAGCAGCAATGGCGGCGGCGGCGGTCCATCGGCAATGCGGCGGCGCGACGGTCACGCGCGCGCAGCAGCGGGTGGTCCGGTGCCGCGCGGCGGGTGGCAGCGTCGCCGCGGCGACGGCGCCGGCGTGCGCGCCGGTGGAGGCAGGGGCGCGGCGGGGCCCGGCGCGGAGGAGCGCGGCGACCGTGGCGGGCATGTGGCGGCAGGTGCAGGGGTGCGACGACTGGGAAGGCCTGCTGGAGCCCGGCGTGCACCCGGTGCTGCGGGCCGAGTTGGCGCGCTACAGCGAGCTGGTGGACGCGTGCTACAAGGCGTTCGACCTCGACCCGGCGTCGCGGCGGTACCTCAACTGCAAGTACGGCCGGGAGCGGATGCTGGAGGAGGTGGGCATGCCCGGCGCCGGGTACGAGATCACGCGCTACGTCTACGCGGCGCCCGACGTCACCGTGCCGACCATGGAGCCGTCCACCAGCGGCCGCGGCCGGTGGATAGGGTACGTCGCCGTGTCCACAGACGAGATGACCCGGCGGCTGGGGCGGCGGGACGTGCTGGTCTCGTTCCGCGGCACGGTCACCCCCGCCGAGTGGATGGCCAACCTCATGAGCTCGCTGGAGCCAGCGCGCCTCGACCCCTGCGACCCGCGCCCGGACGTGAAGGTCGAGTCGGGCTTCCTCAGCCTCTACACCTCGGCGGACAAGACGTGCCGCTTCGGCGGAGCGGGGAGCTGCCGGGAGCAGCTCCTCCGCGAGGTGTCCCGCCTCATCGACTCGTGCGCCAAGGACCGGCCCGGCGAGGACGTCAGCGTCACCCTGGCGGGCCACAGCATGGGCAGCGCGCTGGCGCTGCTCTTCGCGTATGACCTCGCCGAGCTGGGCCTCAACCGCGGCGCCCCCGTTACGGTGTTCTCCTTCGGCGGGCCGAGGGTCGGGAACGCCGCCTTCAAGGCCCGGTGCGACGAGCTGGGCGTCAAGGCGCTGCGCGTGGCGAACGTCCACGACCCCATCACCAAGCTCCCGGGCATCTTCCTGAACGAGGCCACCACGGGGGTGCTCCGCCCGTGGCGCGCCTCCTGCTACACCCACGTCGGCGTGGAGCTCCCGCTCAACTTCGTCAAGGTCGGCGACCTCGCCAGCGTCCACGACCTCAGCACCTACGTCGCATTGCTCAAGAGCGGCGGCGACAAGCAGGCCGCCGCGCCCAGGTCGGCACCCGACGGCGGCGTGCTGGCCAGGGTGATGGAGTTCGTGGGGCGGCAGCGCGCGGGCGCCGTGCCGTGGCAGGACGCCGCCCTGCAGATGGGCGGCCTGGTGCAGACCCTGGGGCTGATCTGAGGTGACGGACCGGCCGGCCGGCCGTCAGGATTAACCAACCGGCCAGCGATACTCTTAATAGACAATTTAATTTCTGGAGGATTTCAGGTGCTTTTTTAGCCGATTTCTTCTGTATAGATCGATCGATTAACGTAACCCGATCGTCGTAGAAGCACGATCAAAAGGCAATTCTTTGTTCATTTCGTTTTTTGTTGGCACAGACACCGTGTACAGCTAGGCAGCTAGTGACCATGTATGTAAAGCAAGGCTTGCTCAAAACAGAGTGGACAACCACACAACAGAACCCATCTGATCTGTTCAATTACTCATCCAGGAGAGCAAGCCTCTCCTCATGCTTCTTGCTCTGTCGTCGCTGGTCGATCTCCAGCTTGTTCATCACACAGGCATCTCAAGAGAGAAAAAAAGAACTTTGTTGGATCTGAATCGGGCAGCCGCCGTCGATCCGGCGATTGGCCGATCACCACCACCCAAGTGTCCTGGGCTCTCCTTAGCTCGGGAGAGGGAGACGTTCGGTTGCGATGCTAAAAGTAGGATGCTGTGACATGTCCCAAGTGCGTCACCGTATATTTTGTTGCTTGGGAACGTAGGACTTCGAGGATCCGGCACGGCTCATGGAGCTCTTGCTTCTTTTCGTTCTTCATTTTTTATGGTTTCTTTTCCAGGAAAAGGACACCCAACCCGCAACGAAAAATGCTCCCAGTGCATTACTGTTCCGTCCGGAAAATCGATTCAAAATACCAGAAAATCTGATGTCAGACCTAATGCAAAGATCGGACCCGGCCGGGCCCCTCGAGATCGAAGCTGTGCTTTTCAGGATCCTTGGCATGCTTAGCTGCAACCTCGATCAGGAACCACCTATCGTTTCCACTTGCAGTTTACTTCAAATATTCTATTTAATCTTCATCAGTTGCTTGCTCAATGATCTGAGAGAGAGAGATTCCTGCCGATCCAATCCCGGAGTTCCCAGTTGCTTTCCACCGGGATTTGTTCGTCCTGCTCTCGCAAACTGCCTGGCCTTTTCCGTTTCTTTAGATGCATTCGTTGGGAATAAAATCATAGGAAATGCAGCTCATGAGTCTGCATGGGCAGCCAAAACATACGCGGATCTCGCGGCTTATTTGGTCAATCGCTCGATCTCATCTGCCTTCACCAAACATGCACGCGGCCGCATTCCGGCTTGTATTCCCATTTCATAGGAGGATCTCTGCCCCGCGTCAGTACGCTTCCAGGTCCAAACTTCTGTGACTTCAGAAATGGTAGCCCAAGTCGTCGAAAAAAGATAACGTAGCTCGTGCAACTTCTCATGTTACAAGGTGTGGTTCTATGTAAACAGTTGGAGGAGCTTTGGTGGAAAGTATTGGTCTTCTACTATTCTCTAATTCATACGAAAATCATATGAAATATAACCCAATACATAGGATCTTAAGTATCTTTATAAGAAATGCGGAATTTTATTTGTTTCTTAAGAATACAAGCACCACTGTAAACCTATAGTGTTACATTAATATTTCAACTATTTTCTTCGGTTATGAATGGCAGAGCTCTGCACCGTTTCTGTAAAAAAAAATGCACACTAGCATTTATGTAGGATATTCGTTGCCCTGCTTCAGAGGAGTCCACCAGTTGAGTACCCTCTCCTTCCTAAAAAAGAAGAGACTGAGTCTTAGCTCTTAATATTTACCATAAAATCAGTGGTAAAATATATCTGCAAAAACAGATAGAAGACGCATTTATTCCAAGTAATTTTCTTAACAATGTGCTATGGTTAATGTGATAGATTAATGAAAAAATCAATTCGAATAGCATTAGCAACAGAGTACCCTGCATTAACATCAGCCCCTGGCAGCCACTTAGGTTCCTTTCTGTCGTGAATCGTGATCGACGTGGTATTGACATGACAAATAGCTATGTGACACAAGAACGAACGACCTGTCCGCTCCAAACCGAGCTCAACATATTTACTAGCAAAGGACAAACAAAGGTGTCAGTATTTAACTGGGCACCTATCAACAGATCCTAGTGTCATGTCAGACTATTTCGACATTTCGTTTTAACCTGATATATCTTGCATAAATATCACAACTACTCTCCTTTTATAGGAGTAGAAACACCATAACTTACGAACGTATGACCCCGTAAAAATCATGATATTTTTTTTCTGTGTTCCGCCAAAAGTCTTCAAAATACAACTTCGAGAGGCCATTTAGCTCCATAACCGCAAGAGTGACATTTATCTTGGACTGTGATCCTGAGTCCTGACGGCTTTCATCTTAACGATGCCACTGGAGTTCTAGCAGTTAGCAGCGTGAGGAAGAAGATCATTCCAATCCGGACCGACAGTTCATACACGCAGGCGTGGACAGGACGTTAGCGTATCCAACTGAACACAAAATCCGACCTGAACCGGATCACGCGACCAGCGGAAACCGCATCCCCTTCGATGCTCGGGATCTCGGAGTCGGAGGCATCCGCGCCACGCTCCTGGCGTGGCATGCTTGATTGAGCAGGGCAAAAATCTTGCGATCCCAGCTAGCTCTGCAGGAAAAGCCTAGTAAACAATGCGATAATCTGATCTCCTCTGCTCATCACACCACCCGGGATTCAGTTCAGCAACTTTGCGGTACCCCCCGTCGATCAGCACTCTCCATAACCTTTGTGCTATCCAAGTCACATCGCCATGGCAAATCTTTTTAAAAATCTGAGATAATTTTGGAGTTGATATCAATATCAGCAAAGTCTTCACCGATTCCCGATGCGTTTCTGAACTACTACTATTAGCTAGCAGGGGACAGCTCGGGGCATGGGGCATTCTTTGTTTTGCTATGTTGCAGGTGAGCTTTTCAGCTTGCAATGCAATCCAGCTGCACATACAGTTGTCCGCAGTGGGCGCTGCTCCCGCATTCAAGTTCAACAACCACTACTCGATCGGGCTACAAGCTGATGAAAAGAAAAAGGGCCGCCCATAATTCCATACGCAGCAATGGCAGTCAAGGGATGGACGATGCGGAAGAGAGGGGGAAAAAAAAGAGCCAGGCATTCAGCTGGACAACACCACGGTGTGTATTTTGGTGTTCCGGACACTGGACTGGTCATGGCAGCGTCGGTTCCAGTTCGATCTCTGCCAGCCGGGATCAACGACGCACGCCGGACGAACAAACCGCGGTGGACCGCGAACACCAGCGCGCGCCAGCCAGGCGGCGATGCGCGGATCGCCGTCGCCGGTGGCAATTGGCATGTCCCTGTTGCGAAAGGTTACGGCGGCCGCGGTCGGTTTTCGGCGAGCCAAGCCAACCAAAGCTAGCCCCTGCGTATGATTGCGCCGGTCGGCGTCGTCGTCGTCATCATCAGCCAATCAGTCCCGGCCCACACACGGAGATCGGATTCGAGGCCGACGGATGCTCGTCAATCAATGGAGGGGGGGGGGGGGGGGATCCTTTTCGGGGCGCGCCTGTCGCCGGGACAGGACGCGACGGGGTCTCGGCGATCTGGACGGCCAATAGCAGGCCAGGTCGGCCCGGGAGCCGTCAGCTGCGTAGGTAGCTCCGTCGACGGGGACGGGCCCTGACAGCTCGGTGCGGCAACTGTTCACTCTCGCTCTCACTCGATCGACTCATCCTGCCGTCTCCCTCAGGTCTCAGGCCTCGGCGCCCCCCCGCGGTCGCCACTGGCCACTCCAATTAGGGCGGGAGGGCGAGGTACAGGGACCCGGCTGGCCGTTCCTTTCGCCTCAGGTCGTCCACGGAGAGCTGGTAGCTCTGTAGCTCCGATCCATCGGCCGGCGATGGCAGATTGATTTCTGGCCTCTCCATTGAGATGCCAAATTATTATCGTTGTGTTACTGTGTGTGATGCGGCCAAACTCGATCGTTTGAGCCAGCCAAATAGGCAATGCTAGCCCGCAGCTTCTGGAATACACATGCAGAGACTGTTGCCCAACCAGGCCGAGATCGATCGAGCATGACTGGTTTCTAATTTTACTGTTGCCAGTAGCAGTAATGGTGATCAGGAACCAGCGAGCCATGTTTACCACGGAATGCTCGCGAGGACGAGCAGCGCATGCATTGGCAGTTCGTCATGCGTGTTCGCCGCTTATTTGGATGTGAGAGGTGAAGTCGTACGTGGCGGCCTGCGCCGCGCCGAAAGGAAAAACAGCGGCTGAAGCTGCAAGATCCAATGCGTGCGGAGGGATGAATGTACGTAGGTAGTATGGCCCGGTGTCCTTTTCGCTCCACTTTTCGCGAGCAAATGAAGCTCCCATCGATCATCAGCAACCAACCCCCCAACCCAATCATCAAAGCCCAAAAGCTCAAAAGGAAGAGCCCAAGGCCACGTACCTACGTAAGACGACGGTGGCCGCACCATATATCCGCATCAACAAATACATCGAGCATCTCAAAAATAAAAATAAATACATCGTCGACTCGTCGTTATGGGCCGTGTAACCCGGCCGGGGTCGTGGCCGCTGTTCGTGCACGTAGGTAGAGGACAAGCAGCAGCAGGGTCATGGGCTCGACGGGATCGTTCATCCATCGTCTTTGAAGACGATGCCGTGCCGTGGATTGATTGATTGCCCCGTTGGCGCGCGTAGGAAACCATCTCCATCGGCTACTTGAATACGCTTGCTTCACTTCAATTCCGTCGTCGTGCGTGTGCTCCTCAAACTTTTCACACTAAGAGCCCGGGCGGCAGGCCCATGCACAGGGCCCATTGATTTAGTACGCCCTCCTTTTTGCGTCGACAGGTGGGCCCGAGATCTTCTTCTTCTTCTTGGGACGAAAAGGCGATTCGGAGCAGAGTGTGTTTCCATCATACTCTTTCTTCTTTCAAAAAGGAAAGGTTACAATAATACGTACGGTGGCACAAAAATAGGACTTGGATATTTGGCCTGAAACAACTTGTATAGTATAGCACATACGCCTGAAAGACGTTTGATTTTTGCGCCGCAGTAGGAACACGTGGATGCATATAGATGTGCAAAGTTTCAGACACCCCCCCCCCCCAAAAAAAATAAAAAAAATCTATGTACGTATTATTTTGATAAATTTGTAGAATTTTGAATATTTATGGTGTTTCCACCATACCCAGTATGCACCCGAGGGGAGGTGCATGGAAAAGGAGAAAGAAAGGAGCGCGTTGAGGATGACCAAGGGAGTCCACGGCGCGCAATCACAACTGTTGTTGTGGCCTCGATGTCCAACATCCTGCCTCATGCCCTATTCCTCATTTTCCTCTCTGTATTCTTTCAACTCCCACTGTCATTCTCCATCTCATTCTCAATGAGTTAATGCCAAATGCCCAAATTTTCAAGCTTGAAGGTTAAACCGTCCCCTGCATATGCTGTACCTTGGACCCTTTACTGTAGGCATCCTCTGTTGTAGCGCCTCCACTAGCCTACAACCACTACTAACATATTTTAAGGTGTGCTTTGTTGGGTTGATATAAAGCCGTCCAATATTACCCTCAAGCTATATGCATCCTTAGCACGCCTTAATTTCTATGTTGACACGTAGGCTCAAGATCCATTTCACAGAGAGAGAAAAATTCATATAATATTTAAATGTGATTTAACAATAATTTTCTTTGTGCGTGCAAATTATACATTATGTGAGATACCAATAAAAGTCTAATTTTAAAGACTTGGATACAATGAAATAAGCCTTGTATCTTGAGTATATTAGTGTAATGTAAAGGAGAGCTAGATACATTAAGACGGCATGGCCTGTTTGTTTGTAGAGAAGTTGAACTAAATATCTAAATCCCATTTACAGGAGATGCTAGCCAACTAAATAATTTTGCCTCTTTTGAGGTTTGGCTTTAGTATAGTTTAAAATTTTAATTTAGACATGTGCTAGACGTACCTACAAGGGCACACAAGTGTGCTTGTGTACGTCCAGCTTGTACTCGAAAAATGGATGCTACTATGATAGAGGTGCACGCGCACTACCTTCTTATCATAAGATTAGTTTTATTTGTTACACATGGCTAAATTTGGAAGTAAAATGTGAATAATGTACCATGGATGATTGAAGGTGAGAGGGATGATGTATATAAACGTGGCAGTGGATTTGCTCGTGTTAATTAAATTATACCATTATTTTATTTTATATTTTTTTTAAAATCCACTAATAAATTTCTAATTGTGGAAAATTTGTGTCGTCCAGATAAACATTAATAAGTTTCTAGTTGCGGAAATTTTGTCAAAATTCTTAGCGGAAAGTTTGCGAATCCGATTATTGAGTTGAAATTAAAGTTGAAGGTTAAATCCTTTCAAGTTTACAAAAGTCGTTGTTTATTATACTATATTGAAAAAGAACTACATTGGTTCCTGTTGCTGTCCACGATCTTTTCTAGATCTATATTGCTCTCCATAGTTTGGCAACGAAATGAGGTATGCTGGGACGTCATCCACCTGCGCAGGCGCGTACCAGCCAGCTCTGGCCCCTCTCAACTGTCATGGTTGGTTGCTGCCATTCTTCCTCTCGACGTGGCTCAACGAGGAGAAGGCACACATGCCCATGCTCAATTCAAAACGGCTATAAATATGTGCGCGCCCGAACTCCCGGTCCAGTGCCAATCCCGTGCAGGAACAAATGGCCTCCACCTCCACGATCCAGCCGCGATGCAGCCTTCACCACGCCACGAGCTCACGGCGTCCCAAACCGTGCCGCGCGCGCGTCGCGGTCGTGGCTGCCGCCACGGTTAGGGCGGCGGCGACGGCGGTGGCGACGGCCGCCGCCGAGAGGGCGTGCGCGCCGGCCGCCTCGGTGGCGAGAGCGAGCACGGGGAGGACGGCGTCGATCGCAAGCATGTGGAGGCAGGTCCAGGGTTCGCACGACTGGGACGGCCTTCTCCAGCCGCTGCACCCCGTGGTGCGCGACGAGGTGGCGCGGTACGGCGAGCTCGTCGGCGCCTGCTACAAGGTGCTGGACATGGACCCGTCGTCGGCGCGGCACATGTGCTGCAAGTACGGCAAGGAGAGCGTGCTCGAGGAGGCCGGCGTGGCCGGGGCGGGGTACGAGGTGACGCGGTACATCTACGCCACGCCCGACGTGGCCGGGCCGCCGTCCACCAGCGGCCGCTCCAGCTGGGTCGGGTACGTCGCCGTGTCCACCGACGAGATGACCCGGCGGCTCGGCCGGCGCGACGTGCTCGTCTCCCTGCGCGGCACGGTGACGCAGGCGGAGTGGGCGGCCAACCTCATGAGCGCGCTCGAGCCGGCGCGCCTCGACGCGCGCGGCGCGCACCCGGACGTCAAGGTCGAGTCGGGCTTCCTGAACCTCTACACCTCCTCCGCCGAATCCGCCGGCGGCATGGGGAGCTGCCGGCACCAGCTCCTCCGCGAGGTGTCCCGCCTCGTCACGTCTCTCTCCAGGGACCACCCCCGCGAGGACATGAGCGTCACGCTGGCCGGGCACAGCATGGGCAGCGCCCTCGCTACGCTGCTCGGCTACGACCTCGCGGAGCTCGGCCTCAACCGCGACGCGTCCGGGCGCCGCGTGCCCGTCACCGTGTTCTCCTTCGGCGGGCCGAGGGTCGGCAACGCGGCCTTCAAGGACCGCTGCGACGAGCTCGGCGTGAAGGTGCTGCGTGTGGCCAACGTCCGCGACCCGGTCACCATGCTCCCGGGCGCCCTCCTCAACGAGGGCACGAGGGGGCTCCTCGCCGCCTGGGGGGGCGACCGGTACACGCACGTCGGCGTGGAGCTGGCCCTCGACTTCCTCAGGCTCCGCGACCCGGGGAGCGTGCATGACCTCGGCACGTACGTGTCGTCGATCAAGGCCGAAACCTGCGGCAAGGCGCCGAATGCGGCGGCGGACGGCCGCGGCGGCGTTCTCGCCAAGGCGGTGGAGTTCGTCGAGGGCCAGCGCGCCGCCGCGTCCGCGTGGAAGGAGGCAGCCCTGCAGATGGGCGGCCTGGTGCAGACTCTCGGCTTGATCTGACGGCTAGGAGCTTCTCGTTTTGCTGGCCAATGATTGCTGACCCTCTTCTCAATCGTTTTTGGAGGGCTAACCATCAGTTAGTCACGGTCACGTCCCTTTTTGCTGTTTTGTCTAGGCTGTAGTATTGGTGAGAACCAGAGTGTCTCCCTTTTTGTTGGAAAAGACATGCTTCTCCCATGTAAATACTACACAAGAGGCAAGACGGATTCGCATGTCCGATTCATACAGTGGCGGAGCTAGCCGATAAAATCTTGAAAATCCAGTGGAAATCTAATGGAGAAGACCCCGACGGTTAGCTGGGCTGGCTTCGCCCCTGGATTCATAGATCATCGAGTGTGTTCTCTTTTTTCCGGAAAAAGCTATCTTTTTTTTTAAAAAGAAAAGGAAATAAGCGAGATGACCATTGGATCCCTGTCTAACGGCCACCAAATTCGCATTGGACGCCCAAACATAGCTAGGCTCGCTGCAGTTGCCATATCCTGCTTCAGTTGCTTCAATTACACGCAACTTGTTTGGGATTGAGTTGAGTTGGCGTGGTACAACGCGTTGATGTTCCAATCTAACCGGCCGGTGTTGTTTTCTCGTTGTTTGCCAATCTGGGCTTATTCTTCTTTTTAATATAATTGACAGCTCTCCTACATGGTTCGTTTCAAATTACACCACAACTGCGACCAAACAGTGTCCACAAACTGATCGAGCATGCGTGTTTCATATTCAGGGCATTCTGAATCTAATCAAGTTCTTCGTCCATCTACATAGATAGTGGTAGCATTGTGCTCTTATAAAATCTGTGCACCTCATTAGCCGTAGTATGAAACAATCGTTTTAACTGTCAAATTCAGTTCAAAAATTGATTGATTGTTATAACTTCGGCTATATTCAACCAAGGTCAAACAAAAGATCCTATCAGTAACAAATTCGGTGGAAAAAAAAACAAATTTGCATGGCACTCTTACCGGTGATTTGAAAACATACAGTGTTACATAAATATCCTCAGGCCTGGTACATGAAAATGACATAGAGCAACCAAAATCATTTCAACATAGCCAAACAGCCCAAACATAGAGCATCCAGATCTTTTTCCCCAGTTGCAAGACCTACATTTCCCAGCCAACTTCCCATTGTATGTGGCCTTCTTAGCTTATCTGGGATGAAGGGTAATCCAGGTTGGCAGCTTTCGGCTAACTGCAAAACCATAGCAAGTGAGCACCGGATCCACGCGCCCAGCCCACATCACACCGATCAACATCACCTGCCCCGAACCTGCCACCGATATTTATCGGCCATGGAACGGGCTGCTGATGGCGGCGTTGTTTCAGGGTTCAGTTAGGCCCGGAGGAACCCGTGATGAAATCAGCCGTCCGGCAATGCACCCGCCATGCCGGTTTCGCTTGCCGTCAGTGGGAAAGAGTGTGTGGTTTTGAGCTTCCTGTTGCGTAAGATCAAGTTCGTTATTCAGTGGAGTGCTCAGAGCAGGTCCCAGCAGGTGCTCCCGTTGCTCAGTGATGTGCTGTTCGTCAGTGTCAGTCTCGCACCATCTGCGCTTTCGCATGGCCACAAGACAGAGCCCCCCAAAATCGGCCTGCCTGATGGAGATGCCAGGTCGTTGGAGGAGCCTTCTTGTAGACGCACACGTCATGCGGCGTCCTCGGCAGGAATAGTTTCAGCCACTAATCAGCGCGCGGGGCAGTACTGACTCCCTCCATTACAAAATATAGGTCGAGTAATCGGCCTCTGATCTTGCCCGGAACGCGGTACGACACGGCGTCATCCGCTGAGAGGCCCCGGTTTGGGTACCCTTAGCTGGAGATGCCAGGAACGCTTTTGCCAGGAACGGCAACCCGCAACGGAAAGGGTGGACGGGCGCGGTTCAGGTTCAGCAGCGCGCGGCGTCGCTGTCGGGAGCTGCGTGGCCGCCGGAGGCCGTGTCTGTTTCAGGTGCGCGTCTAGCCCGATCGGCCGAGGATGACCGGCGACGTGCGTGCTCCGATCCATCCTCGCGCCGTGGCGGTGTTCGCTGTATGCCTGTATGCTCCGAACTGAACTGAACTGGAGCTCCAAGAAGGTTACGTGTTACAATGACTCGCCGCGACAGGGAAACGGCGAAAGGCGGCGGTTCACTTGCCGCCGCCGCTGGTGGTGCTCGCCGCCGAACATCTGGCACTGGCAGGCAGGAACGGCAGGCGAGCCCTGCTTCGGTCATAGTACTCTGTTTCTACTGCCTACATGTACATTGCACACAGTGTGGTTGGCACGTACCCTTGGGCTAACCAGCCGGCCGAGCCCAACCCAGGCAAGATTTTTGAGCTCCATGGCCGGCCGAAACTACGGCCCAGTGTGGAGTAGAAAGATTTTTGCCTGCAGCTAACAACAGCGAAGACTTCATGGGCCTCCATGGCCTAGAGTCTTGGGCTTTGAATCTTTATCGGGCACAGCCCAAAGTAAAAGAAAAGATCAACTCCACCAAGTCGGCACGGAAGTGTACTCCACCAGATTGATCACGACCTAGCTGAGGCTCAGCTGACTTTCTTTCTTTCTATTAGCAAAAGAAAAGAGAAACTGAGCTGACTTTCAGGTCTGAACAAAAGGCAATCAATTGTCAACTTGGGGAGCCGACCACCGCATAAAAACGACTGGGAACTACAGTACCTACGTCCTTTGATCTCGAGCAAGATAGTTGACTTTGAACAGCAAACACTTTCCTTTTCTAATGCAAGGAGAAGACGACTTTTGAGCGAAGTAAACGCCTCTGCAAACTTTTGCGAGCTTTGATTTGAACTCGATAAACCCCATGCTGCAGCCGGCCATCTATCTATCTATCAACCTAAACCTAAGCCCGGCCGTACACCTTTTCGTGGCCCTGGTGTCGCCTACGTGGCCGGCGGCGCGCCATGATCAGCCTGACCAGCTAAACTCTGAACCGCCACCGATAATTGCTTGGCGCCACGCCACTTGCTCGCGCACCCCGCGCCCCGTGGCGCAGGTGCCAGGGTGCCGATGCGCCGAGCTCCCCGGCCGCCGGATTCGATGCCGCCCGCCGCGCCACATGCGCCGCGCCCGCCCGCCCGCCCGCCCGGCCATCCAGGCAGGCAGGCAGCGCTCGAGCAACTTGGCCGCGCAAAGCCGAGAGAGCGACCACCGCGCCGGGCGCCTCGAAGGTTGAGGACGGAGGAGGAGCTCAACTGACCGATCAACTTGCCTGTCTATTAGCGTAGCAGCCTAGCCCTGCGTGCACGTCGTACAGATCGATCTGGCGAGCTCATTTTTAAGACTGCAAAAGGGGCCCTCCCATGCATCTGCAGCTGGTCTCCGTGCCAATTTGGGGGCATCTGAGCCAGTTTTAAACGCGGCGAGCATCACGATCAAGGGCTTTGTTTAGTGTTACGATGCCGGTTTAATCCAGTTCCATCTCCACCACTTGGCTGCCGCTCGCAGCGCAAGTTGCGAAAGGATGGCGCCCGGCAGCCGCGCACCAGTTTGGCGGCAGCTTCACTCGCCTCGACCCACGTATAGAAACTTGGGCAGCCACGTGCGTGCACACCGCAGCTAGCTCTCTCCCCCCGAGCCGTCACGTTCACGTACCCTTTGAAGACAATGGCATGGCTACTTTGACTGTTCGCTAGGCCCTTTGGCACAGATTTATGGAGTACAAATTAGTGATCCTTTGATGCATCTTCAATCCTCCTTAGTTTAAATATTTATGCTAATTTTGTAAATAAGAAGTAGTATAAAATTTTGAACTAAAAGAGTTGGAGGTGCACATAAAGAGCCACCAATTTACACCTCTAGATGGCTTCACGGAGAGCTTCACTTGAAGCTGTGCCAGTTTTATCCACGAAGCACCAGGTAAAACTATTTCCAGCTTCTGGGAGGAGAATCTAGAAATCGTGACTCCAACCAGCTTTGATTAGAATAAGCAATTTCGTCAAAGGATTTTCAAAACAGCTTCACCAGACTATAAAAATTAGACTATCACTGGTTTTGCTAATTTTTGTGGGTGCATTGGCACCCCTTAAAACTAATGTAGCTTCACCTCTACCACCCACAAATCAAAATTTGTGCTGGCGGGTGCATGACCATCGACACAAATAAAATGAAAAAAATATTTTAGTAGGCATATGCACCCAACTATCTATCATTTGGCACAAGTTTCATATTTTTTCGATATTTTCCGAGCATATGCGCGGTGGACGTGCTTCAAACCGGAGACCTCTTGTTTCGTGCCTTCCCTCCTTACCATCTCATCTACATATTAATTCTTTTCTTTCCAAGGTATATTATTTCTTTTAATATCACTTTTTCTAATCTTATATTATATCTTTGACATTCTAAATGATTCTAAATAAAAAATTTGCCAACTATAAATATTTAGGTCTCGTGGAGCACTACAACTTTGGTATAAAGTTCATCTTCATTATTTAAAAAATTAGAAAATTCAAATTTTTGTTTTTAAAATTAGATTTTAGAAATGGTAATGAATATTTGACCTAGTAAATATAATATTGATTGAAAATTTTATCAACTACAATGTGTTAGATCTCGTCGAACTCTATAATTTGAATATAAGATTTTTTTCATCTTATATTGTCTATGATTTGGATATAAGGTTTATAGTTTGATTTTAAAAACGGTAATCAATATTTGCCGAGTAAATGGTTTTGTACGGAAATGTTGTCAAGTATAAAATTTTAGACCTCGTCGAGCTCTATAACTTTCATATAAAATTTATCTTCATCCGACTTCATATCGAATAATTATTTAATTATTTTTAAGGAAAAATGGTTTGTACTGTCGGTCGACATAAGCATCTGCCAGCACAAATGTCCTATATTTATGCTGGTGGTCGCTTAAGCTAACCACCCGTATAAATTGATTTATAGAGTATTTATGGTGACAGACGGTAATAATGACCGCTAGCACAAAAAATTTAAAGTGCCATCACAAATGCTTTCTTTCCCAGCGACGAATGCACACTTTTCGTGACGCTGTGAGCAGACCCGGGGGGGAGGGGGGTGTTGTCGTCAAATGAAGGATTCGACATTGTAGTCTGTCGCCAGTTCAGCAGGCACTAGAAAAGCTATTTTCTAGAAAAAGGAATAGTTCACTGTAGTAGTATATTATCTGATCCACATGAGATGAGCCGACAGCAGCTCGCCATTCCGGCCATTACCTAACCGGCTAACCCTATCCCTATCGCGCGTGATGCCATGGGCGGCGGACGCACGAGAACTAAACAACTGGTAAACCGTTGCCTGTGCTGAAAGATGACCGGTACATGCATGCATCTAATATCCTGTCGTCACCGACCGTCAGCATTCTTCTCCGTTCCGAGGTGAAGGTCTCCCGCCTGTAGCTAGCTAGTCGCCTAGTCCTCCACTCTTCTAGCCTAGATCGTCCCGACCGATGAAGGAACGTTGGCCCGACGGTGTTCTTCCATGACCGCAGCGGCAGAAAGTTCGCATCGCCCGTGGCCTGGGTGTAAACCCGTGATCGCATCTGCTTCCGGCGGCCATGAATCCTGGGAGGCATGCCGTCTCAACAGCGACCGGGAAGAAGAATCCGGTCTGATCCTTTTCCCTCGAAGAAAAAAAACAGAGTCCGGTCTGATCCTATCCGAGCGCCCCGACCCACGGGCCACGGCGGAGGAGGGGAAAGGCGAGAAAGGGACAGGGCGGACGGGCCTTGACCCAGGCCCGGAGGCCCAACAGAGTGGGTAGGCTGGTCGCGGGCCGGCCAGTCAGCGTTTGTGAACGCGCACATGTCGGCTCGCGCCGACGCGCACATGGCCCCCGCCCTGACTTGGCGCCCCGGTCTCGGTCCACCTGTACAGCCCCCTCCTTCCTGTCGTCCTTCCCCCGGGTGGTCCCACCCACCCCCGCCGCGGTGCGTGCACCCGCCCACCATCGATCCCCCCTGGCACCGAAGCCCCGCCCCCAGCCGGCTCAAAAGCAGCAGCGGCCACCGCGCCCGCACCTCCTCGCACCTGGCACCACCACCAGCAAGCAAATTCACGCGCTCCGCCGACCGCGCGCGCGCACAAGCGGTAGCAGCAGCTCGAGAGCGGCGATGAACCGCCTGACGCCGGCGCACCACGGGGCGATGCCGCCGCCGGGCCCGGGGCAGCTGGCGCGGTACGGCTCCGCGCCGGGCTCGCTCCTGGCGTCTATCGCGGAATCCGTCACCCGCGGCGGGGACCACGCCCCGCCGCCCGTCAGCCGGTTCTACTCCGCCGAGTCCTCCGGCCTCACCTCCTGCGAGTCCAGCTGCCGCACGGACGGCGGCGGCGGCCGGCCGCGCGCGCTCGAGCGGGCCTACGGCGGCTCCGGCGAGATCCGCGTGCCACCGCCGCCGCAGCCGCAGCAGCACCAGTCGCTCGCGCCCCCGGGGCCGCCGCACGGGCTGCTCCGCCACAGCAGCTCCCCCGCCGGGCTGCTCTCCCGCCTCATGGCCGACCCGCACGGTACGTCTCGCCCTCCCCTGCCCTGCCCTGCCTCGCCGTCCGCCTCGATCGCCGTCCTCGCGTGAACCCGACCAGCGGCGTGGTTGCGTCGCCGCCCCGGTTCGCCGGTTCCCCCGCGCGTGGTCCACGGACGGCACGCGGGAGCATGACTCCCGTGCTCCAGCTTGTGCTTCCTGGCGCACGTCTGGCTCATCGTTTTCTGCTTAATCACCCCACACCTACTGGTACAACTAGTACTCCACTTTACTACAGCTGAATCCGAGGTAGCAGTAATAACTGGTTTGAGCGAGCTAATTAATGATGCTTATCGGGTGGTTGCCATGTTGGCATGATGTGCCAGGGGAGGGGTACTTCTCTTATCCCAATTCCTAATCTTTTCCCCCCAAGTTAGTTACTCCTGTACGTTGAGCCCCGAGCACATCGACCTGCCACTGCCCATTGACTCATTATTCTACGCGCGCCTCCCCCGGCACACGTGCGCGGCAGCATGCTCCAAACACACGGTATATATAATGTCTTTACTGTTACTAATCCCAGCTTTAACGATGGTGCCTCGCTAGTGACAGTGCAATGCACCTGCGCTGTTCCCGCTCCGAACAAATACCCGGGCCCCACCCCCATCCCCACCACAATGCATGGGCGTACGTGTGGTGCCCACGCATCCTTGACGCCGCCGCCCCCAATCATCGTGCGCGCCTCATGCGCGTCGCCCTTCTCACGTCATTGGAGGAATAAATCTTTTTACCGCCCGGAGCATATTTTTTTTAAAAAAAAGATCAGGTGTGGAAAAAGTTACTGTAGTGAAGTGATGGATAAAAACTGTCACGAACCGCTGCGCAAAAAGAAAGTTAATCTTAGGTTGAATTTGCACCCAATAAGATCCGAACGGCCGTTCAGCGTCGATCAAGCTCCCTCTTTCGAAGACGACAAGTCCGCGACATGGGTGAAAGCGAGGCCGGCGGGAAACGCCACGAATTAACGGTCACCGGAATGTGGGCGCGAGTCGGCTACACCGGCCTGTCGTGTTGGTTAAGCACTCATGCGTGAACCGTAGGTTCCTGGTCCGGTCGTCGGAACCAACGGTTTCCACATGCAGAACTGATGCGTGCTGTACTGCTGTGTATGCACGCAGGCATGGCTCCGGCGAGAGGGATGGGCAGCTACTCGCAGGCGGGCACCGACGCCGCGATGGCCCACGGCCACAGGCAGCTCAGCTCCCAGTGGAGCTTCTCCAGGCAGGACCTGCCGCAGATCTCGGAGATGGGGATGATCCCCGACATCGGGGAGAGCATCGTCGCCGGCGGGTGCAACAGCTCCAGCGACGGCGGAGGCGCCGCGCAGTCCTCCTCCTACCTCTCCAGGAACTTCTCCGTCAGCTCCTGGGACGACACCAACTCCATCATGTTCTCGTCCCCGACCAAGAAGCACAAGCTCGACGCGGCGGACGACATGGTCACCAGCTTCAGCAACATCGACTCCCAGGTCGGGACACATCCTTTGGCTCCTTGCTGCGCCCCGGTTCAGTTTTTGTGCTCATCTTTTTTTTTGAAAGACCAGTTTTGGTGCTGATTGAAGCCTTCTATTGTTCTCGATGTACAGTTTGGGTTGTCAAAGTCGTCGTTGGAGATGCCCGGCATGGATGACTACCTGCAGCTGCAGCAGGACTCCATCGCTTGCAGAGTTCGTGCAAAGAGAGGCTGCGCGACCCACCCGCGAAGCATCGCTGAGAGGGTTAGTTCGGTTCCCACCTCACCTGCTGAATCTCCAGTACGATGCTGATATTCTTGCGCGGTGTGCCATCTTGATGCTGGGTACTGATAAGCAGAGCAACTGCCTTGTTGACGTTTAATTAGGAAAGAAGAACAAGGATCAGCAAGAGGCTGAAGAAGCTGCAGGATCTTGTGCCCAACATGGACAAGGTAAATTAAGCTGAACCTTTTTCGCTTCTATCAGTACATTTTGGAGAGGAATTACTGAAAATCAGGATTCACTAAACAACTGAACCTAGCAGCTACCCTTAGGGGCAATCCATTCCATCAGTAATTCAGTGTGCATTGTTCGCTATGTGCGCAGCGTTTGGGCGATAATTTCCTGAATCATCCCATGGCTATTCTTCCATTTCATTACAAAATGCAAATGAAGTCTGTGTAACAACAATAAGATCCTGCTATGCTGAATTGGCTTTGTACAACTGTTCCTACATAAAAGTGATGTGGTATGCTTATTAGTTTTTTCTCCTGAATATGCAGCAAACAAATACGTCAGACATGTTGGATCTTGCTGTAGAGTACATCAAAGAGCTGAAGGGCCAAGTTGAGGTATGCATCACTTGCTGCAATGCCATGCGCATGTCAGAAGTCTTTGTCTGAATAAATTAAGACGCAGTTTTAGATTTCCACATGTGCACACAGCCAGACCCCAATTGGTTTGGACATTTGTACCTTAGGCAGTTACTATAATAATTTTGGAACTAACTATTTGTGATTAGCGTTTTTGTCTCAACGTACTACGAACAAAACATATCTCTTACTATGCTAAAAATGGATCCTTGCAGAAGCTAAAACACGACCAAGCAAACTGCTTTTGCTCAGGCACTCAGAACAGCTGACAGTGGAGAAGCAGATGGACAAGGTCTTATGTGGCACCGATACGATTGTTGAGCCCCAGTTTTTTGCTTCAGAATAACTGGCTGCAGCAATGCTTAACATGTCAAGTCGCTTCCATGACTCAGCTTTCCCTTTCATGGTTGTACCACGGATACCGTCAATGCCTTCAAGACTAGAAGATGACACTTAGGTTATCATAATTTACCTCCTGTGAAGCGGTGTCTTATGTGTAAAAAATCCTCCATTTCAGCACGAATGGGATTGCTGTTGGCAAAATTATTGTAGGAATATCTCGTGTGCTCTTTTGTCATTGAGCTCAATTTTGCACATTACTAACTTGGCACTAATATTAATGAGTACTAGGCATGCATACCAAGGAGAATTCCAAAAGAAAACTTGAGAATTCAGCTTTTCTATGCAGGCTTCGCCGAGAAAATTTATGTCAAACGAACAAGAGAATATTCTACTCGTACTCGTATATCAACTCTCTAGAGGCATTCTGTTGTGTAAAATGATGGAATAATTTCTACTTAAGCACTGTAAGCTAAAAATGGTATAAGGCCATTCCATTAATTTTCTTACTGCGTCTGAAGTTTATTTATACATCAATCCTTGAAGAAAAGGAAAGGCCAGAGCAGCCAATCGAGGCTGAATTTCATATGTGCGCTACTGCATATGTTTGTCAATCCGGGCAAAACCACGTCGGTGAATCTTGAGCTGCTGCCACTTATGCAGCTGTCCTATAGAAGAAGCTCAGATAACGCAATCTCCGGTTATCTACACACCTCTCCTGAAAGAATTTCACAGGGGAGAATTGGTTCCTCAGAGAGATAAGAGTAAGATACTGAAGCCAAAATAGAAACGAAGTTGTGCAAGGTCTGCTTATTGTCGGATTTTGAACAGAACTCTACTTACTGTCTTGATTGTGTTCTTACAAGAGATGGCTGAAGAGCGTCGTAGTGCCCATAGCCGTCATAGAGAACGCGGACTGGATTGTCCTTGCCATATTCCTGGCCATATTCCGCTATGATCCTGGGGCTATCGGAGCTGCTTGTATACATGTAAACCGTGATGGGCATCCTGCAACGCAGCTTTTCTCACTAACAATAGGAGGCCAAACTTACCATGTGAGGTGGCGGCCTACCTGAGAACATGGGAGCACATGAGCAGTTCAGGTTCTCCTCCCCAAGCATGCGGTTTTCTCATCTTTCGCACGTAGCTCTCGAAATCTCCTTCAAGGAACCTGACATTGAAAAAGTTAACACGACAGCGATCATCTTTGTACATTTGAAACAGAAATATAATGGTTAACATAGAATTTTATGGATGGGACTATTTTGGAAGGTAAACTTGTTACATTTATGATTTATCATAAAAGGTGTAAAACTGTAAACTTGCTGCACCAGAATAGTTTGTACGCAGAAACTGATAACTACACTAGTCTGTCCATTTTAACCATATTATTTTCCTGTTTACTCCTATTGCAGAAAAATTGTAGACGGACTTTAACGTATCATCATCAGAATAGTAATAACGGGAAAAGGATGAAACCATTCAGTGTCTCCTCTTCTCTTGACAAACTCATCAGCCACCTGGAACAGGCCAACAGCAGGTTAACAATCACACGTATACGAGAAATATTACAGAATTCTGTCGAAAATACATCAAACAGAACTGAATGAACAGAAGCTCTGTTGATGATGGACACTCACTTTCGCTCGAAGCTCGTCAGCCAGTTCCTTCTGCGCGCTGTCGCTGGGTGACTGCTTTCCTCTCCTCAAGCATGCGCCGTAAGCAACGGACCTGAACAGGCATCGGCCGTCCCCTGTGATTCCTGAAATGTGAAGGCGGCATCACTGTAATCCATACAGAAATACAGAACGTTCTGCAGTCCAGAGCACCAATCGGTGATTGAAACTCAATCGGAGTCAGCAGATGGAATCGCCCGCACATAAACCAAACAAGTAGTATTGCTTTAGGATTTAGATTAGCGAGAGGTATTTTCAGAAGTAGGTTATCTGTGATTCTGTTCCATCAATCCGTTTTCTGATTTCTGAATTTGCCAAAGGGAATACCCACTTCTCAGAAGATGCATCTGAAACCTCTATCATACACAAGCATAAAGATAGTGGAAAAGAGAATACAGGAATAGAAGAAAAAAAAGGAAGCATCTGACTGCTAGCCTACTACCACTACAATTCCATTGATTGTGATGATTACAGTTTTTGTATTCTTAATCAACAATGATCTAGCCACTTTATTCTTCGACCGCGTCCAGAACCTAAGATCTCCGATAAACAAGCATGAAGAAACTGCTGCCAAAAGGAGTAAAGAATCCGTCCTTTCTTGAACACCGATCCCCAACAAAAGAAAGAAGCCTTTTTTTTAGTGCTTAAAACTATAGGCCAAGAAACACGATAGGCCGATAGAAAGAAGAGGAGGAATCAGCAATCATTATGAATGAATGAACCAACGAAATGGGGCGCGCGGGGACATACTGATCGCGCGCAGCGGGCGGAGCTCCCGATCCGACATCCGCCGGGCGGCGATGTAGGGCGGTCCTCCGATCCCCTGCCCGGCCTTCTCGGTCGGCTCGGCTCCTCCCGCCGCTGCCGGGCCCGGAGGGGAAGCAGGCGGGCGGAAGGAACGCGCGAGGAGCTGGAAATGGGATGGGATGGAGGAATGGAACAAAGGGAGCCGGGGGGAGAGGGTGACGGGGGTGTTGGAATTGGAATTGGATTCTCGCGCGCACGCCTTTTTCGCTGGCCTTTCGCTATTCCAGCCTCTTTCTACCGCTCGCGGGGTGGAGTGGAGGCCTCGCCTGCCGCGGAGCCGTTGCCGATGCGCTGCCCTGCCCCGCGCTCTCCTTTGATTTCCCGCCACAAATCGTTGCCGAGCCGTGGCTTTCGAATTAACCTCGCTGGTGGACGGAGATTAAAGCAGAGAGCAGCTGATGGGTGCGGGTCCCACAAAGTAGCATTGTTTGGATCTCACGAAGAAGCAAAATGGAAAAGGCTGTTGCCTGATGGGCTGAATGATGATTACAGGAACAGAACAGGTAACCAGTCCAATGGCTGAGAGGCCAGCAAAATTCACGGATCGCATTTCGCGTCCGTGCCAAATGCACATCTCGGGTAGGAACCCGTGATGTCGGGCCGAAACGTCAACAGAAGAAACATGGAGTCAAGTCAATTCCATGCGAGCCGAGTCACTAGGCTCATCATCCTCTGTCGGCAGGATGCGTCAATGCCATCATCCACCACCAGGTGTCATTATCTCTCACCAGGCTTATTTGCTGTCAGTCTTACCCTACTTACCGACGCTGTAGTAGCGTCTAGCGAAGAGCCTTTTGGCGCATCAGCTGTCAACAACAGTGTCTCTTGGCCTCAGGAAACGAGCTATGCATCTTCGGTTGCTTGCAAAGGATGCTGGAATGACAGAGAAGCAGCATCTGATCTTATAGAGAAGAAACAACTGTACACATCTCTTGACATAGGTAGAACTGTAGACGTGGAAAATGCCCTACATCACCCCACCGAGCAGGGGGGGAAGAACATCAAGGTCTTTGCTTTACCCGTAGAAAACGGCACCGCCAAAAAAAAAGAGAGGAAATGATCAGGAGGGAAACAGGGCAGAAAGGAGATGTACATATCCACTGATCAACCCAACCCTACTCTAGCATCCTAGCACTGGTAGAGCGAGAAGCCCCTGTTCTTCCACAGCGAGCTCAGCGTCCGCCCCAGCTTCCGCGATTTGGACTTGCACAGTGGCTTCGACTCCCGGTGGCACACGATGGCACCACCATTCCCGGCCTCTGTTAACTGGCTCTGCTGCTGCTGGGGCTGCTGGGGCGGTGGTGCGTCCCGCTGCCTCTGCTCCCGGAACAGCTTCAGGAGCTTCTGGGCCTTCTCCCTGCCCCTCCCAGTACCAGCCGCCGAGATGGAGACCAGGGACGGGACCACTCCTTCCTGGAGCACTGGCGCTATGCACTTGTCATCGGCCGTGCACATCACCAGGAGGCACGACACGGCCTGCTCCTGCTCCGTCGGCTCACCCGTGTCGAGCAGCGTTGCTAATGTGCTGACCAAACCCGGGGTGGACATGATGTCCTTCCTGCCAGCCTGGGTTGCTGCGAGGCTGATGAGCACAGCGAGCGCCTTCTCTGTCCAACCGAGGCCCTCCGTTGCTGGAGACTCGGTGAGGAGACAGTGGAGAGCATCCACAATGCCTGCAGTAAGGAGCGCTGGGACGCTGGCCTGGTGGTTCGAGAGGTTGTACAACGTGTACAGGGCGTCATGCTTGCAGGAGCTGCTTTTCGTGTCGCCGGCCTCTTGGCTGTACAGACGGTCGACTAGGAATGACACAGCCTGGCTCGAACCGATGACGGCCTTCGCATCAGGTAGGCAGGAAAGGTTAAGGTACAGTGCCGTGGCTGGACCAAATAGGCGTGGATTTGATATCATCTGCTCGAGTAGGTCGACAACTCCAGCAGATAACAGGAGTCCCTTGTTTCTGAAATAAAAAAAAGGTATTGATAAGCAAAGATGCTAGGAAAAAAACAGTTTCACTAATTTTGAGTTAATATACACCCTAGATATTTTCAACTGGCAATAATTGGTGAGGATGACTAGGAAGTAGTACCTGTTATTGTTCACTGCGAGGTTGAAAAGAGCCATGGCACCAACTTCCTGTGCCTTCTCATTTCCATCACTCACAGCATTTCTCAAGAACTCAACCAGCGCCTCAGCAAACCCGTTTGAGCCCAGCTGGATCCTTGCTTCCTTGTCGTCTTTCAAAAGAAACCTTATCTGCTCCACCAACCTACACTGCTTGTTCATGTTGCTTCTTTCATGAAGTAAGAGCAGCAAGTTCCCATAGCCCTCATTCAAATCAAAATCGTTACAAGAGCTGTCATCCAGCGTTCCTGATTCACTGTTTGCCGGCTCCTCCTTTCTCATATTCTCCATCGGGACAACCTTGTCACTCTTCACATTGGTAGAATCAAAACTTTCAACAGGCACACAACCTGTAGCCTCAGTGTCTGAGAAAGCAAGTCTCCAATTTACATCAAAAGATCCTGGTGGACCATCAGGAACTGGAAAATCATTCTGCTCACACCAGCTGGCGATCAGGGCCTTCACACAATAGTTTGGAGTCAATGACAGGTGGGCAAGTTGCTGCTGAGTTTTAGGACATGTGCTGTGACCATCGTTGAACCACTTCTCAATGCAAACACGCTCATAAGTCTGTCCAGATGAAATGATGACTGGGTCATACATGAGCTGTAAGGAAATAGGGCACCTAAGTTCTTCAGGAGGCATTGACATATTTTCAGACCTTGGACCACCACCACGCCTGCAATTGAATGATCCGAGCCTAGAATTGAAAGATCCAAACCTCGAATTGAACGATTGAATGCTCGAAAGCTGTCTACTGAATGCTCGGCCATTGCCGTAGGGTCCGTACATGTCATCCATGCCTAATACTGTAGGCGAGCAGGGAGATGATCCTTGAGAATCTGTATCATCACCAGCCTCACTTCTGAAGAATTTTGAGTATTTCCTCATGAGATTGTACAAGTACGACACAACAAGCTCCTTCCTCTTGTCATCATCAGAACGAGCCTTCTCGATTAGCTTCTTGAGGGCTCTTCTCTCAGTAAGTGCTGCCCTAGAAGATGTAATTCCCAATTTCAGAGCAGCCATGTGGAAGACCTCAAGCTCCCCACTATCACTGGAACCATTTGTTTTATTGTTCCTCTGGAGCAAATTGATCACATCGTCACCAGCTTCCTTCTCTGATCGATCCAATGTAAAGACAATCTCCTCCAACTCGCTAACAATCTCTGTAATCTGTACAGAAACAAGTTCAGGGTGTCAGTAAGTACTGCACATTCAAATATACTGCAAAACCATAAAGTGACAAAGGCAAAAGGTCAGAGAACCGTGATCCAAAGATATTGACTAGATGTGTTTCTTTGCACAATATACCTTACAGCTGATATCTTCTGTTACTATGCTTTCAACACGCCTTAGACTTTCCTGAAGCTGGCTTCTAGATTTTTCAAACTTCAAAAGCACAGTTTCCGAGGTGATGGCCTAGAAGTAAAATAAAATCACTGTTAAGAAAACTGTTCCAATTGCACAACTGTCCAAAAGAAATTGTGGTTCTATCCAGTGTGTTGTACTAGGGCAGAGGGAAGCATGAAATTACCAAGTAGAGCCTGCTGCTGTCAGCACAATGTTGAAGAAGCCCTTTGGCTTTATCTAGAGCGACATGTAGTGAACACAATGCCTGTATACCAGACTTGCTTCTTGGTCTTGATGCTTCGATGAAAGGGAAAATGGTGGAAAGCTTAGATACAGCAGGAAGAAATGCTCTACAAATTCCTGCATGCAACTGCATAAACAAAGTAAAAAAATTATTCAGATTTTGTAGTGAGATTAAGCAAATCCCAAAGAGAGATGGTATATGTTCCAGTAACTTATTGTAAGTCTATTATTTGCTCCATATCGTACAAAGACCCCTGTTGAGTAGCAGTTTTTTTTAAGAAAAAAGAACCTTTTAGAAATCAAAGCATTGTGATTGTACTAACCATTGAAAATGTTACTCCTTAAAAGAGTATGGAAAAGAAAAGTAACCCTCATTGATCCAACAAACATAGAAAGCTTTTAGGATGTACTTACAAAAGATAGACAGCACAAGATTAACAGGAAGTGATGATACCTTGGCATCGTTAGCCAGAAAAGGACCTTCTTCGGCCTCTATCGCATCCATTGTTGACTGCTACCTGAGCTCCAACATCTGATTACAGGACTCACAAGAACAACGAATAACATTAGCATTTCACTCTAAACATTCTCAAGTTTCTGATAAAATTAGATAGGCTTTTCCTTAGGACAAAAGGAGATAACAGGTTTGGACATTGGAGAATGGGACGAAGCAAATATCCAGCCATTACGAGTAGAAATGGAAGAGATAGGAATGGCTGAAATCTACTGGCAAGCCCACAGTCCACTGTCCTCCAAGAATCAACTATGGCTTTCAGAAACAGACCACTGAAAAGGACGTTACTTCTATAAAATTTGTGATTTCCAGTTCCTGGAGCCCAAGACATTTTTTTATCTACCAAATTCGCCTGTTTTGAAAAAAATCTAAAGCTCCAATATAACCAGCGTTCCGCATTTGACTCTTCTCATCATGTCAAAAAATAAAGGAAGAAGGAAAAAGAAAACAGATGTCGGCAGCTTCAGCCTTCAGGGGTGGAGAGAGAGAGCGTTGGGGCATCAGATGAAACGACATTTTCATTTTCCAAAATATAAAGATCAATCTTGCGCGCTGAGGAAGAGCGTGGCGCCACGCAGAACGCAAATCCACACCTCAACGGTGGATTTGATTGGTCATGCCTACAGGCTACAGTTAAGGAATGGAACTCTCGGAGCATCCATCCAAACAAGCTAGGATTACTCACCAAGGAAAGAAGGAATTACTCCTCGGCAGGACGGATCTCCACCCCCCGCCACTCCACCGGACCGAGGGAGGAGTTCCGCGCCGGCGGTGGCAGTGGACCGAGGATCCGGCTGAGGGAGGGAGTGACAGTGCAGCGGCGGCACAAAAGGCTGGCGGTGGCGAGCTGGGAGCCTAGGCTGGGCCTCCAGAGCCAGCCTTGCAGGAAGGCTGCGGGCGCTCGTGGATGAGGAGCAGGAGGCCGAATGCAGCCACGCCTTGGCGGGCACACTCACCACGCTCAAGCTTTGATCTCTACCTGCGCTGACGGCAAACGAATCTCACCGGAGAGGTCTCCACGTGGCTCCGGAGGTCGCCGGCGACGGCGGCGGCCGAGGAGGAGGAGCGTGGGGCGGTGGGGAAGGAGAGAGAGAGGAGAGAGGAAGGGAGGAATAATGGAGAGTGGGGGGGACGTTAGAGTTGAGAGTGGATTTTATTCAGATTTCAGGGCCTGGGCCCGGGAAAGTGAAATAAATGCCTTTTCTTTTTTTCCCTGTGGGGTTTTAGTTTCTTTAAAAGGTTTCTTAAGAATGGTTCATGCTCCCTTCTCTGTTTCTTTTTATTTATTCTTTGTTGCATCATTGCTTGTGGTGGAGTTTGGATAAGCTTTTTAGTTTCTTGGAAATGATTTGTCAGTTGGACAATGTGAGATGTGGGCTTGCAGCATGGTTGGTTTGTAAGCATGTGTGTTTGAATGAAATTCTACAAAATTCACACTCAAACATAGGACGTATGGTTTTGGGTTTTGTTTATCTGTTCAGTTTTCTATTTTCTTTGCTTCAACCATGTATTTCCTCTACTAGTTCTTATTTAGTAATGGAAGAAACATTATAGATAGCGAGTTGTGGCTGTCTTTTAGAAACATTATAGATAGCGATACAAGGATTGACTGTTGAAAATTCTAGACACCATAGAGTGGTCTGGTGTGCATCATACTCGACATTTATGTGGAGAAAAAACGTTTTAGGCTTTCTTAGAAATTGTTTAGATTATAGTTGTGGATAAGTACTAGCTAGGAAATTTGGTAAGCCGCCGTTTGTCTTTCGTTTGAGTAAAAGTAGGAGAAATGTCACTGTTCATGAAGGGTTCATTCGATCCGTGTATGAGTTCTCATAGTTACATACTTACATACATCCAAGGAGGCATGTCAAATACAAGTGTAGGAAGGGATCCCAATCAAAGCAAGATAACCTAGATGGCAAGTCGTGATGTTCCGTTCTGTTCCTCTCACAGTCTCACTCCCTCTCCACGATGATATTGATGTCCAAACTACTTGGTCAAAATTTTCAAAATGTCTATGTCTTCTTGTTTTTCAATTCACTTTGCAACGAAGAAAAGCATCTCATCAGCGTATCTGAACTAGTGATATGTATACGAAATAACTCATCAAACGGAAAGTTACCTTTTTTTCCTAAAATAATCATGGGGAAAATGAATACAATTGATTTTTTTGGGTGTCTCTCTCACACAAGTCACAAGTACCTTGTAGTACTTAGCCGAGAACAGTGCTGTGATGTCACGCAAATCGCTGCATCTTCTGCAGCCAGCAAATGATTGATGTTTCTGCCACACACTTCTCCAAACTAAAGCCAACTTGCATAAGCCTGTGGCCAAACATTGCCACTCCCAAGCACACTCTTTCTTTCTCTAAACACTGAACCCACCGATGAATGTGCAAATGGCACCAAAATCAGATCCCAAACTTAACAACTGGATCGAAGCTCTAGTGCTAGCAGCCCCCCTCCATCCAAGTGGGGGGCTTTTCTATTCCCTTTGCTGCAAGGGATCTCTGATTCCATCCATCCATCAGATGCCGCAACCAAACCACAGCCCTGAGACAGGAGGCGGTATAAACAAACAAATCTTGACATCCCAACAAGATTGTTTATGCGCCAGTACTACCCAGCCGATTAGTTAAGAGAAAAGTACGCATAAATATGTCTGAATGGCCCCTCCACTGGCAGATGATTCCATGCGTCTCCCTTTTTTTTTACGATTTAAAACTTGTCAGAGTTAGATCAAGCCTTGCTTTCCAGTGGATCCTCAGAGAGACCAAATCATGCGTCACCGGGTAGGTTTAGGTGTATTCTAATCCGGTCGTCAGAGAGCTAGCTAGTTTAAGAGGAGACGGCAAGTGCTGGCTAGCTTTGAGGCGATGCCATGGGGCTTTAGGCGACAGGCACACTTGGGACGGAGCCATGGATGATAGGGCAGGCCTGTACGTGTCAAGGAATTATTAGCAGCGTCTTTAGGGGCAGGGAATAAGGGAAAAGATCTTGCTGTTGGGTGGACGAGTTCGCCAAGCTTGGTGACGGATTAAAGAAAGGGGAGGGGGAGAATTGACCACTAATTCTTCCACGGTCTGGGATTATTGCGAGCTCGCTCCTTTTGAAGCGCTCGTCTTTCTTTTGGCGCCCTTTCTAACCTTTTCAGAGTGCTGGATGCATGTTTCTGCACCAACAATCCTGAACGAGCAATGCTGACCACTAGTTATTTACTAGTTAATAATCCTTGTTTTTAGAATGGAGAAATAAAGTGTGCAAGCATCCTCATCTCCGAAACAAAAGCAACTTAACTAATGGAGAGAAGAATGCAGCCTAATAATCCTGAAAAAGATGCAAATCGTTCAGTAAAGAGCACTCACTCATTTTGAGAAAAAGAGAATCCCAGGGAGCCATGGGCGGTCCTCTCTAAGCGAGTATGGTGGTCAGTTGGCAAGCTCGCGGTTATGGGAGGCTGCAGGTACAAGCAGGCAGCCCTACACCGAATTAACGCTCCTCGCACGGAGACCAGAAGTTAGTAGCAGTAGTACGCTACACATCAAGACCAGAGCGGATCGGAACCTCCAAGATCCAAATCATTTGTGAACGAAGAGAGCTAGCTACCAGAGGGTCATGTGAATGTGTGGCCAAAAGATTGGAGGATACCAAAAGGAAGGTTTATTTAGGCTTAATCAATTTACACGGTATTCTGCAGTTGTAGGCAGCATTTGTATCCTCCAATCTCCACACGAATCCATAATCGGCTGGATTCTTAATTCTAGAAGCCATCTAATTTTTGTATTTTTCAAAATCGAGCATTTAAAATCGGCGGAGGCCGGAACAAACAAACGGAGCCGAATACTGCCGCTACTGCTGCTACGTGCACAGTAGCCCACGGGAGCAATTCACCATCCACGGCAACAGTGGCACGTAGCACACTGCAAAAACGACCCGTCACCCATCACTGTACTGTTGGCCCTGTACAGAACTCTGACTTCGTCCATCAACCACACCCTCCATCCACGCATGTTACTGCATCTCGGACGGCGAATCAGGGCGCCGCTAAGCCGGTGTCGCCGGCGGTGTAATCTTGGTTAAGCTTCTTCGTCAACCACGTGGCGGCATTGATCGCCGGGCAGGCCATCGGTTTATATTAACCTAGGATGCACAAATGCCCAAGTGACCTGGCGTCAACCACAATTTTGTACTAATTGCAAGCATGTAGAGTGTACTACTGCGCACGTACCGTACGCACAGCTGTAGATGGGCGGCTGTGTTTGCATCTGTCTGGTGATGAATCGGAGGGAAAAGAAAAATCTCGCGATGATTGGAGATTCGGAGGCGCCACGGACAGGTGGGGGGTGGGGGAGAGGAGAGAATGGGATGGGAGACGGGCGGCCGCCGGAGCCGGAAAGGCCAGCGGCACATGCGGCCGGCCGGCCGGCCAGGCAGCGGTAGTAATTGGGCGGCTCGGCGATAGCTCGCCTGCCCTGTCCCGGCTCGCCGCCGGCCGGGCGGCCGCGACGACGACCCAGAGCCCGGAGACCAGAGAGAGGACGGGGGGGTGCCGCGCGCGGCAGGCGGCACGGCCGCTGTACCGGGGGCCCCACACATTGAAGCCGGGATCGAACGGCCGCTGTTGCCGTCGCACACGTGGACGGACGGCGGCGCCCTGGGCCAGCGGGATCGTGCGTACGATACGAGCCAGCCGATGACGGGGGTCGGGGCGATGCCGCCGCGCGTCCCGACGCCGGCGGCGGGGCCCGGCTGACGGTGCGGGGGGCACCACGGTGGCAGCCGGCAGCCCTGCCGTGGCCGGCTGTCACGTCGGCGCTGTGTGCTGGCAGGGCTGCAGCCACCGATGGCCCGGCTTTCCACGCGGCGCGGCCTCCTCGTGCTTTGGAGCCGACGTGGTCCGTACCACGTGCCACCGTGCGCGTACAGCTAGCTAGCTGTATGTACACGTGCCAAGTGAGATCTCCGATTTATTTACTTCTACGAGCAGTAATAACATAACAAAATTAGCAGTGCATGGGAGAGGTACGGTGATTTAATACTAAAAAAACGAGCATTTTGCAGCTGAAATTCCTGTGGAGCAGAAGCCAAGCTGCACACACGGAGAGAGGACCGGAGCACGTTACGGCACGTGCATCCGCAGCTACGATCCCGTCGAGATGCATCGCCCATGCACGCAGGCAGGCATTGTTTGGTGAGCTCCATCCATCCAACCAACCAAAGCCCGGAAGCCCCGCGGGCACGCACCGCCAGTCCGCCACCGCCGTGCCCTGCCCTGCATCTGCTTGGATCCGTGTTGGATGCGATGCGACTGGCCGTCTCCGATCCCTTCAGGTTCACTTCAGAACACGTACCTGAGGGCCGGCGGCTGACGCACACCAGCCATCAAGGCTTGTCCCGGCGTGCACGCATGGGCATCGCTCGATCGGCCCGTCCGTTCGTACGAGTCCCTGGTCGACACTGATTTTGGGCATGCACAGGGCGTTGGATCATGCACCGTCCACTTGGCAAAGTTTTAATTAAGCTACTGCTTACTGCTCTAGTAGCTAGTTCTGTTTCTGAATCTCTGAAAATCTGAATGGGTGGGTTTTCGTAGGATCTGCTAGCCGCTCGTCGTTCCTAATTGGAATGAACCGAATAGGAAAGGTTGCTTTTTGTCGCACTACTTCTACTTACGCCGGAGCGCGCGCGTTAATTTCGATTTGATTCGTGGTCGGCATCGACCACATGCCAGATTCCTGCTGGGCTTCTGCAGGTGGCCTGGCCGCCTCGAGCTCGCTCTCTCCTCTAGCCCTCCACCCAAGTGATCGATCGGGCAGAGTTCAAGGGCATCCCATCGTCGCCAGTGATCGCAGGGGCACCCCCCATCTGCATCCATGGGCCCGGCCGGTCACCGACACCCATTTCTGGGGCTAATTCGTCGGCAGCTGCTTGTTTTTTTTTCTTCTTCTAATTAAGAGAGATGCGTGCGTGTATTTTTCACAGTATCACCAGGGGGAAAAGGTGTACATGGAAAACTGCTTCCAGATTGATCTGCTGGTAGACTCTGCATGCGCGCCATACGGCAGCAGAGGCGCCCAAGAGAAAGAGAAGGGCTCGAGGGCAGAAGGTTGTTGCTCGATCGCATCAGGAGCCGCGAGCCGCGAGCTCCCTCTCGATCCGTGCCCCAGCAGCAAGCATGATGATGCATGCCAACCCAAGGCAGCTCTTGGGAGACAAGGCTATGGGGATGACACCACACGCCAATGGATGGTCGGCGCAGGTCATCACACGAGAGAGAAAATGCAATAACAATGCTAGCTGTTGCTGGGTTAGCAACGCAAGCTCGAGCCGTCGCCCCTGCCGGCGGCACCAATGATTGGGCGCGGCCGGCGCCTGCCCTCCCTGCAACCTCTGCGATCGTCCCGGCTCCATCCTCTTGCTCATCGGTCGAGTTGTTCGTCGTCGCTCTCCCCAGGCCAAGTGAATGAACGAAGCCGCCGGCGGCAGCATGCAAAAATACCACAAAAACTGAACAGTACTAGTGCCGGTACACTCAGATCACGTCACACTAACCCTATCATATCATATTCATGTCGAGTGGCCCAGCCCAGCCCAAACACAAAGCTTCAGAGCTTGGAGAAATTAATATAATGGCGTGGTTGCATGCATGCTGTGCCGCCTACTAGCTGCAGATATATACAGCTCTCCGCCGGCAGCTCGCCGTGGGCTCACTCATCAACCCGCCGCCAGCGGGCACCGGCCGGCTCAATGCAACTTCCTCGTACGATCGACAGTGCCGTCCCTATCCATCTCCTGGCATGCTGTCTACGCCGCGTACGTGCTGCTCGCGTTGTCACTATGATCCGGTCGCTGCGTTGCTCTGCTCTTCGACTCATCCGACAACTCGGTGTAATTTTCTTGCTAGCTAACTGAAACTGCTTGCATCTGCCTTTGGCGCCGCTACTGAACTTGCATTGCAGCCACGTACATCTTGTGGCTCCGATCGATCGATCTTGTCATCACATGGATAGCTCTTAGCAGCACACTAAGGGTTTATTTGGAGGAGGTAAAGTTAAGCGCTAAACTTTAGCACATATTAGCAATCATACACATGCTAAAATTTTTAAGTTTTAATTAACTTCTGTTTGGATACACTAGTACTAAAATTTAACGCTTTCACCGTTTAGCACCTGCATCCAGAACTGTTTGGCCCCGACAGAGTTAGCTGGAGGATGGACGGGGACACGCTGAAAGGGTCGTGCTCATAAACACCCCCCAAAAGGCGCCTTCATCACGAGTAGAAGTTTAGTGTGTGGACGATAGGTAGGGGCTAGAGACCGGTCGTCGTCCCGTCACCCATTTGCAAATTCATAGTAGTCGGCACTAGCTAGCTCATCATTAGTCCGATCAAAATCAGATCAAGTGGCAGCCGAGCTAGCTGCGAGCGTGTATATATGTGGATGTGGGTAGCTTTGCTAGTCAAGCGGCCCGATTCCCGGCCGGTCTTAATACCGAAAGGCGACCTGCAAGAGGAGACTGGCCAATCATGAATTCCTAGTCCGTGCGTGTATCAGCATTTTTATCTTGCCTTTGGTCATGGACCGGCACAAGTTTTGCTTAATGAGTTACTATAAAATGGTATGGCACGTAACTAATATGGAAAAGAGAAATAAAGTAAAATACCACGCAATTAGTATGTGAGTAATAAATAGGACCAAAAAACTAATGGTTGCATATGGAATTGATGTTTATCCTTTTCTCGAAATAGATAAATACTAGTTTTTTTCCCTTAATTTATTTGGCCAATTTTAGGTATATGGGCCCAGGGATGACTATCGAGGTCAAGGTTCCTGCTAACGCGGAGGGAGCATATGATATGATGCCTTTCTTCCCAGGAGTCAGCAAACAGCTGAATTATCGGCACATACACTGCACCGGCCGAATTTTTGCGGTTGTTTTTCTCTCTACTTTCCTTTTGGTCTGACACCGCAGCAAGATGTTTTCTTTTCCCTCCAGTAAATTCTTCACCCCTCTCGGTCTCAATGCATGATGCTGAATGGAATGGAGATGGCTGGCTCATAGTGAAAGCAGTTCTCACCTGAAAATTGGTCAGTGCCACCGCTTAACTACCTCAACAACGGCAGGCACCAACCGTCACTAATAGAAACGGTCATGATCAATGCGCCAGTGATGGCCACGTTGGTACGCCCGCCCGATCGATGCTATGTACACAGTAGCAGTATCAACAGAAAGCGCCGAGCGATGAATTCACATGTGCACGCATATGCCCTACTAGATCGGCCTACCAGACTCTCGCTCCTTTCTTTCTTCCTCCTTTGCCACCACCAACAGAAGCAGCAAGCCTACCTGTTAGCTACAGCCTGAATGCCCTTGCAGATATAATTGCAAACTTTGGCCTCTCTAGTACATTACAATTTAGCGATGGTAGTATGCACACGCACGCACCCCAAAGCAAGCAAGAAAACCTAACGAGGTGCAGGATAGAACTCGTCGAGATGGCGTCATCATCGTATGGCATGGTTCGTTCCCTCTGGTCAAGAGACCTTCTCTGGCCTCTAACGAGCATGTGAGCCGCACATGACGGTGTTCCCCCTACCTCCCTCGCTCTCCGGCCTCGCGTCGCAGGATCGACCGGGCTCGGCCACACGGCCACTTCACTTCTTAATGGGAGGCGACGGACACGGACGGCTCCCGGGTGCAGCGCATGTGGCGCAACGGACAGCGGCCGCCGGGGCAGCAGCGCCGTCGGATTGCGTCGGGTCGCCGCTCCCCCCACCTCCCGGCGTCGCGTTTGAGGCGGGGAGGGTGGGGGGTGAGCGGGCGGGGGGCGGCTACGGAGCACAAGGGCCAGCCAGGTATATGAACGAACAGCCACGGCGACGCCGACGTGAGCTTCGTACTTGCCGTGTCCGTGCGCTGCTGTGTGCCCTTGCCGCCACGCGTCGAGGCTGCGTTGACGAGCCCTCACCGATTTCTCACTTTCTCACTATGGTAAAACTTTAAAAAGTACTTGCGTTGCGTGTGGTTAGTTCTTGTTTTCCTTTCCTCCTCTCTTCTAGAGTGTCGCTTAAAGAGGAATGGAGCGTTCCATACTCCACGGATCACGATTTTTTGCCTCTTGACGAAAGGATCCGATAAGCTAAGCCTAAGATGGCTTCCCTTAGGTAGCGTTTGGTTCCAGAGCCAGGTGGGACGGAGCGGCTCCATCCCAGATTCTGGAACGGAGCCGCTCCGTCCCGTGTTTGGTAAACTGGAACCGAGCCGCTCCGTTTTTTGTTTGGTTGCAGAGTAACTGGAATGGAGCCGTTCCGTTTTTTGTTTGGTTGCAGAGTGACTGAAATGGAGCGGCTCCATCCAGTGTTTGGTTCAGGAGTCAAGTCAAGTAAAAAATAGTAACGTTTTTATGTCTTAGCTCAATAATTCATACAAAAATAATAAGAACCATCACATGAAACAAATATTACAACTATTGGAGATCCATCATCCAAATTTATGACAACGTACATAGAGAATAACCATGAGAATAATCCAAGTTCATGACAACATACATAGAGAATAACCATGAGATTCATCCAAGTTCATCACGACATACATAAGAATAAACATAAAGATTCATCTAGGTTCATGGCATATATACGACCATGACATACAAGTTCATGTCACATAAAACAAGCATAGAGAATAATCCATAGTGCCTTGTTCATGGATACAACCAAAAGCCAAGTGCGATTGCTAACTAGCAAGCCTACATATTAGAATTAACAAACTTGGTAACCATAGAGAGCTTGTACAACAGCGGCGCATCCATGAAGCCATGTGCAATATTAGGATTGTTCAACAAATAAGAGTAGTACTCCGCCTTGTGCTCAAGCTCAAAACCAGGAAGGCTATCCACAGCTTCAAACAAACCCGGTGGCAAAGCTTTCTTTGATGCTGCATCACGTATGGCATTAGCTATGGTTTCAGTACCACGATCAAGGGCTTCAATCAAAGGATCAGCTCCATTGTCATCCCTTTTGGTTCTCTTGGATGGCCTATTTCCTGAAGCCGCTGTGTCTTCTTGGGCAAGAGTACCATTAGAGGTTGTCCCAACATTCATCTCCTCTTTGTTTGCTTCCTCATCAGCATCTACCCCAAGAGGTTCACTTGACATCTTTGCAAATTGTCCCGTTGCAACACTGTCACCAAATATGGTAGCTAGATTGGCATAGTACGGGAGCGGCTTGTTTATGTACTCGTCATCACCCTTGTTTCTATCCTTTCCCTCTTCATCCTAATATTGAACAAGACAATTAGTATACATAAGGCAACACGAATAACAAAATAAGTTATAAAGCGCAACAATGTAGTTACCTTGAAATGACTAGTATACATCTCATGATCCCAACGAATGATAAAATTTTCATCATCCCAACAAGAAGCACTCTTGTTCTTAAGTATGTTGATCCTAGCATACTTTTTCTTCAATGTTTTCAAATGATTGGCAATCTGTTCACCGCTTCTATTAATCTTGAAATGCTCATTCAACGCCTTAGCACAAGCGTTGAGATGAACTTTCTTATAACCCGTAGAGGTTTTGGTTCCATCAACAACAAGGTTAGCAAGAAAAGTTTGAACAAAACTGGATTGACTTGCTGTCCAAACAGTGCCACCCTTGACCTCTCCCTCCAATAGCATGAAGAACTTTGTTGAAGTACCGGCTAACGGTTTCTCCAGACCTACCAAAATTAGTAGCAACTACCCTATTCCGTTGATTGTGTCCAATGGTGTGCAAAAACATCGCTAATTGCTGCTCAATACACATGTGTATAGTGTCTTCTAATAGCCCACGATCTCTAAAGAGTTTACAAAAGCGGAAGAATGATGCTCTGTTAAGCCTAAGCATATTGACACACGTCGTATCATTCTTCCAAATTTTATCATTGAGATAATCTAATCTTTTCTTATCTCTTTCATCAATTGGACCATAGCTAATTTGTCCTACGGGAGCATGATTATGACGTTTTCTCTTCCTAGTTTTAATTATCATTGCCATCATCGAAAGCCACATATAAGCAACAGCGGCATACATAAGAATCTGATCCTCCTCATCCATCTATAGACAACGTAAATGAAATTACTATTTGCATAGGATCGAAATAATATTACCAATTATCAATGTAAAGCGGCGTTTGATCAATATACCTTGAGCTGCAGTGCACTTTGTTGTAAAATTTCGTGCTGCCGGAAAGTTCACGGGCTCCTGCAAAATGGAAAGAGATACGTTGGTCACTGTAAAATTTACACAAGACAGAGAGGGTGAGACAGGAGGCGGCGGAGGCAGGGGGCCGGGGGCGCGCGTGGGCAGGGCATGGCCGTGGACGCGCGGCGCGGGGGGCGGGCGCGGCCGTGGGCAGCGCACGGCCATGGGCAGGGGGCAGAGGCAGGGGCGCGCTCGGCCGTGGGACGGAGCGGAGGCAGGGGCAGGGGCACGCGCGCGGCCACGGGCAGGGCGCGCTCGGCCGTGGGCAGGGGCGCGCGCGCGGCCAGGGACGGGGCGCGCTCGGCCGTAGCGGAGGCAGGGGCAGGGGCGTGCGCGCGGCCAGGGGCGCGCGGGGCCGGGCGCGGCCGCCGGGCGCGGAGGGCGGCGGGTCCGGGCGCGGCGGCCGGGGGCGGGGGCGGCCGCAGCCGCCGGGGGGGGGGGCGGGGGGCGGCGGGGCCGGGCGCGGCGGCCGGGGGCGGGGGCGGCCGCGGCCGCCGGGGGGGCGGGGGGCGGCGGGGCCGGGCGCGGCGGCCGGGGGCGGGGGCGGGGGCGCCAGCGCCGGGGGGCGCGCGGCCGGGGGCGGGGCCGGCGGCGCCGGGCGCGGCCGCCGTGGGCGGGGGGCGGGGGCGACGGGAGGACCGCCGGGGGCGGGGGCGGCGGCGGGGAGCAGGGGACGGGGGCGGGGATGGGGGAGGCGTACCTGATCCGTTCGAACGAGAGCGGGGGTGGGGAGCGCGTGGCTCGCGAGCGGCTCCGTCCGCCAGAAAAATTGGAGCCTCCCCATCCCGAATCTGAGGGGAATATTCCCTAGGTGGGATGGCTCCGTTCCACTGATTCGCGAACCAAACACCCCCAAAACGTGAATGGAATGGCTCCGTTCCACTTCGCTCTTGAACCAAACGCTACCTTAAAGGAGATATTTATTTAGGTCTTCCGGAATGAAGTGGCGAGTGGCAGTTAAGAGCTCTAGTTGCGCAGTTGGATAATGCACATGGCGCCCAACAGAAAGCATTGTCACTGTCACCTTAACGAAGGGCACTCCCATCCCATACAAATTATTGCTGTTGACTTGCCCAAGAGTACGTCCGGCAGACAGCTACTCGCCGAAAGATCTATAACCATCGCTTGAGGCAGTACCTCCTCTTTTGACCTTCGGATTGGATAAAATGGTAAAGGCGGGAAAGAAACAAACAGTACTGCAGGAAAGAAATCATTTCGTGCATCAATCGGCACCTGAAAGGATGCAACTTTCCTGATCTCGGGAAAAGGAAAAGGAAAAGGAAAAGGATGCCACTTTCCTTATTTCGGATGAACATGTCATGGCTAATACCATTCGTCCATGAAAATATGCCTGTAGAAAGTGTCCCAATTGGACACTACGGTAATAGGCATGTCAATGAATCAGATCAACGAACAATGATCAGCCCAGGTCACGCCGGGTCTTCCAGCAACAGGCAAGAAGATACACCTCAGGCTTTGTATTCCCATAGGCATCATCCAAAAACTAGCTAGTCAAAAACAAAAAGACACCAGGCAAGCACGAGCGGAGGAAGCCCAATACAAATTCTAGCAGCACTCGATTAAGAATGCTTCTGAATTAGACCTCAAGGTATGCAGCATATATACACGACTACATCACTACATCTCACCGGTCCTCACCATTCACCAATGTTTAAATAGCCACAGTACCTCGCCCTCACACCCTGGCACCCACCTTGACAACCTTCCTCTGGCACCAGCTAGCTTAGCATGATTTCACAGAGTGAATTCTCTTCAAGTTACACTATACTGCAAGCACAGTAGCAACTGAAGGCTGTTGTAATGAGATCATCATGGCGCTGCATGCTGGTGGCTTCATGACCCAAAATATTGTTTAAGTGGAACAATTGCTTCATAAGTTATGTTCCAACTTGCCAGTAGATCAGATAACTAGTTAAGCTTCTACTACAGCTGCTAGATCCTCTTCTGACAATGTTTCAGGTGCGACAATCTCTTCAGAAAAATCACTCAGGGAACCGTCTTCAGCCTCCTGCTCTTTAGGTGCTTCAGTTTCCAACAATTTCCTTAGTTTCATCTCAAGATCTTTAGCAACACACTCGTTTTCAGTAAGGTAAGACTTAAGGTTATCTTTACCACGGAAACTCATATCGTTATAAGTATACATTGCACCAGCCTTTTGGACAAGCTTGCGCTTCAATCCGAGTTCAACAAGCTCAGAACTGCGGCATATCCCCTTTCCAAATTCAATCTCAAAGTGTGCAGTCTTGAATGGTGGGGCATGCTTGTTTTTCACAATCTTCACAGCAACTTGACTACCTATTGTCTGCAAATAGAAGAAATCATCATTCAGAAGCAACATAAAGTCAGGGAGCACTAAATCTCACTACATGCAACAAAACTAATATATAGTCAGTTATTCTGATTCACTAAAACAAAACAGCTTACATTTATGCTTGTAGAGTGACAGCACATGTATGTGCCTATAAGTTGCCTATTCTATGTGTCTAGTAGTGGTTCAGATAAATAGGCCTCATGCAGACATGGACATCTCTGTTTCGACAGTCATGCTGTGAATATATTGTCTTTTACATGTTAAAGTATTGGTTAATAATAGAAGACAGGCAAAATGAAATGCTAAAGATATGGCTTAGTTAAATACCTCTTCGCCTTTCTTTACCAAACCAATACGCTTGATGTTCAAGCGAACAGAAGCATAAAACTTCAAGGCGTTGCCACCAGAAGTGACCTCAGTTGGCCCCCCAAATCCAAATGTGGCTACCTTGGCCCTGGTCTACAATGGGGATGAAGAGACTAAGTTGGTATTAAAACTACAGAGGTCATTTTAAGGAAAAGAATGTATACAACTTCATTAAAAAAAGATTAATTGCATGTAGAAATGTTAAGATTGCACAAGAAGAATCTGTGACCCCTCAAAAAATGGACAGAACTGTTAGCTAATGTTTCCTGATCAACAGCGTGGCATTCCTTTTTAGCTTTTACGAGCATGTAATTATGGAACTTGAAAGAAAAAATGTACAATTATATTACACCCTTAATTATAAAGTGAACATGTTCTGACTTGTTTATGTGTTGCTTCGCTTCAATGAGGCACATAAAGAAATCAATGCTACATAAATTACTTTAACCAAAGCCGAGAAAATTATGTATGCCTAATACCTGATTAATAAATAACAGAATTGTCTGGGAAAGTGAAAGGGAGTGGCTCAGCTTGCGAAGAGCTTGGCTCATCAATCTAGCCTGAAGAGCAACATGTGCGTCACCCATCTCCCCATCAAGCTCAGTCTTTGGGACAAGAGCTGCTACCTGCATCATAAAATAAGATAATATGAACTGTACAGCTAAAGCTGAAAGAAAGGGATTCTTCCAGGTTATTAAGATTGAGCTGCATGCTTGAACTGCTAATTGGAAAATGATTTCCAAAACTAAAATGGAACTGCATCATTGCACAAATAGAAAGCAACTCCGCTCAAAAAGAGAGAACCAGACTGGTCAAGCAGCAAGATGGAGAAAAATCTTACACTGTCTACTACTACAACATCAACAGATCCACTTCGAATCAATGTGTCCACAAGACTGAGTGCCTGCTCAGCACAGTCTGGCTGAGAAAGGAGTAAATTGTTAGTGTCAACGCCAATTGACTCCGCAAGAGCTGGATCCAAAGCGTGCTCTGCATCTACAAAGGCACAATAACCTAGAAAATGGCAAAAATATAAATTCATTAAGAATGTTTTAATAAAAGCTGAAAACCACAAGCTTAAGCATAGAAATTCTTTTGCTCTTAAACTAAGATTTAAACTACTCAAATGATCAAGACAGGGAAAGATGATAAAGGATTAGTAGACAAAGTAAGTTCAAACTAGAGAAATGTGGCGTTCACAGCCAACATCTTTTCATGTTTAAGGTAAGACAGCTTTTCATTTGCACTTCAGGTATTGTAACTCCAATTCTTCAAACAGCTTCTGTTCAATAGGCAGGCTAGTAATATTTTAAGGAAACCGGCATCTGTGAATGGAACTGAAAAACTACATATGTTCATGACTTAATTAAAGAAGAACACTTAAAGAATTCTGATTTCAAGGTAGAGGGAGCGCTGGGGGGCTCAATAGGACAGCACATCCTTTAGTGGTGAATGCGAAGAAAAAACAGCTGAACATTAAATTCACAACATCATGCGCATGCTATAAAATCCCAAACTTCATAGTTTTGGTTATCCTAGTTATTAATGCACTTTCCTCTTTTTCTATATCCTAAGTAACAACTTGCTTGAGCAAGGAAATCATATTATTCCAAGAGGGGTGGAAAGTTCTGAGCTTACCCCCATTCTTTTGTGCTTGTGCAATGACATGTAGAGCAAGAGTTGTCTTGCCTGAAGCCTCTGGGCCGTAAACCTCTATGACACGCCCCTACAAAATAAAATACATCAATGAAGAACACCAGAAACTGGACAAACTTGATTTTCCAATCTGAAAATAATATAATGCAATGATAAACTGAAAAGAAGCTCTACTTAAATCATTTATACGCAATCCATACCTTTGGAAGCCCACCAGTTCCTAGAGCCATATCCAAAGCGAAAGACCCAGTAGATACTACAGGTACATCTCTATGGCCTTGTGAACGGCCAAGCCACATTATTGCCCCCTTCCCAAATGCAGATGTTATTTGATCGATAGCCTGGTGTAATGCCAAGTCTTTCTTCGACATATTCTCCTCACCAGAGTCAGTTCCACTTGACTTCGACTTCTTTTTGGCTACATAGGCGAAAGAAACAGTAACTGATCCAGTAGGTAGTAGCAGATAAGTATAACAGAAAGAAAGGAAGAAATCATACAGTAGTATAATCAAGTTACTATGAAGGTAACAATACGATTAAGACAACAAAACTATATGGATAGTATGAGCGGAACTACAGATGCCAATACTCAGTATATATAATATAAAAGCAGGTGCAAAGAGCATATGGGGATTAGTCTACAACCTTTAGATGAGAACTCTCTGTAATGAAACGTGGAGCCACATATCCCTTGAGTATAGCTCTGCGCAAGTATTAAAGCATCAGAAACATAGTAAATCACTAGGAAGAGTCTTTTCTAATTCTAGTGCATGTATCATATTGCATCCAATATTATTACTATTTTTAATTCTAGCCATCTAGAGCTGCAGCGCATACTACAGACAAATATTGAGTCAGTCAATTGGATTACCATTGGCCATCCAGTTAGCATAGCATGAGACTGATTGTAACCTCGGTTAAGGCAGTGGTGCCTATCTACTAATCTGACACAGACGATTTAAGAATGCCATCAGAGTCAAAGCAATAAAATATTAATAGCAATCGGGAATGCTTATGACTACGTATCATGATAAGGTTAACAAATTTACCACCCAGTATGAGGAAACGGCATTTCCCACGGAAGCGTGATATTTGGGCGGCGCTCCATAAAGCAGGGAGAAGTAAGCAAGTGGTCAACGTGTATCAATTTAGTGAGATAAAGTAAGTCAGACACGGAACTAACGGGTTTGCTCAGTCGCCAACTGAGATTGGAATGGAGGAATCAGCCCCAAAAAACCGCATACGAACGATCAGACCCCGCGACCGAACTAGGGTCCTCACTCCCAATCAGCGGTAGAAACACTACACGAAACATATCGATCATTCCATCGGGAACCCACCACTCGCCAACCTATCCCAGCCCAAAATTACAAAACCGATTAAATACAGCGGAGAGAACGGAGGGTTGGACCTCAGGGTGAGAAGAGGAGGCCGCGGCGGCGGCGAAGGCGCGCCGCAGCGACACGCGCTTGAGGAGGGTCGCCATGGCCGCGTCTTCGTCTCCAACCGCTGGAAGCCGCGGCGGCGAGAAGGGCGGTGGGCGGAGGAAGGGGGCTAGGGTTTAGGGGTTTTGCGGTGCTCGGGGTTTGGCTTCCGGCTCCGTCCCCTTTTGAGTCCTGACTCCACCTCTCCGGGCTCCCACTCCGGATGTCGGGAAGAGCGCCCCACTGGCCGGCGGTCGCGGGACACCGCAATGGACCGCCCGTGGACCCAACTCAGCGCGGAGCCCGCTTGTCAGAATCACCGGATGACTCAACCGTGGACGTGGTCCACAGTGGTTTCTTCGTGTTGACTGAAAGTGGTGGGTCCACTGAAAATCGTCTGATGGGCTCACACAGAGGCCTCACTTGGCCCATCAATGGACGAATACGGCTAGGCCCATCTGGCACCGTCGTCTTCTTTCCCCTGCACAACTTGCTTTGCAGTTCGCGTGAGGTCGTCGTCTTCCTCCGGATGACTGGAATCTCGCCCAAAACCCAAACAAAGCTACTGCTTGGGGGGCTTCCCTTGGGTGAGATTAAATCCTTTGGGGCGCCATTTCCGCCTGCCGCCTGCGTTCTCTGCTAGGAGAGGTGCGTTCTTTCCATAGCCATTTCCGCTCTTCTCGTCAGGCTCACTCCGTCGCTGGCTTCTCCTGATCCCGCGACGTTGCTGCTTCGGGGGCTGGCCACTTCATCTCCATCGTGTATTGCCCCCTCCGCTCCTCGGATGCGGCGACCCAGGGTCAGGCAAATCGTGCAGAGAAAGCGGCACAGCGGGGCGTCGTTGTGGTAGTGTGGTGGCGCTGCTAGCGACCTTGGGGGAATTTCGTACCGCGTAACGGCCCCTGCCGCCGGTTGCCGTACAGCGGCCTCCGCCGAAGCATCCGCCGCTCCCGCGGGTGCCCACCGACGGCAGCCTCGAGCCGACAAGATCGCCGTCCACAACAGTAACCTGCCGACACTTTTTGCAAATCAGCCCTTCATTTGCATCCGAATATTTTCACAATGCCCCCTTATTTGGATCGCGATTAATAATCGCGATCCTAATATTTGTACAAACACCCCCGATTTGGATCGCGATTAGTAATCGCGATCCCACTATTTTCAGAAAACCCCCTTATTATTTTCACAGAACCCCCTGCTTTGGTAAATCAGTCCCTCGTGTTCGCCGGCTGCGGCGGCATGGATTTGCCGGCAAGCCGCGGCCCATGCGGAGCGCTCGTTCAGACCTCCCGCTCCTCGTGGTCATCGTGGTGCTTCTCCTCCCGGCCTCCCTTCTCGTCTTCCCGCCGCTTCTCCACGTGATATTCGCGTGAATTCATCGTCTTCTCCGGCCTCAATCTCGCAACAAAATCATCAAATCCAGCTGCTGGTTTGGGGGAGGGCCTCCTTTGAGTGAGATCCAATCTCTAGGCGCCATTTTCTTCCAGCGTTCCCTACAGGAAAAGTCAGGGTTCTCCCCATGCCCGTCTTTACTCTTCTTGCCCCGCTCGCTCCGGCACCGGTTGTTGTTGCTCCCGCGGCATCACGTGTAGGGATGGCAATGGGTCGGGTTCGGGTCGGGTGGAGCTAAAACCCGACCCATGAGAAAATGATATCGGGTCGAAAACTAAACCCACACCCGCACCCATGGGTGGAATTTTGCACCCACGCCCGAACCCGTCGGGTTTCGGGTCGGGTGCGGGTGCCCGTCGGGTTTTGCAATTAAATATGTGATGAAGCAAAAATCAAAGACTATTCCATAACATAAATCCACAACAAGCACTATTCCAACATAAATCCATACAGCCACATAAATCCATAACATAAATAACTATTCCAACAAGCACTTGACCATAAATCATTAAATCCATAACATAAATGTTGTAACGAATCAGAAATAACAGGATTACAGGAACAAACAAATATAAGTGCTAGTTACAAAACGTGGTCCAGCACTCCATCAGAATTCAGAACCAACAAGGCATGAAGGCAACCGGCAACCACCAAATCAACAGCCACCGATCAGATTCAATGTCACTCAATCATACATGAATCAGGACCATCCTTGCAATAGAAAGGGTGAAAGTAGATCAGATTCAATGTCACTCAATAATATACAGCAAAAGATTACTATAAATTTATATGTAAATATTTATATGTGAATACTAAAAGAGTGAGTTCTTACCATTTCTTCCTCCCTATCATCTAGATCAGTCAATAACTCTTTGATGAAACCGGACTGCTCGCCTAACATATCAGCTCGAGCCCAAGCTTGCATGCACATCAAACTTTCAACAGTTTTCGGAGCAAGCCTACTACGGTGTGGACTAATTATCCTTCCCCCAGTACTAAAGACTGACTCAGATGCTACCGTTGTAACAGGGATAGCCATAATATCCCGAGCAATCCTTCTCAAAGTTGGATATTGAACCCCTGCATATTGCCACCAATGAATAATGTCAATCTCTTGAGTTCTTGGCAATGTTGGCTCCTCCAAATATAAATCCAACTCAGTACGCAGATAAGTGGGGCATTGTTCTGGTTCCTCTGACAAGAACTTGTCAAATATGTCAAAGACAAGATCATCTCCTTCGTTGTTGACAATATTCTTATTGGCTGTCCTTACACCATCAGTTGTAGCCATCCCTTCCATAGATCCTTGATATTCCAACACAAGTTCATACAACAAATTTTTGACTCTACAAACTTCATTATCTGCATATGAGCTTTGTTCACCATAAATAGTTCTATAAAAGGCCCCCATGAATTTCAGTTTGTACCTTGGATCTAAAACAGTAGCTACTTCCATAAGACCATGCACATCTTTCCAATACTTCTTAAATTTCTCTTTCATCAAGTTTGACATCTCTTCTACCTTAGGAATAGAACTAGTTCTCCATTTCTCAATAGCCAAATAAATGCCACAAATTTTGGGGAAGAAAAGGTTTGCTGTGACATAATTAGTGCCCGACAATAGCTCAGTTGCATCATAAAATATCTTTAACCTAGCACAAAGCTCCCTAGCAAAGTCCCAATCATCTTTACTTGGTTGAAAAGGAGCACAAAGCTTTTCTTTGCTAGCAAGCCGATCAAAAACAGCTTCATACTCTAATGCAGTGCTAAGCATGAGATAAGTTGAATTCCATCTTGTCTTACAATCTAAAGCTATTCTTTTCTCATATTTGATATTCATTTGTGCTGCTGTCCGTTCAAAACGTTCATGTCTCTTTGGTGTGGCACTCCAAAAACCAACACTATCACGTACCCTTTCAATACCCTTCTCCATAACAGCTATTCCATCTTTCACAATTAAATTTATGATATGTGCAGCACAACGCATATGTAACAATTTACCATGTAGCATGAGAAAGGTGAGGGGAAGCTTATCTTGCATGGCACCCATCAAGCTGTCATTGGTTGTGCAATTGTCAAGGGTCACTGTGGACACTTTCTTATCGATCTGCCAATCTTGTAGTACTTCATGAAGGACATCACTAATAACTTCACCTGTATGTGGAGCTGGCACATAAATAAACCTGTAGAGAAAACACACTTGTTACCTTAAAAGAAAACAAACTTATCACATGAACAAAAAGAAAATGAGTTCAGTTATTCAATTACTACCTCAAAAGAAAGCTTTTCAGTTTCCAATCACCATCAATAAAATGTACTGTAACAGACATGTATCCTTTTCTTTGATGATTTGCTGTCCACATATCCGTAGTTACTGCAATTCTAGATTCACATTGCTGCAAATAATTCACCAATGATTTCCTTTGCATCTCATACATATCCAATATATCCTTTTTCATGGTATTTCTGGATATTACTTTAAAGAGAGGTTGCAGTGCTGCACAAAATCTCCTAAATCCAATATGATCAACCATAGATAATGGGTACTCATGAATACATATCATCAATGAAAGTTCTTTCCTAGCTACTTGCTGATCAAAAGCATACTTCTCCACTACAACAGAGCCATGCTCATTTTTGCCCAACTTTAAAGTTGTTTGCTGCAGACCTTTTCTAACTTGACGAGATGCACAAATATTAAGATGGCCACGCAAATGAGTAGTACCAGATTTACCATCAGCAACAAGATATTTTTTACACCAATGACATTGTGCTTTTTGTCTGCCCCCTATTGTAACTTCATCAAAATCTAACCAAACATCGGATTTACGCTTTCTCTTGCACCCTACCACCTGATCATCTTCACATATAACCACATATTCCGTACCTCCCGAAGGTTGAGCGTTTGATGAAGGAGTACTTGAGGAGGGAGCACCATTGGTCGGCGTTGGGGATGGAGACGGAGTAGCAGAATCTGTACGAGCAGCAGCAGCACTTGAAGCAGTTTGCGGCCTTGATTGATTCGATTGTGTCCTCGAAGCAGGATGTGGTGGACGACTTCGGTCTGTGGCTGCTGATTCACCCTGCCGGACCATGGGGCGCGTCGGGGTCGGGGCCGGAGCACGGATTGCCTGCAGCTGCAGGAAAGATTTCCATCAGCACTGACATCGACATCTAAGAAATTCTGGCTAGCTCGCTAGCTGGGCTTGCTTGATTTGCGTTGCCCAAGTGCGCGCGACTCACCGCGTCAAGGGGGCCGGACACAGGGGCGCACGGGGCCGGAGCAGGGCTGCAGGGGGCGCAGCCGCGCAGGGGGCCGGTCGGCCGGAGCAGGGGGCGCAGGGGGCCGGACGCAGCGGGCGCAGGGGGCCGGAGCAGGGCTGCAGGGGGCGCAGCCGCGCAGGGGGCCGGTCGGCCGGAGCAGGGGGCGCAGGGGGCCGGACGCAGGGGGCGCAGGGGGCCGGAGCAGGGGGCCGGACGCCGGGCGCCGGAGCAGGAGGCCGGACGCAGGGGGCCAGACGTCGGGCGCCGGCCGCCGGAGCAAGGGCCTGACGCGGGGGGCCGGACGGAGGGGGCCGGAGCAGGGGGCCGGACGCCGGGCGCCGGCCGCCGGAGCAGGGGCCTGACGCGGGGGGCCGGACGGAGGGGGCCGGAGCCGGGGGCGGACGCAGGGGGCCGGCCGGCCGGAGACGCAGGGGGCCGGACGCAGGGGGCACAGCCGCGCAGGGGGCCGGAGCAGGGCGCCGAACGCCGGGCGCCGGAGCTGGTGCGCGCGGCGCGCCTGGGCGGTGGCCGCGTGACTGCGTGAGGGACTGAGGCCGGGAGAGGGATGCTGGCTGGGGCTGGCGGCTGCTGCCTGTGCCTGCTGGTGCTGGGATGGGGAAATTGGGGGAAGGGGCGAAGGGCAGAACCGCAGAAGGGGGTAGGGTTTCTTGTTGGGCTGGGCTAAAATTGCTAAAAGGCTTCTTTTCGGGCGCCCGATGGGCATCCACGGGTCCATTTTAAAACCCGAACCCACGCCCGAAATTAGACGGGTCGGGTTCGGGCGGACCCATGGGTGCAAAACAGCACCCAAACCCACCCCCGTCGGGTCTGAAACCCGACGGGCGCCCGAACCCGCGGACCCGATTGCCATCCCTAATCACGTGCTCGCCAAAACGGAACCACACGGCGGCATTTCGTCGGTACGCCGGCTTTGTTTCTCATTGGTTATGTGATCTTTCTGTGCTTTTGGTTATGGGACAGAATGGCCTTTGCGGCTCATGGCTGTGGTCTGAGAATTCTCATGGATCACCTATTGGGCATTTTGTAGATATAAACTGGTGGTGCAAAACGTGGAATTATTTGTGTGCCCGGAATTTAGCATTCTTTTGAGGGCTGAGGCTTTGGATTGGTACTGATCCAAATTTTAACCTGTTAATGGAGTGTCTTGATTTGATTTCTGGGGCTTTAAACTGTATTAGTACCTGTATTCATCACATCTCTATTTGGCTTTGCAAGTTTGATCCATGTGAAAAATCGGGCATTGGCTTAAGTGAAGTTAGTTCACAGTGCAGCCTCATGTTGGATACAGTGTCATTAATAAAAATTATGAAAATTTTAAATACAATCGCATATACTGCAGGAATGACTAATGCATGTATGTTTTGCTATTGCTTTCAGTTAAAACAAAACTAGTCATGGATGGCAAGAATTTCGGCCTTAGTTGTTCCTTGGGTATGGAGGATGACAGTCTAAACTTGTCACGGTTTCTGGACAAACTTTTCAGAGAGGTCTGTAGTTTTGACACCCAAAACCTGAGGCACTTCACTTTTGCATTTTGATGATGATTTGAGTTGCAGTGGGAGGATCGCAAGGCAAGGGGATTGTTTCACCATGACATCAGCTGCTGTGAGACTAAGGTTTTCATTTCATTTCCATTCTCTCTGAATAACTGCCCAAGTTTGTTCTGGAGATTTTAGTTTTCTATCTTTTTTACAATCATGTGATGATAGGTATTACCTGGAGAACGCAACTTTGTGGCAACATTAATAGAAGGGCGTGATCAAAAGAAAAGGCCAACTGAGTTTGGAATGAACCAAGTCCTCCAGCCATTTGATAGTGGGAAGTTCAATTTCACAAAAGTTAGGCCAGAGGAAGTGATCTTCAGATTCTGTGAAACTGATAAAGACTCTGCCCAGTATTTTGGTGGTGCTCCTGATACTATTTCAGCTTCTTCTAGCGCCATTTTGATTAATGTCAGTGTGTTCCCCTCTCAAAAATTTACTTACACTTTAGAGATAGAATCAAGATGTGATTGATTGTTTGTCATTTCCACATCACAGGTGAGTCCAATCGGTTACTGTCACGTGCTTTTGACCCCCAAAATCCAAGATTGTTTGCCACAAAGGATTGATGAAGAGAGCTTCTTAATAGCCATGTATATTGCAAGGGAGACAAGAAATCCCTTCTTCAGAGTTGGTTATAACAGTCTGGGTGGATTTGCAACCATCAACCACCTTCACTTCCAGGTTAGTCGGCATCATATATTTGTAAATTAATCTACGGAAATTGTCCTTATTTTACAGTACCTCTCAACAAGTCCTGTACTGATATTTTGTTCATTAGGCTTACTACTTAAAAGTACCATATCCAGTTGAAAAGGCAACCACGGAGAAGCTCACAACCCTAGTCAATGGTGTGAGCATTTCTCAGCTGGTGGATTATCCAGTAAGTGGTTTTGTGTTCGAAGGTGGGGCAAGTCTCGAGGATTTGTCAGATGTGGTTGCGAAAGTCTGCATCTTCTTGCAAGAGAACAACAGACCTTTCAATGTCCTTATCTCTGAATCCGGCAACAGTGTTTTCCTCCTACCACAGGTATTGGCATGTAACCTCAGTTGTTAAAGTCCTGAATTTTGAAACAATGTTCTTAGTTCATACTTAAGCATCGTGTTGACGTTTATCTCCTGCCAAATCGGTCGACCAGTGCTACGCGGAGAAGCAGCGCCTCGGAAAGGCGAGCCAGGAGTTCCTCGACATGAGAATCAATCCGGCAATCTGGGAGCTCAGTGGCCATTTGGTACTGAAGCGGAAGAAGGACTACGACGAAGCCTCTGAGCCAAACATATGCAGATTTTTGGTTGAAGCAGCTCTTTCTGAAACAGAATTCCAAGAGCTGAAGCGTTGTGTGCTGGACTTCCTGACTGTCTCTGATGCTTGTAATTTAGATATAGATTCCTAAAGAGTGATGACTGTTTTGAGTACTGCATTCGTAACTGTTATGATGGTGTATCATGCGTTTGTGATTTTATTGTTCATCTTTGCAATGAGAATCACCTGTCTTCTCCCATAATTTCACAACAAAACCACCGGATAGTGGTGCTCAGTGGCGAATCGCAGCAAAGTGAAGAGGGGGTTTATCTCCCTTCTCTTCTTCTTCCTCCCCTCTTTTCCTCATTCTTTGTTCCTAAAAATGGAGAGTCGCTCAGGGGGGTATCCATTGATCTTAGAGCTTTAGGAAGGTAGGGGGGCTCGATCCCTCCTAGCCCCCCTTAGATCCGCCCCCGGTGGTGCCTAGAAAGTGATTTTGTATTTGAAAGTAGCGTGAGGCTCTGAGATTCAGCTTCCTTATATCTGATTCTGGCAAGAGAGTTTTCCTCCTATAACATTACTTATTGTCATGAGACATCAGCTGTAAAAGTTCTGAAATTTGAACTTAGTCGTTCTTCAAATTCTAGGAGTGGGTTAATAACATTTGCTTCCCTCAGTCGATCAGTGCTATGAGATGAAGGAACACCTTGGTCCGGCGAGCCAAGAGTTCCTCGACACAAATCCAGCGACCGAGGAGTTTAGTGGCCATTTTGGTACCGATCGACAGGGAGGAAGGATTAGATTACAGATTATTAGAGTGAAGCCAGTGAGAGAAACATGCTGATTTCTGACTGAACTCCAGGAATCCTGACCGAGGCTGCTGGATGCAGCTCTGTCATAAGTTTGTTGAGAATGCTGACTAAACTAAACGAATTTGTGTTAGTACCAGTTGAATAATTATATAGCTGTAGTTGGACTAAATTGTACTAAAACTGTTCCTATGAGATATTTATGATGTGATTTAGTCATTGATCATGTCAATGAGAATGTCCATTGCCAGTTTTATAGGCTCGACAAATTTGATATTTTACACGCCAATGGCAGACGGCCTATTAGCTCAGCTGGTTAGAGCGTCGTGCTAATAACGCGAAGGTCGCAGGTTCGAGACCTGCATGGGCCATTGTTTTTATTTTTTCTACTCTTTTTTTTCTTCTTTGGGCCCGCAACCCTGTTCCTCTTTTTTTAATTTATACTTATACTAGTATTTATTTTTAGTGTATTCACGTGGACGGTGACATGGTTGCAGACGGCGTGCTCCACGAGCGTAGATATATCGTCAGATCCAATCCAAGGTATCTCTGTACGGGTCGATCGCTGCATCTGCAAGTTGATGATCGTATGTTAACCGTGCAACTATTTTGATTTATCTGCTGCCGACGTGAGCGCATTTGACACTGACACCGACAGCGATAGTGACGTGAAAGTTGAACCCATCCAGAGTCTACCACGCCGAAACCTCCGCGTCACCGCAGCACCGATAACTTAAATACACATAGAACCGGCACTTATTCTGAACCACTACTAATCAGAAGGTTTGCAATGGGCTGCAGGCAGGCACGCACGCACGCACGCACGCGCTCGCACGAGCCCATTGACTCGAGACTATTCCGTGCTGCTCGCCTGCGCCCATGAGCTGATCAAGATCAAGATCGATCCTCGACGGATGCTCCCCAAGTGGCACCAAGTACCTAACCGCGCGTGACGATTAGCGAATAGCCATTCTACGTGGAGTGAATGCACGTGGCATTTCAGTTTTTGTTTCTGACCTGTTAAAAAAAAAACTACCTGTTCTAGAAATCACAAAAAGCCGCCCTTGGGTCTGCGTTGGATTACTATTCCATTATTAGAATAGAAAAAATAATAAAATATGTAAGGCCCATCTGGGCTAACGGGCGAGGACACAGATTTAGCCCAGGCAGCCAGGCCGGCCCCACCGCATCTACTGCGACCTGTGGCGAGCGTCTCCCGGGTCAGGACTGTACTCGGCCACGTCTCCTACCTCCGTCCGTCCAGCCCACGACTCCCAACTCACCCCTTCCCTTCCCCGGCCGCTACCAACTGCCCAGCGCTGCGCCTGCGCAAATCCTCAGCGCCTCTCTCGCGTCCGCCGCGCCCCACTCCGCGATGCCCGAGCAGCGCCCGCCCGCGGGGACCGACCCGCGCAGCGGCTTCTGCGCCGCGACGCGGACCTTCCACAGCCTGCGCTCGTCCGCCACGCTCCCGCCGGACTCGCTCCCGGCCACCGCCGCCGCCTACGCCTTCTCCCTCCTCTCCTCGCCGCTCCCCGGCCGCCCCGCGCTCGTCGACGCCGCCACCGGCATTGCCGTCTCCTACCCCTCCTTCCTCGCCGCCGTCCGCTCCCTCGCGGGGGGGCTCTGGTCCGCCCTCGGCGTCCGCCCGGGCGACGTCGCGCTCGTCGTCTCCCCGTCCCGCCTCGAGGTCCCCGTGCTGGACTTCGCGCTCATGTCCATCGGCGCCGCCGTCTCGCCCGCGAACCCGGCGTCCACCGCCGACGAGTTCGCGCACATGGTCGCGCTCTCCAGGCCGGCCGTCGCGTTCGCGGTCCCCGAGGTGGCTGCTAAGCTGCCGAGGAGCCTCAGGTGCGTTGTCATCGGGTCGGACGAGTATACGAGGCTGTCGTCCGCCGGCGGTGCGTCGCCGCCGCCGCCGGTGGCGGTGAAGCAGTCCGACACGGCGGCCGTGCTGTACTCGTCGGGCACCACGGGGCGGGTGAAAGCCGTCGCGGTCGCGCACCGCAACCTCATCGCGCTGATCTGCGCGCATAGGGAAAACCGGGAGAAGATGGCGAAGGAGGCTGCCGAGGCCGGCGAGCAGCCGCTCCCACCCACGGTGACGCTGTTCCCCCTTCCGCTCTTCCACGTGTTCGGGTTCATGATGCTGCTCCGGTCCGTGGCCATGGGGGAGACCGCCGTCCTCATGGAGCGCTTCGACTTCGGCGCCGCGCTGCGCGCCATCGAGCGGTACCGTGTCACGCTGCTGCCCGCGGCGCCCCCGGTGCTGGTGGCCATGATCAAGTCCGAGGAGGCGCGCCGCCGTGACCTCTCCTCCCTCCTCGTCATCGGCATCGGCGGCGCTCCACTCGGTCGCGAAGTCGCCGAGCGCTTCGCCGCCGTCTTCCCCAACATAGAACTCGTTCAGG